>NW_022989815.1:787871-1387871 GCF_902827175.1 Gymnodraco acuticeps
CCCCAAAAAAAAAGAAGCGATTTACCACACAGGGCTCTTGGAATTCTAACGTGTACACACCACACACACATACCATGTATACATCACTTCAGGGGACATTACATTGACTTACATGCATTTCTTGGAGACTTATCCTAACCTTAACCATAACCAACCCTTACCCTAACCCTAAACCTAACCAAGTCTTCACCCTAAAATGAATGATTCCCCTCATGGGGACCTCCAATTTGTCCCCATAAGGGAGGCGAGTCCTCACACGTGACTGTGTAAACAGATTTAGGTCCCCACAAGTATAGTAATGCGAGGCCACACACACACAAAATCAGACTTTTTTTTTTTTTACAGATTCTCATTTCCCTCCGTCTCTGAGGTATTCTCTTTATTAGATTTAGTGGCCTAACTTGCAGAGTGCTGACAGACTTGCTAAACACAGAGATGGAGATGACAACTATGGAGCTTCTGTTAAATTAAGAGCTAGAACCTGGCCAGGTGTGTGTTTTAAAACTAAGACATACTTTCCACGTCCGAGGACAGCTGCGCTCATACTACAGATGAGGGTCAGAGTTGGAGTGGCGTTCAAATAATACACATTTTCCCATTTTGAACTCCATTCCAGTTGGTGATTACGAGTTTACGACATTTGGCTTCTTTTATATTCCTTTACAGACAAACCATATAACAACACTTACAGCAGTAGAGGTTCTCTTCAACAACTTCTCTTCAAACAATGTTTTCTTTGTTATCTTCTTCTCTGCAAACCAGCTAGAGGTGCATGTGCCACCAAGAGAGAGCACGGATACAACATTTGGGCAGCGTGTAGACACTTAAGGTCTTGGGTGGATGACGACATTTGTATCATGAAGATTAAAGTGAGGCCTTAAAGTACCTCTTTAAGGATACTGACAGTATGAATTAGCCTTTATTGTGTGACAAGCCTATTCAGGTTGGACTTTGACATTTACCCCTTTGTTAAACTGGAGCCAATTAAAAAAGGTGCCTTGTGGAGTTTTTAACCTCTAGCACACAATGCCTGGGGTTTTAACTTATCTATAGGTAATTAAATACATGTACCTTTATCTCAGTGTTTTTATTAAACTAAATAACACTATTATTGCTTTTGGATATTAACAAGTGATAAAACAACACATCTTCCATTCATTGCCCCAATAACTGTTGCGACACCTTTGATAACCTGCTGTTGGTTACCGGCTGTTTCTAAGAAACAATGGAATGACGTACAAGTATGCAAGCGTGGGGGTACACAGCAAGACACACTTTATACCCCCCCCTGCACGGACAGTTGGTCTGAGTGCGAGTTATTACAGCCCAAACACAGCTGCTCCCTCCACTCAGCCTGTTGCTCTTTAAAACACCACTCTGCAGAGGAAAAGAGTGGAAACAGATTTGCAACTGGAGGACCAAAACAATTTATTTGGGATATTTTTTGGTCCCATAAGGCAAGCTGGTTCGTCTCTATTTTAATACATGAGCTAAAAAAAGGTTTGTTAGTAGCAATTTGGCAACTTCCTCACCACAGCTTTTTATTTAACATTTAATAGGCTGCCTGACTCTTATCCGCTCTTCTCCTTCCCTATAGCCTCTTTCATTGCGCAGCGCCTTTCAAGAGTACATTAAAATGAATGGAGGATAGAAATAGTGCAGTATATAGGGGGGGGGGCGGAGGGGGGAGACTGTAGACATAACAAAATCAGGGAGGAAAGAAGCCAGCCTCATATACCGGGCCTTGGGGAGCACAGTGGAGGAAGGAGAGCGGCACCGAGGCCAACAATGGCACACATTCACTTTCTGGTTCAACCTCATTATTTCACAGACTTAAGTGGAACACCACTTGGTGCAAGAAATCACTTTTGGTTTTCAAACTGTTAAAAAAAGTGCAGTGAATATGAAAAACTCTCTCCCCGAATAAACACCATAAACAGCAGATATAGGTGACTGATTGAAGTATCATTTACTGACCATTGTTGAGTTGTATACCTCGTTAAAATTATCTAAATGATTCACTGGTTATCTGTCATGGTATTTATATGACTGATTGGGTAAAAGAAAAACTGTACCCAATGTATTTCTTTGCAAATAGTGAGGGTTCTCCCAAGATCTAAAGCAAAGAACATAACCAAAATCAGGGTTTTGTCTAAACCTGTTAACAGTGGTGCTGCGCCCAAAATGCACATTGTCCACGTGAAATTTTAAAGTGATGCCAGAAAACAATATTTCTTAGTCAAACATTTTATAATTACTCCAATAATATGAAAATCGTGTCAAATAGACCATCAGACGGCATGAACAGCTTTGTTTTTACGGAACTCCGACATCGCGTTGTTGTTTACATCCGCAGCGCCATTTTGTTTACGGGCAAAAATGTATATATCTTACAAGATCAGCGCCCTCGTACTATATTTTTCTAGAAAAACCCATGCAAATGATGTTGCATCAATCTTTGTCAAAGAAACAGAAAGTATAATCTCCCAACTAAATCCCCCACTCCCATAGCTTCATCCTCAGTCATCAGACTTTAATCTGTTTTATTTATACTTGATGACATCTCATGTTTGAGGTTAACCAGTGACTGACCCGCCCTGAAAGACAGGAACACAAGGGGATTTCATAAATTATTTGATAGTTTAAAAATAATCAGGGAATAGAAGGAGCTCAGATGACATAGTGCAAGTAAGATATTGAATACATAAAAATGGGAACTACATTACAACTATGGGAACTACATTAAAAGTATTACACATTTGAATTAAGTGTTACACATACTGTGCAGGAACTTAAGAGACTATCCACCCATCTCAAGGGGTCACTCTTTTATAACCTCCTCGCCCTCTCACTAGAAACAGATTCCCACTGAAATGTAGGACTGATCTAAATAAAACTACATGGATTTTTTCTCCACCGCAACATTAAACTCCACATAGTTTCCCACCTCACCACCTTGATAAACTTAGCAAGGAATCTTAGCGACTGGCATAAAAATGCCACTGGTTGTCAAGGGACATTTTCTGTCTATAGCTGGTGACCCCTGACCCATCGCAGCACTCTCCTTCCTCTGCTTCTTCTTCTTCTCTTTCCTCCCAGTAGGACACATCCGACGAATCGTTAAAGGACTGTTTCACCAAGTGACATGATGAAGTGAGTTACAGTAGCCCCATGAGGGTTCTTTCTCAATATGTAGCTTGGGAACTTGGCTTGAACAGCTTTTGCATTTTAATGATCAACTTTGTCAGAAATGTTGGTGGTGGATTAAAATAAGTAAGAGAAGGGTAAAGTCACCCATCCCATTAAACATATATATATTTCTATCTAGATTTGCCTTTATTTAAAGGTGGGGTAGGTAAGTTTGAGAAACCGGCTCGAGATACACTTTTTGTTATATTCCATGGAAAGCTCTTAACATCCCGATAGCAATGAATATCTTAAGTGCTTTGACAAAAAATCCATTAAAAAATGTGGAACCCGTAATAGTGTAAAAAGTACAATTGCCGCCCTGTCTGTCAGCCTAACATCTCGTGCACGCACAAATGTATCTCGTGCCCTCATTGGGCGTGCATTGCAGCAGTACTTCAATGACTCGCCAGCAACAGGCGGCCACTTTCACCAGTCTGCTGACGTCATGTGCGCGTTCATGTGTGTTGGAGGAGGTGCTCTGAAGGAAGGGGCGGATTCTTTTCGGCTGTGTACTTTCACATTTTAGTGCACTCGAGCCGGTTTCTGAAACTTAGCTACCCCACCTTTAAGAAGAAAACTTCTACTTTCTCCAACAATCAACTTAACTCTGCAACAAGAACCACATGTTGCTTTCATATGTAATCTTGGAAGCAAAGGACATCCACTAAAGGGTTTCCAGAATAAAAACGTAACATTGCTTGCATCCTTCAAAAGTCAAAATCATCACAGCATTAAGATATGACGCATCTTAGAACATGCAGTATACAGTACGTTAGTGTGGAAAATACATGTTTAATGTTGATTTCATCTAAGGCTTGATAAGACTGTTATCTACGATGTGTGTGTTGATTAGAAGGAAAGAAGTGTGATGCCCACATATTAATGGATGAATGAGTTGAACTTTGAATGATCAGCATTGATAAGGCAGACAATAGGTAGGCACACGTAGGCACACACACACACTAGATAAGCAGATGTGTTTACATGTCCTTATTATACACAGTTAACTCTCCACTGTACGGTGAGTTGTGACACACTCAGCACAAACTAGAAAGCACCACATTCATCCTTTTTAATGTTTACAGACTCTTACTGCAGAGTGTCTACAGCCACTGGAAGACCTGTCCACTGACCTGCCCTGCCATATATAGCCACTACTATTAGGATTCCTTTCATGCTTTCTGGAATTAGCACGCTGCCTTGAGAGTCGGAGTATTTCAGTCTCACCCTGGCCCTGACCTCCGACCTTTTAGCCTTTGGTTTACACGGCTACAACCTGTACGGAGCATGGAGCTGGGGGAGGCAAGTGCAAAGCCTTTTGGTGTACTGAATATCAAAAGCATGGAACATCACCATGTTCCATAAAGAACAAAATATCTTAACAACATGTGCTTTCAGTGTTAAAAATATTTGTAAAAAGGGTGCATCAGAACCAGAGATATCCTCTTATTTGTATTCCACACATTCTTCTTCCTTGTCAAAAGCTGGTGCCTAAATTACCCACAATGCAACTACACAGCTGTTGTTTAACACTTGTGGTGGATGGTGGTTAATGAGCGTACAATTGCAGTTTCCCTTTAACAGCAGAAAACGTAAGTACTGAGAGGTGTCATGATTTTAATAATAACATTTTAAAATATCACAAATTGAAAAATACAATGCAGCTAGAGGAATTTCATGCAGTCTTTGTGCGTTCTGACAGACTTACATTACATGTTAGGCGCTTTTATCCACTGCACCACATGCCTCCCATGCTTAAGTGTTAAGAAGCGTCTGCCCTATGAGCATAGTCATTTATACAAGAATAAATCTTTACTAAGTGGCACTTAAACTAATCCAAATCTAAGTAACTCTACAATCTTGGTATTCTTTCTCTTAAGAACAACTCTTGTTCCACCAAGTGGGTATTAAAATCTATTCTGAAAGCATGCATTAAAATATTTTCTAAGGTTACCTTTCTAAATGTTTAAGTCAGCAGCGGGCCAGACTTTCCCTGTCGTCGTCACAAACCTTGTAATTACGCAAAACATGTTTTTACAGCAGATCTCTAAAGTACTGTAAGTGGTGGTTAGAAGTATAGAAGAAGCCTGAGAACACACATGCACTTAAATCACAGCCTATAGGTATCTCTGCTAGCATGTTTTTTCCTGCTGAACAAACACAGACAGGATGGTGTTATCAGACACACAGGAGGGAGAATGACATACAGTACATAATGCGCAGAAGTATGCCCGCACACGCTTCATTAAACATCTGAAGTAGGTGTGTGTATGTAATCATCAGCATGTTTTATGTTTCATGCTTCTTTGAAAGCTCAGGTCAACTCCATTGTGCCCTTAGTAATCCAAATGTCTCAAATCATCTGAGGCATTTTCACTGATTCAAACCAGACACATACATACCTACACACACACACACATGCACACCAGCAGACCTAAAAACCTGGGATGACCAAAGTCATTTCTTCACTGAGGCAGAAAATGACATCAAATTGAAATGCTACCATCTTGGCGCACCATCAGCTTCACGTAGCTGTCTAAATGTAAACGACTTAAAAGAGTTTTAAAAATAGATGGTTAATGATCAAAAAAGTCATTGTTGACTTCAAAAGAAAGTAGATAATGTCAATAAGTACTTGTTAAAGCAAAGGGACAGTAGGAGAAACTTAAGGGAACAAGATGATAATATTTGTAGTTCCCATTTTAGAGAGCAATACGTCAGACTACGACCAAAAGACCCAACTTAAACTAACAGCATGACATGGAAAAAGATTAATTTATATGCACACCGATCTTTGCATGCAACATTAGTTCATAATGAATAGATAGAAGATAAGAACATTTAAAATGATGCTTCTGGAAAGATGGTCACTTCAGGATATGCCAGCCGTGTGTGCGTGTATAGGACATTTCAGGTCATGGTTCCCTATGTGGGTTATTTGTATTTAGCCCCAAGTTACATCTAGATCAAGTCTTGACAGACGAGAGAGTCCTTTTTCACTTCTATTGAATCGCTCATCCTCTAACCTCCAGGCTGCATTGAACTATTTGCTTGCAGGTGTTTATTATAACAACCTAGTTGTTTTGTAACTGCTGACGTGCATTTTCATAATGCTTTATAGTTTATAGCATTAGAAACAATTAATTGAAAGTTGACCACCTGGTGCTTTGTAGAAATCCAGCATGAATAACCTGGAAAAACATGGGTTTCGGAAAAGCAAGTTCCTCCTATAGCTACAGTCATACACCAACACAATAATCCAAATATATCCCAGTGCAACACGGAGCAGGTCTCTGCGTGTCCTTATGCTGTCTGGGCCACGGAAATATGGGCTGGACCTGGAGACACAACCACAAACATGCATGCGTGCATTCACTCTCAGCATAAAACAGGAAACACATGGTGATATAAACGGTGATATCTTTTTTTCTCTGACATGCACGCTCAAACACCTACACACAACACAAGGGGGGTAAACTGTGAATTTTGGAAATGATAACAGGAAGCTGCAGTGGATACCTCATCCATAAAGCATCAATATTAAACATAACATGCAGGTATGATGTGAACAACCTTGCATGCTGTTGGTGCTCAACTAAAAAGCTTTTCATTTGGATGATATTTTCCACTTTGTCAAACGTTATTGAATTGAACCATAATGATGAGGAAGCACTACATGTCCTCAGCTTTACAATTGTTCTTATGATGCCAGGCTGCATTTTGCATGTGAAAGGGCATGCTTTGCATGTCAGAGCACATTGGCGAAATCGTTTGCATATCGACTCAGAGCAAGTAGTGATAATGACAGGTGTTTAAATCTCAGATAAATGCAGTACCTGTCTTAATGCTGATATTTCTGTCTAGCTGAGATGAAAGCTTTAATTGAAGGCTTTTAAAGGTTAACAACGACAACTTTTACGCAGGGTGTGCGGCCTAAAGCTAAATAAAGCTAGATGCCCTGTTTGTTAGCACAGCTCACTTCCTTTTCCTGTATGAAGAGCAGGAAAAACTCATTCAGCAATGCAGCTAAAACAAGGGCTGTCTGATTGATACAAAGCTCAGCGATGATAGATGTGCAATAATAATGAGGCACATCTTTAAGACTGCATGACCATCTCATTTCTGCCTGTCCTACTAGTATTACATCATTGTTTATAACCCAGCATGCACTCATACATTATTGCTTTCAGTTGTTTGCACCAAAAGCTCAAGTTTCCAAAGTGTTGAAGATAGAACAGCACAGACATAATAAGTCTGTTTCCATTAACTTATCCTTCTGTCATCTACTCATCGCTCCATCTCTTCCCATCCTCCTTTGCTGGCCCTCTCTTGTCAACTCCTTCACGCCTCAGCTCCTACATGTGACCTCCTAGCAAGGGGGACGGCCAGCAGCAGGTGAAAGATCATGACCCCCCCATAGAAAGACTCACTGCCCTCCTCCTGCAGGCATCTCCAGCCTCAAGCAGAGCTTAGGAAAACAGGAGGATATCGCATCTCTTGACACCAACAGTTTACCAGGGAGGGATTTAAAAACACTAACAAAAGGTAGCCCTCAGTACAAAATAAGGGTTCGGCAAATCCCATCATCAGACTGCCTTGATATTGTGACAAGAAAATAGTTGTTTCCAGTTTGTCTCTAACCATTCAATATGTTCTGGTGAACTCTCCTTCTAATCTGTTGTTATTAACTCTCAAAAAGTTATGTAACTGCTGTAGTCATCCAATATGCTCCAGTATCATGCCAAAACACAGTTGGGTTTCTTCCGCATGCAGTGCGTTTGAACTCTGCGTGCTATCTGGAACTGTTTTAGGCAGAGATAAAATAGTTTGATGACACTGAACATAAGGATGTCAGGTATATATTCATCAAACGCAGGCATTTACTGTATAAACATAAACACACTTAACCATTTTCCCTATAAACCATTGCTATCAAACACACGAGTGATGTACAGTTACACACACGCCACCTGGACCTCAACTCCACATACACAGCCGTTTGTGGAGTGATAATCTTCAAGGGAAAGAAATGTGATATAGTGCGGGACATCCTGTGGAGCCATCCATCGGAAAAACATCCAGTAAAAACATCAATCAGGAGAGCGAGAGAGGAAAGAAAGTGACCTGACAGCTGCAGCTCATCATAAACTTGACCAGACTTCACTACTTCAATTTTTTTCCCTGGTGACAAAGATGTTTACACAACGCCAACTAATGGTTGTTTGATAAACAAGGACATATTTCACCTCTGTGCTCGCCCACAACTGATATCCTTATTATATATAAAGATCTGATAAAATGATACTGACTCTTTTGTATTCCTTAAGAGTCTACAGCCATTACACTGAGTTTGTGCGGAATAGTTCTACTAATGTCAGCATGCTAATATGCTTATGTTTTGAAGGTCATAATGTTTACTATGTTCACTATCGGTTTAGTGTGGCTGCTAACAGGATTTTACTAGTTTGGAAGATATTTGATCATACACCAAACAGTTGGATATGTAATGAATGTGTGTACCAAATGTCATGGTAACTCATTTATTAGTTATTGAAACATTTCATTGGACTTAAAAATGGCACTAGAGATCAACACAACCATTAGGATGCATACTCTAAGTCTAAGGGACATAAATGGCTGTAGAAATTCCAATGCCAATCATAAAATAGTTGTTCAGGTATTTTAGTCTCGACTGACGTTGTGCACCAACCGAATGACAGGCCGACCAGCATTGCCATACCTAGACCCAGGCTGCTCACGTGTTTGAAAATAATCTCTGAGAACTCCATGCTCTCTGAGTGCAGATCCACAATGTCATGAGAAGACAAGCGGAAGACATTAAATCACCAAGACCAAACTACTGACAGAGAGGACATGGGAGGAGAATCTGGACTCTCCTGGGTTTTACATTACAGGGTGGCACACCGGGGGGAAGAAGGTGCTAAGGTCGTCACATCTCAGATTACATTCTCACAAGATTTAGAAGTGGGAAAACACCTGCTGTCCTTCTCTAACTATAAGGAAGGGTACTATCCAAGTTACTTCTGCTATCTAATCAGGGATTAAGCAAAGTAAACATTAAAGCCAAATACTTACAGAGACCTAATCATTTTTTATATAACTCAATAGAACAAATAACAGAACTCTAATCTTAGTCTTGAAGGACTAGTTTCACAATTTTCTGAATATGTTTATTCACTTTCTTGATAAGATTTAAATGAGAAGATTGGTATCACTGTGCAAGGAACATTTGAAACTACAGCTAGCAGCCTTTTAGCTTAGCTTACTTTAGCATTAAGCCTTGAAACATGGGGAAATAGTGAGTCCAGCAATACATAAGTAACAACATGCTATCACCAGCATCTCTAAAGCAACAAAGAAGTGTAAAGAAAACAATAACTAAATGTTTTACAGGGGGTTACGTGTCCAGAACAAGCAACTTCCTGGAGTCTAGGATAATCTGCTGAAGGCTGGTTGTTTTACCCTGTGTCCAGTCTTAATGCTAAGCTAAAATAGTTATAGTGAATACTGGTAGGCGGATATCCAAAATGTCAATCCACTTGTTTGTGACAGCACAGCAGTAGAGGACAACATGTAGGTCAAAAGAGCCTTGTCAATCATAGACCCAAACTTGGTTTCATGGTGATGTTGTGCATTAATTATCACTTGCGAAGACTGAAGTGTGAAAGCCACCTGTGAATCCCAAACAAACTGTTCACTTCCACCTCATTTCCCCATCTGGTGCTGTTGCGTAACAGCCTGAAGTCTGTCCATGTAAAAAAATAAAAGGAAGTATGATTTGAGACTGTCAAACTTATCAAAAATCAATCGTTGGGCAAAACAGGTCTTTTGTAAAAATGATGCTGCAGTTATTTAAGTAAAAGGGTCAGAGTTAATCATGTCTCATCAAAGGCCCCTAACTCTATTTACTGCATGTTCCTTCTTTCCATCACACATGCCATCTCATCATCAAGGGTGAATAACCCTGCCCCATGGTCGTCATTATGTATCCCTTATGAAACCTGTTTCACCATCAATCTCATTATCTTTTTATCAGCGCTCATCCGGGTCTGCTGTCAGGCCTGAGGGCACACAAACACACATCTGTTGCACTGAAAACACGGGGATGCACGAGCAGATTTATTCCACACAAAGAAGGGGCTCGAGGTAAAACTGTTTACTCACTCTTTTTCTTCGGAGTTGTCTTTGCAGAGAACACGTAAACAAACATTCGTCTCCGTGCTGCTGCTGCTGGAGACAAGTCGTTCTTCATTGGAAGAGGCTAAAAATGTTCCTTTACACTTAAATCTTCCTTCACGTTGACCCACTTGGGAAGTTCGCCAGCTCACACACGGTGTCCTCGTTGGTCCGGTGGTAAAAACTCAATCACATGGCACAGGTTGCTGTCATCGTCACATGCATCTGATGTGCGTGGGGAGATAGCAATTTAACTTCGAGATACTTCCAGTGGTTCAAATTTGCCTTTAATAACACAACATTTTTTAAATTAGAAATATATATCTACGAAAAACTTTCATTAGAGACCCTATTTCTAACTCAATTTTATTTTTATTTTCAGTGATGATGAGAGACTGGTGGAAAAGGTACTCTTATAACTTTTGATTAATGTAAAAAGTAATACCATAGTCTGCAGCTCACATTCTCCCTTCAAAATCTTACTGAAGTAAAAGATCAAATGTATAATCATCAAAATATAGCCTACTTATTAGACAGATTGTCCCATTTCAAAATAATATAGGTTATATTGTGTTACTGAATTTGTGAGATTTGGAGATATAGCTTTCTGGCATTTATCCCTACATCGAATGCAGAAAATACCATAAGCATCTTATATCTAGGCAATAGGATCATATCATGCTTTGTCTTTTGTCTGGTTCAACTTCAATTGAGTAGCTACAACATTACAGTAGTTTTTTACAATAGCAAATGTTTATATAATAGTTCTTACAATGCATTGTTATTCACCCAACTACTGAAGAGGACTTACGTTTGTGGTGATAAACAAGTCCAAACACAAGCAAAGTCTAAAAAATACTGGTATGAGTGGAATTCCCTCTTCAAAAATGCACATCACAATGTTTTCAACAGCCTGAAAGTTACTCTGAAAGGGGCCTTAGCCTAAAAAAAAAACCTGTTTAATATACAGTCTCCAAGCTGCGCCCATATTATGGTGTTTTATGTGTTCAACTTCACAGTTTAATGTTCTCTCTGATATTTGGCTTCAGGGGTGTGGAAATGAGTCGTCCCTGAAGGTCCGTGTAGGATTTACAGACAGTAGCTGAGGTCACATAGTTTTAGGTTTGACCTCTAAGGAAACATATGGGGCAAGGCAGATATTTTCCATTAATGTTAAAAGAGTAATGGAGACAAATAGTGACTGTGATCTGTGTACTTATATCTTTATCCCCCCTTCTTCTAAAGTTTTATTTTACTGATCTCTTTTCATTGATGGGTCGATTCGTGTGACCTCCCTGCACGCCAACATAATGTCAAGGAGACCAAAGTGAGTCCTTTCCTCTTTATTATTAGCGTCATCAGGCCATCATTAGGGCACAAAAACACAGCTTAGGCAGTAGGGGCAGGACATGAATGGAAATTGGGTCATTATGAGGAACCCAGGGGGGTGGAGAGCATATTTCTACACCTATTCCTCCCTCCTTCCTATTACCTTCACTCAAATCTTATTTTCTTGACAAAACTGATATGTTTGCAGCTCATGTATGTATTGTCTAACTAACAGAAGCACATCATAAAAACCCTTTCTTTTACATTTTTACTTTTCAGTCTCAAGGTTTCTGCCGAAAAGTGAGTAATACCTTAGGCACTGGAGAGGTTGCCGTCTATATAATTGTCCCACGGGGAATAGGCCTGGGCCGGGCAGCCTTTCCGTACAATATCATCTTTCTCACAGCAAGATGACTTCATTGTCAACTGAAACCAGTGATATCCCGAAAGTGATAACGATTCCCCCTCAGGTAGAAGCTGAACAGACAAACAATGCCACAGATGTCTGTTAACGTGTCCTCTCAACATGTCAGGGTCTAGTTTTCCAGCGAAATAAATTATAGTCAGCTAATAACTGTTTTTCCACATACATGTGTGGGCATGCCCGGCCATTTGCAGTTAAGTGGGAGTCCCATAGTCCAAATAGTTTTAAGTTCAAGTGAGAAGTTTGCAGTCATGAACCTTTGGTGTCCTGAAAACAATTTCCGCTATACTGGTGGTGACTTTACTGACATTTATTTAGTCGTTATCAGATAAAAAAGCATAGAAAATCCATTATGATTGCTGTTAGATGAGGATGCAGATTTCATATAATCGTTTGATAATGAATTTCATCTTTTAGCCTCCTGTGTTTTCTGTGTTGTTTTTCAAAAATAAAGCATGTTAAGAGAACATTAGTTTCATTTGGTTGTCTCTTTACAACGTCTTAGTTCCCTTTACTATATATATGTGGTGCTCTGCAACGTCAGGAAATTATGTGTTGTTCAAAACAAGCATTTATCTCAGATGACTTGGGCCGTGAGACACACAAAATGACTTCCTGACCTCAGGATAGATATTTCCTGCATTTAACGATGTTTATGTACGTCTGATAATGTGCGAACATGAGTTGCTGTGTCATTTCCAGCCATAGTTGTCCATTTGTACTCACTGTTTTTTACAGGACTGCTATTTCACCTTAACATTTGGATTTCTTCAGATAGCTTGGATTGTTTTAAGTCAACCTCGATTGTATGAGGTACAGCCAGTGTATAACTTACAGTAGATGGGAGTCAGCACACCTCTAGTTTAGAGACTCAAGCAGGAACATTTGGCTTGTAAACAAAAGCAATGTACTTCTGTAGACGGGGGCATACGATTTTCTTTTGCCACCTGAAAGAAAGGCCTATACCTACAAGTGTGAGCTATATTTAGAATATTTTCTTCACCTTGGCAGCCCTTTTCTTACAGAGAGCTGAAGCCCTTATCTATGCTCTTTCCAAAGCCACCTGACTCCATTTACACAATATTTACTTACCACATTACATGATATTGCTAAACTGGAACGAAACTGGCCAGGTTGGCACTAGTCAAAACATTTTTACTGTTCATTCATATGTGAAAAACAATTAAAACAGGATCTTCTTTTTTATTTTTAGCAGTTATTGAAGAGCGGCATAAGTAATCCGTGTTTAAACATCTAAATCCCTGCAGTTTATACCCATCATAAATAACTGCTGGTTTTCCTTGAGAGAGAGATGTGTTTGGGCATGGCTTTTTGAGTTTCGATCATTATATTTGTGTGTGTGACTCAGCTGACCCGTGTGATACTGTGTGAGCAGCTTAAGGAATGAGCTTATCTAAGGTAGACTTAGAAAGAGACATGGCAACGACTGCTATTTAATTGAGTCACAGTAGAGATAAACGATAGTGTTTATGGTGTCAAAGGGCATTTTGACGGATTAGAAGCCAAAAATAGGAAAAGAGATATTAGTCTCGCACAAACAAAGGCTGTGACTGAAGAAAATATGAGGGAAGCCATAATAAAAAGCAATATAGACTTGACTGATCATTGCGTGCTAGATATGATTAGATGACAGACAATGTTGGTTTTGAAAATCTCTTCAACACATCATTGCAGGCTAAACAATACAGAAAAATGCACTGCGGGTTCAAACACTTTGCTTGACTAATGCTTCCATGTCTTTAACGTCAATACATCCGTTTAAATTAGCACTCGTTGACACAGATTTTGTACAGCTTGACATTTGTTTCACCATTTCCCAGACAGTCTTCCCCTGTAGGCTATACATGGCAGATTTCTGTTTTGCTTCTCATGCATGCACTCACAAGAATCTGTACATGTTCACCTAGAATCATTAGACAGCTTATCTCCTCCATCGGCTGTGAAATACTGGGAGCCCCGGTCCGCTGCTTTCAGTTCAGAGTGACGACTGTGTGAGAGAGCCTTTGTGATATCAGAGCCTGAGACAGAAAGCGCTGTCGAGAGTTTGCCAGGATTAAATGGACATTAGCACATGAAGTCGTGAAGAAAGCAGGAAACGCCACAGGAAATGCCTCAGTGGGTGTGTAATGCTATCTCTGATCGCTGCCCATGTGGCACCCCCCATTATGTATGCTGATGCGGTGGGAAAATAGTGGGGCTTTTGTACGTTTGGCACACAAATGAGATGCTAAATATACTGAGATATTTGAGAACCAGGGGATTTGTCTCTGTCATAAGACTTCAAATATTTGTTAGATGTTTTTATATTGTACACCTAACTATATTAATTCAATAATTAGCAATCTATTTATTTTCAATACACTGGTTTTTCATAAATAATCGTTATGCAAAAGTTTGCAAATGCTTACATTTTGGTCAAAAATTATTGAATTTTAAAAGTAAAACGAAAAACAAAAGAGAGTCTTTTCCTATCTTTTCCTAACACAAATATATGATTTGTTTTGTTCAGCTTAACTCTGCAACAAGTCTTCCGTCTGTCTAAATAAGAGCCTCATCAAAAGTATTTATTAAAATGTACCTCTGACAGAAATCAATTTACTATTTTATATAATTTGTGTATTGTTATTTGCAATGTCTTGAGTTATTTGTACACTAGACTTAGACACTATTCAATCCATGTTACAAAAGTTGTTATATCTCAGGGGCCCTGAGCAGTCTCGCCCTGTCAGAGACAGCGTTGGTATCTAATCAGCGCAGGAAGAAACTGTCATCACTGTCCTCGGGCTTATACAACATCCTCGGGAAACATTAGTTCACACTTTGTTATTTTCCTGAGTTCACTGATTAACAATATTACTATTTTCTTTGTGGCTCAGCAGTCATGAAAGAATCACAATGATGACACAGAAGCAGCTGGTTGGCAGGTGGCAGCATGAACTGCATTCGCTGATAAAACGAGTGTTATGGCATCAGGAGGGCATCAGATAATCTTCAGGACATATTTTATAAATATACTTTGGACAGTTTTTCCTTCTTTATGGGCCAGTAATGCCCGCATGTACGTTATGCATAGTCAACAATGGCAGGAGATTGGAAGATTAAATACAAATTCCCATGAAGAAGTATGTCATGAGGTGTTATGTAAGAGACATCAGTGTAAAAGTCACACAATCCTTTAGTGTTTGACCTCAAAAGCACTTTTTTATCGTCATGGCTGTTTTTTTCTTCTATTTTTGACATGTTATATGTTACAGTACTATCTGGTGTCATGTCATCTGGGTGGCTGCACATCCCTGGTTCTCATGCCCAAATGACACTAAAATGTGTTGTCAAATCAGCTCATCGAGTGAAATAATGATCAAAGAATAAATAGGTTCTACCTATAATGATGAGTGATAAGATCCTATCTGAAACTAGTTTTACCTGTAGATATGTCAGCAAAGAACCAAAACCATGACTCATTTAATCTCAGATTTCATCACAACAAACACAACCTTTTGGGACAAAATACCTTTCTTTTCTCAGTTTACTTCGTCTCACATCCATTTATGAATAGTTAGCATTGGCTTTATTTTCTTACTGTAAGAGGTCCTACAGGCTCAAACTGCTTTAAATGTTATAACGATAATACATTTTGCAACCAATGCAACCTATTTTACAGTAAATAGAGAAGTGTTGAAGTAGTCATCCTTTATTTTGCTCATAACTGGGCTTTCACATCCCATGAAGGTAAGAAAACACGGAAACAAATTAAATATTATGGTTATAATTTCTCTCCTTTCCTAACTGTACAGCAGCAGTAAGCCACAGCCTGACCTCTGATCTCACATTAATACCTTTCAAGAGCATTTGAATTTGCATCTGGTATGGATATTTCTAAACCAGGTGCCACTTTACCACCATCTCTTGTGACTGATTCGTTTACATGTTCACTTTAACAAGTAAGTTAGACGTGAAGTCCCACTGTACTTATTCTCCTCTGTATCGACCCCCTGCTCAACCCACAGCTCAGTTTCACAGAAACCTGATCTACTGCTACCTACAAACCTTGACTTTAAATCCATCGCTCATAATCTTGCTCCGTCTTTCATCCATTGCATGTTGGTTGCATTACAGATCATATTTGAGTATCATCCACACCCCCAACCTGAACTTCAGGAAGGTGATATCATGTGGGGGGTCTGAAGGAAGTGGGCATCTGTTTTCTTCAACAGTGAGAGTCCAAGTCATCAAACCTCTGGTTCACCTCAGACAGGTTTCATCTCTCACAAAGGAAGCTTTGTTTAAAGCTTGAAACAAGGGACATTATTATCAAGCTGTGAAAGTGTGTGAAATCTTTCAATCTAGAGACTTGGTGATAGAGCATACAATGTTTTTATATGATTGTAAAAAAGTAGCAATTGCCATGTGTGTTAGTACACAAAGTTAGAAGGTAATACTCCAAACATTATAAAACAACTGAGCCTTGGCATGATTTTGAGAGCAGATCTTCAGAATTTTTTTGGGAGAAATGCTTCCCTCAAAATAAGAAAGAAAACATTTGTTAGCTGTATAGAGACTATTTCCCTAGAAAGAAGTTCCAAAAGAAATTATCAGAGATATACTTTGACACATAAACCCAAAATGTCTTGCATTGCTTCCCACTAAAGGGTAAGTTAGAAGATTCCACTTTTGTAATATGGACAGACCCCTTCAGGTGTCACAAAATTAAACTGTCACACTACGTACAGTAAGATTAGATGCTTTAAAGCAAATGTCAAGCTGTAACCAGAAAGCAATTAGCTTAGTTTAGCATAAAGGTGGACATAAAATAAGGGGGAAAGCGTTTTTTGGATGGGAGCAATTAAAGGTGGGGTAGGTAATTCACTTCAGAAACACTTTTTGTTATATTCCATGGAATACTCTTAACATCCTGATAGCAATGAATACATTAAATGCTTTGACAATAAATACATAACAAAATGTCATCTGTGGAAGCCGTGGCGCTGTAAAAAGCATGACCAATTCGTCCTCATGATGTTGACATATAGCCGGATACCTGTTTGTCCCTGCTTTTAGGCTTTATGCTAAGCTAGGGAGAAATTAAACAAGCTTATTTCCCAAAATGACAGCGTCTTTCATACATTAGACACTGATGGATCTGACACTGATGGATGCCCAGAGCAGCTGCACTAATGTTTCAAATGGATTGAGTTTGTTCATTTTCCATATTTGGAGACTTGATGTTTAGTCTCAGAAAACTAAGCATGATTTCATTTAATTGCCAAAGGTCTAAGTCTCTTTTAGTGTATTTCCAAACTATCAAACGATCATTTGAACCAGACTGGACCAGCTTACAGGGTTCCAATGTAAAAGTTCTCACTAGAATATTCCAAAAGGAGCCAGGATGTCACCAGAAGGCTCCGCTCCGTCTCTCTTTATAGATAGCGGACAGATGGAAGTAGGCTGCTCTGCTAAAGTTAGCAGTGCAATTAGTTCACACACTAATTAGCTGAGCGCGGAGCAGAGGCGCATCAGATTTCCCAGGTGTCTAAAACCCGTTTCCCATCCCTGAATAACAGTAAATGAGGTCCTGGCAGTAGCAGCAGGAAATATCCAAAAAAGAAAAACATGGCAGCTCCTGTGATACATCATTTTTCACCCAACAGTTGATTTAGTGGTTTAGTTATGGGGAATGGGAATGGACATTTTCAAGGACAAATGTTTAACATAATTCAACTAAAAGAGCTTCAGAACGTCTTTCTATCCCTTGAGGCAATTTATCATCATTCTGACTTACAGTTTTTTGTCACATATGCAGTATAAAAACCTGTAAACAAGCTATTATGTGTTAAATGAGTGCAGTTTCCTTCTGGATCACACATATTTTGGAAACAGCTGTGAAGAGCAAAAGGTTTATTACAAATGGTTTATCTCAAACTACCATATATAAACCCGAAATACACCCACAGTACATAATGTATTGCTTTGTAGAATACTTATTCTGGTAAATGGGTATATTGATTTAATTCCACTGCCTGCCTCTCATACTGAACTCAGCTCTGCTTGGATAAAATGTGGTTTCACTTTAAGAGCAGCGATTCCTGAGAAGGCCACATTCCCACATGCTTGTATTTGTTGGTACTGCTAGCCAAGCATAGCACTTCATTGGAAAGTGAAAATAATGTCTGATGAGTGTTACTTTAATCTGTGTGTAGGAACGCGTGTGTGTGTGTGTGTGTGTGTGTGTGTGTGTGTGTGTGTGTGTGTGTGTGTGTGTGTGTGTGTGTGTGTGTGTGTGTGTGTGTGTGTGTGTGTGTGTGTGTGTGTGTGTGTGGAGGTGAACTACCAAGCCAAATAATGTGGAGGAAGGGATATAAAACAATTAAAGCTCTGTTAAGGAAGTGCGGCGCTGACAGGCAGGTGCAACAGAAACCCAACAATGGAGTGTGAAGGGCTGGTGAGCAGATCAATGTGATACGTGACGTTTATCATGAACGTTGCCAAATACTTTACTTGATTGGACACATTTAACATTTATAATAGACGCATGTCATAATAGGGTAAAATGTATACACTAATATTAAATGACTTCCCTGAAAAGCATACTCCTGCTTATCTTAGGATCACTACTGATTTTTTTTGGCATCGTCTAATGATTAGGTGGGACAGTTTTATAGGATCGACTAACGTTAAAGCATCCAATAATACATCCGAAACTGAACCAGTAAGTTGAGTCCTTTAGAGTATCTTTCATCAAGTGCCACAGGAACATAAATCACATGTTTTCCACGATATTGGCCTGTTCTTTGAGGCGAATCTGGAGGAAAATATTTAAACTTCCCCTCTGACTCAGACAACAGTTTTGTAAGAATTAGGTTTCTGCACATTGTTATTCGTCCGACAGTGGAGAAGAAATGCTCTGGCACCAAATTAAAGGGGGGGAGGTCTCGTTGGAACATTAGCTATTCATGCACTTGTATTCCCCTGGAGGGACGGGATCAGGAATCCCACCCATTTACGAGAAACGCAACGTCTTAAGGAAACTGATCCAGATCTGAGAGATCAGGGTGGAGCGCTGCTTAGCTGTTTTTTCTTCACTCTCAATAACAAAATGTTGCTTTTCACTTTCTGAAAAGGCATTATCTGTCTTTTGAGGAGATTTAACTGTCACTCTTTTACAGAATGACTGACATTTGAAAGAAACTGCAAGGGGCTATTTGAAATACTTCTCAAATCTTGAGGGTAAAAAGGGCCCCCTTCTGAAGGTCAACCTGTCTTTGCTCCATCACTTTCATCCACAAAGCATTTCTCAAATTGCTTCTCACGGCATATTCCACATATTATAGACCATATACCAGCAACAATACTTGATCCAGAACCAGAATCCAAACAGAGTAGAGCCTGGACTCACAAACATCACATCATGTGTTTCTGATCAGGAATCTTAACATCTAGATACAAATGTTGTCCCTTTACTAAAAAGTGACGTATTGTGGTGAAGATGGATGATGTTCACAGTGTACTTTAGTATAATGCTGAACTCCTCTGGTCCTTTTTTCCAATGATTTTTTTCTTTTTTAATATTTTGAAATGTTTTGCCTCTGGTGTATGTGGAGTTTGTTCCATTTCCACGTCTTTAAGGTACACAGGAGTATTTACACAATATTACTGGGTGTTATTAACATGATGGCAATATTTAATTCACAGTAAATGTAAATACATGTTTTTTTTCATTTTCTCTATCTCCAGCCTTGCTTTTAACAGCTTAACTTCACATCCATAAATGCACTCTTTATTACCCACCATCCAATCCCCAGTCAAAGCCCCCACAATTTCAGCCATAAACCTCCCACCAGAGAGACTCCATCTTTAACTCCATGTTCAGATCAACAACAACAATGCCCCCGCAGCATCAGATGGACAGCCATAAATCACAACCACATACACACCCAGGAGAGTCCATAAATAGTGTTACAGTTATGAGGGTAAAGACATGGTGGTGAGTCCCCGGTCTCCCCGAGGGTCCTGCAGGCTGAGGCAGCATGCGAGCCACCGTCCCATAACTCTCCCATTCTTCCAGTGACAGAAAGACTTTTCATGCTCTCATTTACTTGTGAATAAATCATAGAGGGGAAACACTGCCATGCTCTTATTCTTCGTTTTCCACCAGCAATGATGGAGGGTTGTCTGGAAGCGTTCTGCAGAGAAGAACCAGATGTTTGGGTGGAGACTGTGTGAGACAAAGAGAGACAGATATAAGGAAAAAGACAGGGACAGGGAGGTTGAGACTATTTCAAAGTTACCCATATGATGGTTTTTACCAAAATAAGAGGGCAAATTATGACAGACAGACAGTATGATGGTATAAGGACCTGAAAGTATCAAGTTTAATGAAACGAGAACCAACTAATTCAAGTCTTTCAAGTGCATGGTGAAACTAAACACAATACTCATTCTTAAAGGTGGGGTAGTAGGTAATTTTGGAGAAACCAGCTCGAGTGCGCTAGAATCTGAAAATACACAACCGAAAAAAATGCCACTTCCTTACAGAGCCCCTCCTCCAACACACACAAACGCGCACGTGACCAATGAGGGCACGAGATAAGTTTGTGCACAGATGGAAGGCTGACAGGCAGGTAGGCCATCCAGTTATTTTAGCCGGGCCGGCTGGTCGTGCTTTTTACGCGCTACGGCTTCCACAGATTACATTTTTTTATGTATTTATTTTCAAAGCATTTAATATATTCATTGCTATTGCTATTAAGAGAATTCCGTGGAATATAACAAAAAGTGTTTCTGAAATAAATTACATACCCCATCTTTAAGTGCGATTTTTAAGGTAGCCTACTTCACGAATATTTCCATTTGCTGCTCTACTTTATACTTTTACTCGGCATTTTCCAAGCAATTTTTGTACTTTTTACCCCATCAAATGTATGTGACAACATGTGTTAGTAGTTACTTTCAAGATTCAGATTATAACTGTGTATAAAACTATAAACTATGACTTTGAAGAACTAACGCTGATGTACTTTTTGATTAAGCTACCAAACAGTTATGAAAGTTATTGACATTAGTCTAACCCTAACATCTGCAACATTATCCGAATGCATGCATCTATAATTATAATACAGTGTAGATATAATTCTGACGTAGACCATTGTGCATAACGAGTGCTTTTACATTACATTACATTACATTGCATTTAGCTGACGCTTTTATCCAAAGCGACTTACAATAAGTGCGTTCGACCAACAAAATACAAACTTGAAGAAAACAGAATCATATAAGTACATCAGGTTTCATAGAGCAAAAACATTTCAAGTGCTACTCAACTGGCTTTAGATAAGCCAGCCCTTTATTAGTATATAAGTGCTTTGTTAGTAATTCTATCGCTCAAAGTGGAGTCGAAAGAGATGAGTTTTCAGTCTGCGCCGGAAGGTGTGTAAGCTATCTGCTGTCCTGATGTCAATGGGGAGCTCATTCCACCATTTTGGAGCCAGGATAGCAAACCCACGTGTTTTTGCTGATGGGAACTTGGGTCCCCTTCGCAGCGAGGGTGCAGCGAACTGTTTGGTTGATGCAGAGCGGAGTGCACGTGCTGGGGTGTACGGTTTTATTATTTTTACGAAAATGTTTGAATGAAGGACCTATACTCATATTGTTTGTTTGATACACTAGTAGCCTATTATTACATTACCTTCAGTAAGAGAGTAACATCAAGATTTGTTATCATCTTCAGAATATGAGTAACACCTTGGTTAGACAAATTATATGTGATGTGATGCGTTTGTAAATAGAAACAACCCCCTGGATTTCCCCTTAAAGTTTAATTTCACACCAGACTAAATACACTTTTCAAACATTTTCATGCCCTTCTCCTTCAACACTTCCTTGCTAATCAGCGCACTGTATCACCAATCAGTTACAGCCATCTTTAACCACACAGATGCCAGACCATGAGAATTGATACATTTAATCCCCTCACTTTTATAAAGGGGGTTTAAGCATGGCCATCGTCTGAGGGGTCGGGCGCTTGTTGCAAGTGTGTTTCTGTTAAACCCCCATGACTGAATCTATTTTCTGAGGCACCTATGACACTCATCTGGACCACAACAATGCCCCCTTTCTCCTCTCCGCCTCACGCTTGGCTGGCTTCTCTGAATACAACCCAGGGCCAAATAATCCATACCCCTGAACCCCCACACAGCACTCACATACGTAGAAACACACATGAATACACATGTTGGCACTTAAATGGTCGCATGTGTTTTGTCTCACTGGAAATGTAAGTGTCACTTCTTGTAGGATCTACCAACACACCCCTAAAAGTTTTAGCTTAAAGTGGACCTATCATGCTATATTGGGGAAATATATTGTAGGGCCAAACCTATACAAAACATGTCTGCGAAGTTTTTTGCTTAAAATACCAAACAGATCACCCATTGTAGCCATGGCTCATACTGCTCATACACCTCTTTTGCAGCATCTGTTAGAGAAACGGGGATTTTGGGTCATTAGCTTAAAAAAAAAAGAGGAGAAGGCGGAGCTAATGCCTGATCAGAATGCTACCGGAGATAAAGTTACATTCTGCTGTGATAAAACGCCATCCTATTCAAAACAACATCAAGGATTATTTCTGAAACAGTATGGAGCTCAAATGCCTTTTCTCTTGCGGGTTTATCACAAGGTGAGTTCCTTTCCCCCCTCCCTGCTTTTTAAACACATGTGCTCTACAGTACAGGTTAGCTCTGAGTGTTAGCGAGGCTTGCTAATGTAAGCAAAAACGAGATTACCCAAAACACGTCAGGCATTGTTTCTGATGGCAACTTTCTGTGTGTCCACCGCCGATATTACGTCATATCTGCAGCAAATCTGTATCCGCTCATTGTACCCCCGTTTTTAAAAGATTTGGGTACGGGAAAAGAGAAAGGGTTTTATTTTCTGATGCTGCGTGAGTTCCCTGACACACCGGGGACACATATTTATGTATAAAAGACCTCAAAAAGTGCATTTTGCGTGATAGGTCCCCTTTAAGTAAACACCTACACATGATCAACTTGTATTCACTCAGAGCACTAAATAAAACAGGCACACTATACATGCTGGAACACTTGAACATCCACAAGAGAGCAACTCAGAATCAGAAAACTCATAAATACAACACTGCCCTCATGTGGAGTGATTGAAGAAATACTTTTATTTTAATTTCCTCTTCAATATAAATTAAAAAGAAATATCAAAACAGTGTCCACTCTTGGGTTTATCAGTCTTATTTTGATCAAAGTTGATCCACATTTGGATATACAACTCTTTAAACTCAGGACAGGAAATCAATCTAACTCTAAATAATGTGACCAATTGTCCACTGTATTAAACTGTAAACAGATACTTCCTATGGGTTTACTCTTAACTTAACCTTTCACTTGGAACAGTTATGCTATTATTATGCATAATACTGAGTTGTGTTACAACACAAACCCTTTTATTTCATACCATTTCTTACAATCCATTTGGCTTGAATACATACAACACAAAAGTATTACAAACTATAGCCCATTCATTCACAGGCACCCAGTGTACAAGGACTATAAGAGCAGCTGTAAAACAAACTTTAAACTTACAAGACTAAAAATAAGGATATCATTGAGAGAGTAAACAATGGTATTTTCCAGGTTTTTATTATTTATTTAAAAAGTAAAAACATAAGAAAAAAATATCATTGGATAAAAAGTGAATCATTGAATGTTTAGATATGCCTTTGAATGGAGTAGTTATACAGATGTGGCCTGTAACCCAATTCATACGTCTAGTTTCTGTGTGAATACCTGATAAGCAGCTTTCAGTGTCCGGTCTAAAATAGAAACATCACAACGTCGTCACAGTGGGTGAATATGGTTACTTTGAGATGGGCTGGGCCGCTTTGTTCTGGACATGATCCACGCTTCACATTATCTGATCTTCAGCCTGCGTGTTGAAAAATAGCAGATGCTCACAGAGAATAACCACAGGAACAAGTAAGAGTTTATTTTCTAACTTGAACCTATTGGCAATTACATTGGCTAAAAATACATTGTTCAATAGTGGGTCTACACTGTTTGTTAATCCAAAAATGTGCAATTCTTTCTTTATTTTGCTCTGTTGATTGTGTGTTATGAATAACTGAGACAGCCTTGTTAATAACAATATTTGTTTTGCTATATTAATGTATTATTATTTGTAATTGTCAAGCTGAAGCTTTGATGCAAATATCCAAGAGATCAGAGATTTATTTCCATATTAAAGCTATTGCTTTTCTATTTTGTACATACATTATAAGACACATATAAGCTCCTCTGCTTTGCAAGATGTCTCACATTTATCTAAAGTTTTACACAACTGCAGTATTCTTGTTCTTGTCTTCTAACACTTTACTGTGTACTCTGGTTTATATATTTCGAGTGCATTATTTAAAATGATTGTTCCATCTAATTTGTTGAGTGTTTTTATGGTTAATGATGCAAACATCATTCCCAAGATTATATATATTTCTTTACAGCCTTCCTGAAACTACAGCTAATGTGAACACTGCTGTATTTACCTCTCAGTAGGAGTGTAGTGCTCCCCTCTCTCTGGCCCCCCCGCAGCCAGTTGGCTGGCTTTGATAAGAGACTGAAGGCGGTGAGGTCACCATTCGACTGCTTATCTTCACAGCCAGGGCTGGTGCTTCTCGGGGCTATTTAACTTGTTTTTAAACACGTGGATTTTCGTCATCGCTTTCTCAATTCACCATAGACTGTATATATAAAGGTTGTGACTGAACTTTTTGAAAATGTTGTTAGATTTTAAGTAATCAAATAAAGACGTTTCTTAAATTCAGTCAGAAGAGCCTAAGTAACTTTAAGGCACTCTTGGCATATCTCATTCAAGTAACTGTAAAATATTTCTTCCAAACACTTGCTTTTTACAAGGGGTTGATTTTTGGTTAATTTACACACTTTGACTAACTAGCACTTATTTCTCTTTGATTTAACTAAATGTAAAATGTAATGTTATATTTTATTCCATTCTATTTCAATGTAAATACTGCTTTATTTTATTTTTTCCTATATTTTTCTTATTTATTTTGTTATGTTATTATAGTGTTCTTAAAATAGCTATCTGTGTTTTTAAATGTTTGTATTACTTTTATGTATACACCACGACACCAAGTCAAATTCCTCACCTACCTGGTGATAAACCCATTTCTGATTCTGATACTCCACATATTTGCTTAGCTCTTACATTGGCTAAACTACTTTATTTTAACTTCAGTCCATTACAAAAAAGACGGATAAAACGCACACAGACAGACACACTCACACATTTAAAAACATTTATATCAGGAAATACTACTTCACTTCTTCTGAGTGCGGCATCATTTACCAAAATGTGCCATCAGAGGGCGACATCTCACAATCTTCTTTCTCACATCCATGCCACATTGAGAGTTCAGAGAAAATATCTAAATAGAACCATTGTCTGCAGTACATTATTAACTTTTACATAGTGGACCTTTTTCTAAACTGGGGTTTTGATGGAATACTGTATACACAGCAGGACTGTGGATTAGTTATATTAATTGTTTACTACAAGTTAGTGATAGATCTGTTTCATTGCGGCTGTGCTTTCCTTTAGCGTTGTGTCTCCCTGTCTGACACCAACTAATTATAATGCAACACTCAAACCATTCACAGGAGTGTGGCCAAAACATACAGTGAGTTGTTCATTTTTGGTGAAAAACATGAGGGAAATGGATACAGAAAGACATTAGGGTGACACAGTATTGAAAAAAGCCCATAAATAATTTCACCATAATCTGTCTCCTCAGACATGGCAGGGAGCAGACTGTGAGGAGGGAAAACCTCGTAATCTGTCCCGCCTGCCGCTCACTGCAGCCAGCAGTGAAGGGTGATGCTCAGGATAGCTTCCCTATAGGATTATATGATAGCACATGTCAGTGAAAGGGCACCTGGATAAATAATAATAATAATAATAATAGATTTAATTTGTTAGCGTTTTTACAGGTGCTCAAAGACGCTTTACAGATATAGTGAAGAGAAAAGAAAAGAAAGGAACAACAGATAAATATATAGTTAAAGTAAAGGTTAAGTAAAGTTAAAGGATAGACAAACATCTAAACACACTCTACACCACAAGAGTAGTCAGGTTGCATTTTTCAGCCCCTGCTAGGAGTTAAAGGTCCCCTATTATACTATTTTTCATCAATATATTATAGGTCTCAGATATATACAAAACATGTCTCTGAAGTGTTTGGCTCCAAATACCAAACAGATCATGCATGGTAGCATCCCATAAACCCCTCTGTTTCAGCCCTGTTTCAAAAGTGCTGATTCTGTGTCTGTTACTTTAGATGAAAATAAGGAGCCACTTCCCACGCCCCTCTGAGAGATATTTGGTTCAAATAAAACAAAAAGGTGCTCTAGGAGGAGATTCAGGTGATAAGGTGGGGGGGGGGGGGGGGAGTACCTTGGTTGGTGATTGGCTAATGGTTACACAAGCCAAAAAAACATTATGACATCACGAAGTGGCCGACATCTGATCAGCTCATTTTCAGACAGGATTTTATATAAATGGATCAGAACAAAAAGAGAGAGAATCTTTGTCCCTGGAACTTTCAGAATCTCTTTACACAGAGGGGACACATGTTTATGTGTAAAATACATGAAAAAGTGGATTTTGCACCATAGCTGACCTTTAAAGTCATTACAGCTGAGAGAGTTGACTAGAAATTGTACATTGGCTATAGCTTAAGGATTCCCTTTTCTTCCAGATATCACTGAAGTCCTGTTTGAGTATCTGGTGCCTGAGAGGATGGAGCCAGAGGCAGAGCGGGAGTCTGAGTCCTGGGTTCCAGACAACAGCCAGGCTGGGCCTTCCTCTCCGGACTCCTCTGGGATCGAGGGAACCGTCGACCGGCTGCAGGAGATGATGAACGGCATGGAGACGCTGCTGACAGACATGGAGGAGTTACGGAGCGACTGCAGCCAACAGACTGCTGAGCTGATAAGTGCAGCGCTGGACCTGAGGACGGAGCAGGAAGAGATAAAGGAGGATTACTCTGAGTTGTCCAGGGAGATGCAGGAGCTCCTCGACACAGTGCAAAGCTTTTTGAGCACCAAGTGTGACTTCCAACCCTCAGAGAAGGAAGAATTAGCTGAGCAGCAGAGAGAGCCCAAAGAGACGGAGAGTGACTGACAGACTTTAAGGTTTCTTAGGAGATAAAACTGTGATGTGTGAGGTTGTGAATCTGGATGCACGGGTCAAAATCTGGATGGCATGCGTTTGTAAGTTGTGTGAGAAGCTGAGTTTTTGAAAAAGATACATTTTTAAATTACATTTTACGACATTTTGTTGAGCAAATAGTTCTTTTAGGTCTATATCTGAAAATCTGTCCACTGAAAAAGAGTTTCTAATATGCATGATTCGTTTTCAGTTCAGTAAATATATCACAGTGCATACAACTTTAAGAAAAACAACCATAAAATGGAATGAATACCTCTCTGTCGTATACTTTTAATAAAACATCATGAGCTTTACAAGGGTACAATTTGTTGCATAGCTTACTTTCTAGATTGCCACGTGCCACTGACTTTAACGCAAGCGATGACAAGACCATAATCCTGCGCTGCATGTGAACACATGATTTATATGCCACCCAGAAACAAACACACACACTTCACAGCTATCATTTCCCAGTACCAAGGTATTTTATGTTGACAGATATGATTTAAGTATGTTACTCTCTTCAGCCTGGATGGCTCCTCCAGCTTCTTCTTTGATGAATTTCTGGCACAGGAATGCTTCTCTTCTTTTGGTACATCTTCCATATGCTCTCCCCATCCAAGCTCCACTGTGGTTTCGTGCTAAAATAACCCTAAATGTGATGTTTACTTCCCACCAGCACCCCTGCTGCTACCCACTGGTTTGTATTTAGTGGTCAGGGGATGTGTGAAGGGGACAATCAGTGGCCAGCAACCTGAAAAGAAACCAAGGACCTTCAAGATCCCTCCACCTTAAATGTAATTTTAGTGGGTTCTTATGTCATGTACACAGGTTATGCAACCACTTCATTATGTGTACCAAAATATTCTCTTCCTCTTCTGTGTTGGAACAAACTTAATGCAAATGTTACGCAAACGCCCATATTTGTTTTCTAAATGTCTCAAAGTAAAACATGTGGCTGGTATTGAAAATACTTGATATAAATATCATCTTGAGTAGACCCACAGCCTGAGGGTCTTAAGAAGGCAAGGCAAGGCAAGGCAAGGCAAGTTTATTTATATAGCACTTTCAACACAAGGCAAATCAAAGTGCTTTAAGAAGAAATTATAGCTTATGTTAAACGTTAAAAAAAGAAGTACGAATCTTTTTTGAGGGATTCTGTTTACGTGTGGCTGAAACCTGACACTATATAGGCTGAGGGCTTGGTGAGCAGAGAGGGTGAGGAGAAGCTGTGCAGCCGTGCCTACCTTCATCACTGAGGTGTTCATCTCTCTGCTGCTCACTACCAGCCGGAGTCACTTCAAGAAGGTAAGACATGATCTGATGGCATTCACGGTTTCATTTATCCAGGTTTAAACTTTTTGCACATTCATGTCTAAGATATTAGCAAATAAATCTCTAGAGACATCAAGAAATGTAGCTTTCATCCCATATGGAATTATCCTTTATATTGAGTATTACAATTTAAGGTGTTTTCAGTGGTGGCATGTAACAAAGGTCATTACGTTTTGTATATGAGTATTTTCCTTCCATGCCACTTTAAATTTCTGCTCTTCCACATATTGGAAGAGTGGGGAAATATTGTATTTTCTACCCTACAGTGAATTAATCTGACAACTTTAGAAGTGGGTATTTTTACACACAAAACATATAATGCTTTAAAACAGGATGTTTTGTTGTAAATTGAAATGCCCAACATTTTCTTTAATACAGCTTGAATGTTAACTCAATTAATAATGATTTGTAAAAAATTGATTGGAAACTGTTTTCTTTAATCTATTGACATTCTTTATGTGAACATGAAATGGTTCCAGCTGCGTTCTTAAAAAAAGAAGTCATTTTCACATTTGTATTCAACAATCAAGCCTTTCATCATTGTTTGCTGTTTGACACAACAAGCATTGTGACGATGAATGCATGTGCAATAATAAAACAATTATATATTAACATAATAGTAGTTAATTTTCCTGATTATACTGATGATAGAACTGTAACTTCGTACACTTTGGTATGAGAAAAATATCTGAATACTACTCCACCATTGTTTTTCTTCTCATTGCTATTCTCACCAACAGTTCTGTAGAAGCTTCTAGTGAAAATGAATATTGTACAAGTCCTGGGTCTCCTACAGCTGCTGGCTGTACCTGCTTTCACTGTAAGTCTCAGTATTAACAATATCTATAATATCGTTCCAATTGCATGTCCATAACAAGTGATTTAATACAGATATAAATAGCAAAGAACACTTTGTACAGTACGTCCAAAATCTCAACAGGCAAAGGCACACTATGTTATTTCTGACACATGTGGTGTTTATGTGCCACAAAGAGAGTTTATGCAAGTGTTGGGGATGGTTTGTGGCTAAATGTTCCAGTTTCTATTTCAGTGTCTCCAGGATGCTCATAATGTGTGTTAGTGGTTGGTGGTGTGGGATATGGTGATGTGTGAGAGCATGTATGTGTTCCAGAGGCTGGAGGAGTGACTAGTGTTTTTCTTTTTTCAGCTGATACCGCCAAGCCATGACTACTGGGGAGAGTTTACAGCCTACGGGCCCTGCAGCCGCACCTGTGGCACAGGCGTGGCAATGAGAACCAGGAAATGTGTCACCTCCAGGTTAGAAATAGAGTGACAGGATGGAACATAATACTGTACTAAAGATTTTACAATACTCAAAAGTAGGACAGTAATTATTTGTTTGAAATCCTCTTTTTAAAAATGTTGCACTGTCTTTTTTTCCAGTTACTACTATATTCTATATAAATGATCATAATCATATTATTGAAGTGCACCTGATCTGCATGACCAATAAAGCCAAATACATTTAACAATAAAGAGAGTTATCTGGCTTTTATGTTATTAATATTATTTTTCTTTTCTCTTATAGGACTGATGGAGGGCATAACTGCCTAGGATCCTCTAAGTCCTTCCAAACCTGCAACACACAGGTAATTTGAGGCCTCTTTATTAATGAGATCCACCCACAACCTTCATTAATGTATCCTAAAACATGCCAATAATCCAACATTGTGTCACAACAGGCATGTGCAGATGGAACCAGGGACTACAGGCAGAAGCAGTGCTCCCAGTTTGACAGAACGGACTTTCAGAGCAAACACCATACATGGGTGCCTTTTTATGGATGTATGTAAAATACCTGTTATGTACTGTACATTTTCTTAAGTGTTTAGGATTTATTATGAGATGTATTTAACATTATTGGATTACCAGAGGTGTTGGTGTTGATTAAGTCCTCACTGACACCCTGGCAAACGATCTAAAAGTTAGTGCTGCTGTTTGATGTATTTACCGATCTATTATTTGTTCTGTAGCCGCCAATCCATGTGAGCTGAGCTGTGTCCCAAGAGGGCAGAACTTCTTCTACAGACACAGACCATCAGTGGTTGATGGGACACCGTGCTATGTGGGCCGCACTGATATCTGTGTGGATGGAGTCTGCAGGGTGGGAACAATAATTAGATCCATAATGCAATGACAGACTTTCAGTGCTTCATAATGTACTGTTTATCTATAGAATATCATTGCCTATTCTCCTAAATAAGTAGCTTTTATTTGCATTTACAAGTGCACAAGCACAGTGGTGTAATGAAAAAAATGTGTCTTTTCAGGTTCTGGTCCATGGAGAGTTTATGGGCTTGGATGAAGACACTAATTCTGTTAACTCTGCTAACATCGTTGCTACTCGCCCAAGGGAGACACTTACATACCACTACAAAACTGGTGTCTATGGCCAGTGCTCTGCCTCTTGCAATGGAGGCATGCAGTACCGCAGTGTGAAATGCTGGGTTCAGGACACAGCAAACCCCCGTGTGGTGGAGGAGTCTCACTGCATCAACCAGCGCCTGCAGAGGCCACAGAGCCAGCAGGCCTGCAACATGCATCCCTGTGCCGAGTACAGCGTCTCCAGCTTCAGCGTGGTGTGTACCTCACAGAGAACTTTATAGTTATATATATATAACAGACAGGCAATGGCATATTGTTGCTTGCAATTAAATGAAAATAAGTTAAAGCATTAATGAGAATAGAAAGATAGAATCCAATACTTACACCGTACAGAATGTAAAGCAAAGTGGCTAAGAGTACCATTTCATTATCACTTTTCCTATGTTTTTGCACAGTCCAAGAGTGGAAAGACACATCGATATCTTTGTCATTGGAAACATTGAGATTTAAGTTAAATGTGATACCAATTTAAAATAATTGTAAATGATATAGAGCCGATCAACTGTCTTGATTATAGTCTCATATTGTAATTAGTCAAGTCAGGTCACTTTTATTTGTAACCCAAACAATATCACAAATCACACATTTCTCAGGGGACTTACATTCTGTACGGTGTAGCATACACTACCATTTGTCATTTTTGACCATAGATCCAGAATAAGTTAAACTTACCACCATCAAGGGATATATTTTTATATGGAAAAACCCTTAGGAAAATGAAAATACAAGGACAATAAAGACAATCCTGGAAACAAAATGATATGCACCATGATTTATTTGGTAATGATGGTTTGCTGTGGGACTGACATTTTAAACTATCTTGTCATGATGCTCAGTGCTCGGTGACTTGTGGGGAAGGCCAGCAGACGAGGGAGGTGTTCTGCGTGGGGCCTGGGGGTGAACGCCTGGCTGACCACGCCTGCAACGGACTGGCAAGACCCTCTTCTGTCCAGGCCTGTCGTAGACCCGCCTGTTACACACACATCACCTGGCATGTGACCGACTACGGCCTGGTAGGTAACATGCAGAGTGTTGTGGACTGGGAAGGAACCTTTGCCTCTCCCCACATTATTCACCCTCTCCTCTCCTGTCTCTGCAGTGCACCATGAGCTGTGGTGGTGGTGTGAGGGAGAGGAGAGTGGGCTGTTTTGATACAGATTTGAACCCCTACCCAGAGGCCCGGTGTGGAACAGCTAGCAGACCCGTCTCTGTGGAAACATGTAACTCACAGCCATGCCACGCAGCACAAAGTGAGCCAAATCTGAACCAGTCAAACTCTTTTGGTTTTATTGTTTTTGCATGTTTGTATTTAACTAATGTACCTTATATTTAGTGGTCCCAAGTGTGCAGGACCCAAGGGCACATGAAACCACCACAAGAGGATTTGTGCCCCATGTTCCAGAAGACCCTTCAGGTATGTACAGCATGTGGAGGATGTTTTATTAAAATGTTATTCTCTTTCTACGCATTTCAAATGAAATTATTTTTGAATGTGTAGATTAAGCAGTGGTTAAGAAAATGTGGTAATACATATTTTATATGACACACGACAAGTTATTTTAGCACAGGCATTACTCAGATTATTTTCAAGTCAATTCCTCCTCAGGCTGTAAAGAAATGTTGCACTTATGTTGTCATTTTTAAAAGTCAAACTTACATCACTTTTGACAATTTCTTTAATGGGTTTTTAAAATAACCCCTGGGCAATTATGCAATCATGTACAGCAATATAATCACATAGATGGCAGATCAGCCCATCCCTTCCTCCACCACCACACTCACCCCCAATTACCACATCCGAGCCACACACTCTACATATATATAAAACATATCCAGCTGAACATAACTACTACTAAATAAAATCCCAACCCTTCAAAAAGACATATATAAACACATATTTACAGGTCTATGGAATGTACAGTATGCTTGTTTGACCATGTCTGCGTCTGTGTTTACTTGCGATAGCTTCCAGGCCACAAACAAACAGTGTCTACCCTCCTGTGACTGGTCCTCAATGCGCACAGTCACACTATGGCTGCTGTCCTGACGGCCATACCTCCGCCGCCGGGCCCAGGAATGAGGGCTGCTCCCTAAATGACTGTATTCACACCAGGTAACACTGCTCCCTTAACCCATTAAATCACATACATCTGTTAATAAATAGCATATTATATAACATCGAAGAACTTCTAATAATCTCTTTTCTGCAGATTTGGCTGTTGTTTGGATGGAGTGACTCCAGCTCAAGGATTTGCAAGGGCTGGATGTCCTGAATACCGGACAGCTGTGGTAAGAATAACATCTGTTTCTCCTTATGATTCAATAAACAGGATACTGAGGTTACTCAAAATGTATTTATTCTTTATGGAATGTGCCATATATATATGTATATAAGTATAGGGTCTTTTTGGCTCTTGTGAAGCTTTGGCAAGTCTGAGAAAATAATCATAAGGATGTTTGTGGTAATAGGTTGTCTTTTTTTACCACAAAATGGGTATTCCCCAGTTTAAAAAAAAAGATTGACCCATTTTACCAACTAAATTGTTTATGAACATCCTCTAACTAAACCCTGCATATATATATGTTCTAGATGTACTGGCTATACAGGACAATTGACCATCTTTCTTTTGTCTTTCTTTTTTTCTAAGCAACACACACCACCTCCTACTGCCCCTCCAGCCAGTGGCAATGTGTGCTCCATGCCTCGCGATGAAGGCTCCTGCGACAGATGGGCGGTGCGCTTCTTCTTTGACTCTGGCACTGGCAGATGTACTGAGTTCTGGTATGGAAGCTGCCAGGGCAATGCCAATAACTTTATGTCCCTGGGAGCATGCCAGAGAGAGTGTGGTGGTGTAGTGATGAGGGATCCCCCAACTCCACCTCGCAGAGGGACCCCAAGGAGAGGATCCCCCAGCGGGGCATAACCATCCACACAATTAATACCTCATAATCAGTACTGTCAACACAGCGTTTATTTTAACATCAGACTTTGGATTATAAATTATTTAGATCACATTATAACTGACACAATCCCAGCTCAGGGTTCTGATTTTGTTTGCAGTTTGATCTTTGGTATTTTGTTTGTGATGTTCAAAATATTCACTTTCACACATTTTGCCTTTTAGATCATATACAATTCAATGATGTCAATGTGATAACCCAAGATAAATCATTAACCAAATCAATAAATGTTCAAATATCCGGTAATAAAACCCGAGTGTGGTCTATTTTTGCAATGTTTCCAATACCGTTTTATTTTATTCCTCAATTTTATTTTATTCCTCAATTTTTCGGTTTTTACAAAACAAAATACAGTGGTGTAATATCAAATTCTACATTTACTGAGATAGTAAAATATGGTTTATTTACTTTTACTATGGATTCCTATTTTCTAAATGATGTATGGCCTGGATTTCAGGAGCAAACACTGTGGCTTCCTAGTTTTGTTGGCAAGTTAGAGTTTAAAAACATGTGTCAATGTTAGCATAAAACATTATTAGCCAGATTTTGATTAGGAAAAAATCTATCTGTCTCACCACAGAACAAAAATGATGTTTAGAAAATACTGATCTTGTATTTTCACGACCAGACTTTTACTTTGAAACATATTTTTTATATTTTGAAGGGACCTCACTTTACAACCGGAAATAAACGCATTTCATTTCCTCTGAGTATTTTTCTGCAAACAGCTGGCTACATTCATCGCACGGGGAATTGAAAAGCAATAAACACCGAGTTATTTTTGTCAGTTTTTCTTTCCTAACAATCAGACAGTGTCTGCAGTCAGCATAACCATGGTAAGAGTGTTTGGTTTTACGTTTTGATATGTTAAAACGCACGCAGTATCAGCTATATTAGCTCCTGTTAATCCATCACAGCTAAAGCTAAGCTAACAAGCTACGATGCTAATATTTCTCTGTCAATGGTGTCTTTTCCAGTTTCTTCGTTGCTATGAACATCTCACGATAAAATGTAATAATTAACTCATTTTTATTTGACTTCTTAATGTGGAATCAGTTACTTATGTGGGACCTATTGTAAAATAGTAATACGTTAAAGCCACAGTAAGTCATTTGATTAAAAAATAATGTGCATTTATCTCGTGTGATTCATGGAGAAATGTACTCTAAATGCTTGGTTTTTCACAGTAACGGATACAACTGGGCATTAATATATGATGTGATTTAACGTAATGTGATTGCATTAATTTGTGTATTTAATATTATAAATCATCTTTACAGTCGCACACAATTTTGCTTGTTCAACCAACCAAGAGACCAGAGGGCCGCACATATGCTGACTATGAGTCAGTGAATGAATGTATGGAGGGTAAGTCTTCTTCAGCTGTTTTTTAAATAGTTAACTTAACCAATACTCTGGAACTAGCAACATTACATTTTTAATTAAACAACATTCCTCACCATTGTAATAATTATTAATTTGAACATATATCAGCATCAGAAACATATTTATTGCCAAGTAGGATAACGCATACTAGGAATTGTTCCTAGTGTATATGATGCTTACATAAACAGTCAAAGAAGATAAGTTGTAAGAAAAGGAACAACAAATAAAACTATAATAACATTAAAATATAGAGCAATATTTACATGAAATATAGATATACCAAAACAAATATGTACACAATAATATGACTAAATACTCGTAAAAAATATGTGCAGTTTTGGTTGGAAAGGTGGAAAGCTGTGCAGATATTAGATGTATTTGATATTATTTAGTGCTATCTGTGCCATTTAAGCTAAGGTGTCCATGGGTGCTTTGAAAGGCGCCTCTAAATAGAATTAATTATTATTGATATTTTGATGATGTTTATTAAACACAAATAGTTTTGTTATTATTCAGCATGTCCTGCACCCTTCTTCCAGGTGTTTGCAAAATGTATGAAGAGCATCTTAAGAGGATGAATCCAAGCAGTCCCTCCATAACATACGACATAAGTCAGTTGTTTGACTTCATTGACGACTTGGCAGACCTGAGCTGTCTGGTGTAAGTATGATCTGCCTATCCATTTGAATCAAAATCAACCTTGCATGAAATGTGTTGGTCACTTCCATTGAAAGTATAATTTGTTTTGCATACAGATACAGAGCGGACACTCAAACATACCAACCATACAACAAAGACTGGATCAAGGAGAAGATATATGTCCTGCTGCGGCGTCAGGCTCAGCAGGCAGCAAAGTGAACACATCAGTAAGGAGTTGTCCTGCTAAACACTTGGAAGGAGTTTATGCTGCACTATTTTTCTACAGTGTCTTGAAGATCTGTGTATAAGGACAACATTGTCAGTTTGACAAAGGGAAGGGTTTACATACTACACCATACATTGGGAAAGGAAAGGGTTTGAAAACTGGGGACATTTCCAAAATGTGGGGCTTTATATAGAAAGGAAGTCGTGCTCTGCCGCCTACGTATGTTTGTTATTAGTTACACTAAGGTCTTGGTGGGGAGAATGACTGCCACGACTAACGTATTGATGGAGTGTGATCTGTGCTTGAAGAAATGTTCCTGGACTAGGTAAAAACTGTTTTTGTTGTTTTAGTAGTGTTTTTGTTTCCCTAGAAGTGGTTACATTTTCTTATACATTTACTGAGCAGTTGGATTTCGACATTCTGTTCACTGTGAATGCCGGTTATTTTACTTTTAAATAAAATAAATAATCTGCATAACTGACTCCAGAAGATTTACTTTACATATTCCATCTATAATTTCTGTCACTGTATCCTACCATCATGGGGGAAATATTTGTGTTGTAAACATGTTGATTTATAATAACGCAGTTTGAGTTTTCTTTGATTTAAACAAAAATAAAGTATTGTTTTCTGACTGGTCTCCACTCGCTACTATACAACAGATATCACAATGAAGAAAAAACATGTCCTGTTCATTCAGAATCTCAGTATAGAAATTGCTGGTTGACAAGGATCTACATATGGATTTGTGTATGTGTTTAATGGTTGGATTATCTGTTTAATTAAATGCAGAATTGCTGGATGATAAATCATAAAAGAAAGAATGGAAACATTATTTATTGTGATATTGAACTGAGCTGCTATGTCACTGTTTCTTTAAATGTGGCGGCTGCCCTGTTGTTGCTGTGCTGGAAACCCCGTACCTACTCTGAAGGGACCCAAGATGGCTGATTACTCACGGGGGGGGCAGTTAGCAATTATCTGAACAAAAACGTCGGGAATGAATGGCAAATAGCCTTGTAATGTAAAGCGCAACATTTCAGTAATTATACGACTACAGTTGGTTGGTTTGCAAATGTTTTGGGACGCATGAATACCAGTAAGGGGAGGGTGGTCTCTCCGCGGCCCCGAGCCAGAACATGGCGGAACACTTGGGGAAGAAATAGCAGCTAACGCTAGCTAGCTGGCGCAATATTCAGACACAATTAGAAACATTGATCCAGGGTAAACACGTATGCGGTCGACAAGTGTCAAATAATGTTATCGGTGTTCCGTTTTTGTCATTTTGCTTCAAATGGTTGTTTAATATGTGTAGCGTAGGCTGTTAGCGTACTAGCTAGTTAACTCGTTCGGTTTTCTAGCTAACAGGCTAACGTACACACTGTACTAACAAACAGGCGGATTGTTTTGGGACCAGAGGTCGTAACGGTGGGGCTTATTCTACGTTTCCTCTGTGTGGTCGGACTTTCAAATATTTATCAGGGCTTGTTTTTGTGAATTAACACGTTAGCTAACGCCAATGTCCTCCGCACTGTAAATTAGATTGTCGTTAGCTTGACACAATGGCTGTTTTTATATGGCGCTACAACACTGGTGATATAAGTTTGAAGGCAGCTCGTTAAAATAATCAGATATTGTAGTTTGAATCGTCGTCTTCCTGGATAGTAGTATCATTCAAATAGCTGTCAGCCCGGTTGACCCCTGACACTAGTTAAGTTAGTCCTGGATTGTAGAAGTGATCGGGTCTAAAATAAGTGAATTAAAGTTGTGGCGTTACTAGGTGAAGCAGACACCCTGTAAAGTCAAAGAAGGTCCGGAAGGGGGAAACCGGTCACAACTACCTGCCAAGATGACGGACACTCGTCGACGAGTCAAAGTCTATACCCTGAATGAGGACAGACAGTGGGATGACCGTGGGACTGGACACGTCTCCTCGGGATATGTGGAGCGTTTGAAAGGCACGTCGCTGCTGGTGCGAGCAGAGAGTGATGGTAAGCAAAATAAAATATACAAAGCCTGTGTGTAGTGGCCACATCAGGACATGAGAATGACATCAAGGGCAAGACATGTGGTTGAATGTTTTCTATACACAATCTTGGATTTGTTGTGAATGCTTCTCCAATTGTCTTTTCACATTATGCTTGAGTTAACTAAAAGTTCTGCTTAGCATTAAGTCAAGCAAAAACAATGCTTTCTGATTACATTTTGACAAGTAACAACGAACATAGAGCCAACCCACACAATCTGTTACACAGGCATGCATATGTAAGTCAGTGGTACCTTAAACCAACGGGAGATGTGTAGTACATACCTCTCAAAATGTATTGAGAGCCTTAATTGATGTGGGATCTGGATCAGAATTTGCAAGGGGCCTGATTTGGCCGCTGGGTCTCGAGCCAACTGAGAGATCACTTGCTGTCTATTAGCCACTGTTTTAGTTGCTCTATATGTAAACAATACTATTCACCACGATTTTTGACCAGCTGTGTCAACTGTAACCATGCATGTAAGCCCACATGTATGTAGCCAGTATTCCTTACCTAACTTCCTTTGATGACAATAATGGGCTGACTTAGTTTTTAACCTCACAGGTTCCCTTCTGCTGGAGTCCAAAATCAATCCAAACACAGCCTACCAGAAACAACAGGTCAGTATATAGCATGGGGCAGTTATCTCATCTATAATATGGATTTTCTATCTCTGTGCACTGATTTGTATATTGCATTGTTTTTCTTTTGGAAAGGACACATTGATAGTATGGTCAGAGGCGGAGAATTATGATCTGGCACTCAGCTTCCAAGAGAAGGCTGGCTGTGATGAAATCTGGGAGAAAATATGCCAGGTAACTACACTTAGCTTTGTGTGGGTGTGTGTTGTCTGCTCCGATTGTGTATTCATTTAATAGCAAGTGTGTTTGGGTGTTCCTTATGTGACTGTTACATCTGACATCTTTCCTCTGCTTGTGTCATTGTTTAGGTGCAGGGAAAGGACCCATCCGTTGACATCACCCAGGATGTGGTGGACGAGTCTGAGGAGGAACGCTTCGACGACATGTCCTCGCCAGGTCTGGAGTTACCTCCATGTGAACTGAACCGCTTGGAGGACCTGGCCGAGCTGGTGGCATCCTCACTCCCGTCACCACTGCGGCGCGAGAAACTGGCACTGGCTGTGGAGAACGAGGGCTACATCCGCAAGCTCCTGGAAATGTTCCGTGTGTGTGAGGATTTGGAGAACAGAGAGGGACTGCACCACCTGTACGAAATCATAAAAGGCATCTTCCTGCTCAATCGTACTGCACTCTTTGAGGTTATGTTCTCTGAAGAGTGCATCATGGACGTTATTGGTTGTTTGGAGTTTGATCCAGCGCTCTCGCAGCCACGGCGGCATCGGGAGTTTCTGACTAAGACAGCCCGCTTTAAGGAGGTGATCCCCATCTCTGATCCTGAACTGCGTCAGAAAATACACCAGACTTACCGGGTGCAGTACATTCAGGATATGGTTCTGCCAACGCCCTCTGTTTTTGAGGAAAACATGCTGTCCACCCTGCACTCCTTCATCTTCTTCAACAAGGTGGAGATCGTGGGCATGCTACAGGTGAGATGGGGAGTCAATTATAAGGTTTGCCAGTGAAAGATATCCGTTTTAACTTTCAAATAAGATTTGTTTTTTTGTGCACCATATTTTCACTTTTAAAATGTTCTCATTGCTAAAGCTGATGATACTCATGTATATTCTAAAGACATCCTGCTTTCACCTCAAAAGGCACACATAAGATCGTTTCTTTGAAATAGTGTTTATATCGTGAGGACTGGAAATTACGATAATTGTAGGATTGTGCAAAGTTTTATTTCTGTCTGAATCTGCTTTACCCTGTCTGAGTTTGTCTGCTAGTCTTTTTATGGTCATGTGACCTTTGTGTTTTTGTACTGTGTCAACTCAGCAGTGTTTATGTATGGTTGTCTCCATGGAGATGGAGAAGTGTTGTGTAAATCAGTTATGCTGCGCTAGAGGAAAACTGAAACTGGCACTCTGTTGCCTCTGGTACACCGTGCACCGTGTGAGGTTCTAGAGACAAACATTACTGATAGTGACCTTCTTCTACCATGAAGCAGTCTCGTTAGAAGAGCAGACCAAGTGTTTTATTTGTGTGCATTTACCTAGAATATTCATTTAAACACGAAACTGGAATGCATATATTATTGAATGGCACTGATTCTTTAGTGTAAAACAGTCAAATGCATAACCTATCATCCACACTTTTTAAGACTTTTATTTGTAATATACAGTAGATTTTCTTTAATGTAAATACCAGTAAACAAAATATGTTTTTGATTTATGGTTGTAACTTGAACCTGAAACAATGTTCATAACATAAAACATGTCACACTATAACTTTAGTTCTGTCTCTGGTACATTTGGTGGGTGCTAGATCAAAATAGATTTGATTCGTCCACCAAGATGGAAATGTGGCTTAAATCCTTCCAGTTAATTTAGTTTCCTGGTTATTGATATCTGACTCCTCCTCTTGATCAATAACTACTTTGTCCACAGTGTTTTTTTTCTTATTCTGATTTGTTGATCCTTTGTGTGATTCTCCCCTTCTCATCTTCCCTTCCTTTTTGATGTCAGGACGATGAGAAGTTCCTGACAGACCTCTTTGCACAGCTAACAGACGAGGCTACAGATGACGATAAAAGACATGAACTGGTATGCCAGACCTTTCATCAAAGGTATTATTCATAACAAACTGTTCTCATGTCCATCCTTGTTTTGATAGAGTTGTGGTTTGTTTCTTTCTCATAGGTGAACTTCCTAAAGGAATTCTGTGCATTCTCGCAAACGTTACAACCTCAAAACAGAGACGCCTTCTTCAAGACATTGTCAAACATGGGCATTCTACCGGCGCTAGAGGTCATACTGGTGAGTGCAGCAACCTTAACGTCAATCAGAGGGAAGTCAATAGGGCAATGTTTTCTTTGACATTTAAGAATGTTGGCTTTTGAGCTTTGGTGTTGAGATAAGCCTTTTTGCGTTACGATCATTTAAAGGTGGGGTAGGTCATTCACTTCAGAAACACTTTTTGTTATATTCCATGGAATGCTCTTAACGTCCCGATAGCAATGAATACATGAAATGCTTTGACAATAAATCCATAACAAAAAGTCATCTGTGGAAGCCGTGGCGCTGTAAAAAGCACGACCAATCATTTGAGCCGGCCCGGCTAAAGTAACTGGATGGCCTACCTGCCTGTCAGCCTTCCATCTGTGCACAAACTTATCTCATGCCCTCATTGGTCATGTGCGCGTTCGTGTGTGTTGGTGGAGGGGCTCTGTAAGGAAGTCTGAAGGAAGGGGCAGATTGTTTCGGCTGCGTACTTTCAAATTCTAGCGCACTCGAGCTGGGTTCTCCATTCTTACTTACCCTACCTTTAAGATCAAGAAGTTACATACTCCTAGAAGAAAAATATGAAGCACAACAAGAACCATGTCAATATTATCAGTGATGTTGGTATTAGAGCGATGGCAGTATGTTGTTCGAGCTGATTATCGGTTCCATTCAATGCTTTTTGGTTACAAGGCATAGTGCATAACACAAGAACACCTCGTTGATTTAAACTGCTGTATTAAAATAACCTTTCTTGTAACTGAGGGGCCGGTTTTATGATTGTTTAAAGTGAAGGACACTAGAGATTGTTCATCATCAGTTAAAGCAATGTTCATTATGACTATGACACAGCCTTTTTGTTTCTTGTGCAAGCAAACACAAGTACCGCACTGCAATAAAACAAACCAAATATTGTTCAATCTTAAGGCTTGCTACGTTGAACATACGCAGTCGAGCACACACAAATAATAAAGCAATCGGCAGCTCGGCTTCTGCAGGTTGGCATGATGGTATCTGGTCTGAAGATGACAATTTAGAGAGGAGCTTCTACTGGTTCAGAATAGTTGTAACGTCAGACGTCTCCTCCCAAATCAAACAGTCATTGAACTGGTGGATCTAATTATACCTGGTTGCGTTATCTGTCAGGAGAATAAGCTCTATGTACGTACGTATGGCCAGATGACAGTGTGCTGCTGCCGCCGCTGTGTGTAGAGTGTGTATGCTCGGCTGCGACGTCACCGCCTGTGCTGCTGTGTGCAACATAAAACCACCCTGCAGCACAGTTCTAGTGGCTATAGCAGAGCCTCTTCTTTTACAACAACACGGTTAGCTGCAGAAAAGATTTAGAATCTGATGCAAGAGGAGCGGTTAGACAACCAAATGTACCATGTTCTGAAACACAACAAACAATACTCTCATGCAATAGGTTATTTTCTTGTTTGTGTTCCCTATTGTTCAACATACAATCTTCATTGGAACTACAAATACATGTGTGGGGAAAATTACATGCAGTATTTTCATGATCACCTTTTGAATTTATGATACTCGAATACTTTGTTGATCCGCTGACTGATATAATTAATGTTCATGAAACAGGGAATGGATGATGTTCAGGTGCGTGGGGCCGCCACAGATATTTTCTCTTATCTGGTGGAGTACAACCCCTCCATGGTACGAGAGTTCGTCATGCAGGAGTCTCAGCAGAACGATGACGTGAGTATATGAACAGTCAGTCAGAAATATCAGGAAATGGTATTCATTGTTCCACACTACGGGTGGATATAAACAAGTGTATTACTAATAATTAGTCATTGGCCTTCCAGGACATCCTGCTGATCAACCTGATCATAGAACACATGATCTGTGACACAGACCCAGAGCTGGGTGGAGCGGTGCAGCTGATGGGTCTGCTGCGGACCCTGGTGGACCCTGAAAACATGCTGGCTACGGCAAATGTGAGTTCACCTGATATTCTTATACGCGTCTCCCCCGGCAGAGCGCGTCTCCCCCTGCAGAGCGCGTCTCCCCCTGCAGAGCGCGTCTCCCCCTGCAGAGCGCGTCTCCCCCGGCAGAGCGCGTCTCCCCCTGCAGAGCGCGTCTCCCCCTGCAGAGCGCGTCTCCCCCTGCAGAGCGCGTCTCCCCCTGCAGAGCGCGTCTCCCCCTGCAGAGCGCGTCTCCCCCTGCAGGGCGCGTCTCCCCCTGCAGAGCGCGTCTCCCCCTGCAGAGCGCGTCTCCCCTGCAGAGCGCGTCTCCCCCTGCAGAGCGCGTCTTCCCCTGCAGAGCGCGTCTCCCCCTGCAGAGCGCGTCTCCCCTGCAGAGCGCGTCTCCCCCTGCAGAGCGCGTCTCCCCCTGCAGAGCGCGTCTCCCCCTGCAGAGCGCGTCTCCCCCTGCAGAGCGCGTCTCCCCCTGCAGAGCGCGTCTCCCCTGCAGAGCGCGTCTCCCCTGCAGAGCGCGTCTCCCCTGCAGAGCGCGTCTCCCCCTGCAGAGCGCGTCTTCCCCTGCAGAGCGCGTCTCCCCCTGCAGAGCGCGTCTCCCCCTGCAGAGCGCGTCTCCCCCTGCAGAGCGCGTCTCCCCCTGCAGAGCGCGTCTCCCCCTGCAGAGCGCGTCTCCCCCTGCAGAGCGCGTCTCCCCTGCAGAGCGCGTCTCCCCTGCAGAGCGCGTCTCCCCCTGCAGAGCGCGTCTCCCCCTGCAGAGCGCGTCTCCCCCTGCAGAGCGCGTCTCCCCCTGCAGAGCGCGTCTCCCCCTGCAGAGCGCGTCTCCCCCTGCAGAGCGCGTCTCCCCCTGCAGAGCGCGTCTCCCCCTGCAGAGCGCGTCTCCCCCCTGCAGAGCGCGTCTCCCCCTGCAGAGCGCGTCTCCCCCTGCAGAGCGCGTCTCCCCCTGCAGAGCGCGTCTCCCCCTGCAGAGCGCGTCTCCCCCTGCAGAGCGCGTCTCCCCCTGCAGAGCGCGTCTCCCCCTGCAGAGCGCGTCTCCCCGCAGAGCGCGTCTCCCCCTGCAGAGCGCGTCTCCCCTGGCAGAGCGCGTCTCCCCCTGCAGAGCGCGTCTCCCCCCTGCATAGCGCGTCTCCCCCTGCAGAGCGCGTCTCCCCCTGCAGAGCGCGTCTCCCCCTGCAGAGCGCGTCTCCCCGTGCAGAGCGCGTCTCCCCCTGCAGAGCGCGTCTCCCCCTGCAGAGCGCGTCTCCCCCTGCAGAGCGCGTCTCCCCCTGCAGAGCGGTCTCCCCCTGCAGAGCGCGTCTTCCCCCTGGCAGAGCGCGTCTCCCCCTGCAGAGCGCGTCTCCCCCTGCAGAGCGCGTCTCCCCCTGCAGAGCGCGTCTCCCCCTGCAGAGCGCGCTCCACCCTGCAGAGCGCGTCTCCCCCTGCAGAGCGCGGTCGCCCCCTGCAGAGCGCGTCTCCCCTGCAGAGCGCGTCAGAGCGCGTCTCCCCCTGCAGAGCGCGTCTCCCCCTGCAGAGCGCGTCTCCCCCGGCAGAGCGCGTCTCCCCCTGCAGAGCGCGTCTCCCCCTGCAGAGCGCGTCTCCCCCTGCAGAGCGCGTCTCCCCCTGCAGAGCGCGTCTCCCCCTGCAGAAGGAAGCCATGCACGCAACGAAGCGCAGAAGGATAACTTCTAGGCCCCGCTCTCTTGAACTGCTGCTTTCCTCCATGGTGAAACGATCAGGGGTTAGCGCACTTCCCACATTGCAGTAGAAGGAGCTGTACATGCCGCAATTTTTGCGTGGCTGTGTCTTTAGTTGAAAGCCCAGTAGCGACCTGCTCATCCGTCATCGAAAATAATATGCTACACAGGGGCGGACTTGCCAACTGTGTGTTCTGGAGAATCACAGTACGTCCGGTCGCCAGCGAACCGAGCCGGTCGCCATCACGCCCTTGACAACCGGGCTCGGTTCGCTGACGGCCAGCACCGCCCTTTATTTATTTAAATGTGTTGAAGCGGCATCATGTTAGTTGCGCTGACAGGCGACAGAGGTCCACAGCCCCCCCCCCCCCCCCCCCCCGGGTTAGGGTCAAATTCCCTTCTATTATAGATATTGGCTGTTAGAACAGAGTACAGACACATTTGTTCTATTCTCAAATATCCAGCTAAATAGAGCTCTGCACATTCAGCCTAGTTTTTAGTGTGGCATGCTGTAATACAAAGTCATTGTTGCACTTTTCAAGTCATGTTGCTACTAAAGAATGCGGTTTTCCTTTTAATCCTTTCCAGAAAACAGAAAAGACAGAGTTCCTGAGCTTCTTCTACAAGCACTGTATGCACGTCCTCTCCGCTCCCCTGCTGGCCAACACCACAGAGGAAAAGCCAAGCAAAGGTATAGAATACCTGCGAGGTGTGTGTGTGTACACTTGTCGGTTTTGTAAATAACATTTTAAGATGAATGCATGTTTTGTAATGCATGTTTTTTTTGATGTTGCTTGCTAACTAAACTCATTCCTCTATTAGATGACTTTCAAACATCCCAGTTGCTGGCCTTGATTTTGGAGCTGCTGACTTTCTGTGTGGAGCACCACACCTACCACATAAAGAACTACATCATCAACAAGGACATCCTGAGGAGGGTCCTGGTGCTCACCGCCTCTCAGCACGCCTTCCTGGCCCTCTGTGAGTCACATACAATCCCTTCAGATCTTAATCCCTGTTCATTCGGACACATTTCTACATGGTTTTTCAACTACATTTTGTGTTTAACTTTGTTTTGAGCTGAATATTCTTCTTTATCTTTTTGTAACCAGGTGCTCTGCGCTTCATGCGGAGGATCATTGGTCTGAAGGATGAGTTCTACAATCGCTACATCATGAGGAACTTCCTCTTCGAGCCCGTCATCAAGGCTTTCCTCAACAACGGCTCTCGCTACAATCTCATGAACTCCGCCATCATAGAGATGTTCGAGTATGTCCGTGTGGTGAGTAACTCATCCAAAGTTTATAACTGTTTCAAATGTTTTGTTTTAGCCAAGTGATAAGGTGAGCTAGCCATTCTATTCACCGAAAAAGAGTTTTCTTTTAAATATTTGATATTTTTGCACTGCATATAATTGTGACATGGACTTTGAAGTTTTCAATATATTTTGGATGCAATTTCCAGATCAGCTTGTATAAGCAACTAATGTTTGTAGGCTGGCAAAAATGTATATTTATTTATTTAATTTTAATTAGTTTGGTGTTCTCTCCCTCTCTTTCTCTCCCTTTCTCATTTTCTCTCCACTGCATTCCTCCTCTTCTCGGCCTCTGCCCTCTTACCTTTCCATACTTTCCCCCAATACTGTGTGTCTACACTCCTCTCTCTCGCTACTCCCATTTCCCCTAGGAGGACGTGAAGTCTCTCACAGCTCACATAGTAGAGAACTACTGGAAAGCTCTGGAGGATGTCAACTACGTCCAAACGTTCAAAGGCCTGAAGCTGCGCTACGAGCAGCAGAGAGAGAGGCAGGACAACCCCAAACTGGATAGGTGAGAAATTCAAATATTACACCATCACTCGTGATTTATTGAGTTAGGCAATCCTTTGTCTGTCAGTGTGTCTCACATGGGAACAAAGAACAATGCCAGGGTGAAAGTCAGCATGTACAGGCTGTTGAAATGACCGATACATTGTTTGTTGTGTGCACTATGTTTTTTGTTTTTTTAAATCAAGTCTCCTCCTTTTTGAATAGAGCCTGTTTGATTTATACCATCATAACATTTAGCATGTGCTAACAATGAGTGTGTGACTGGCTGTGATTGTGCAACGGAGCAGTTACTCATATATGACTGACTGAAGTTCACACTCGGGTCACTTATTATGTTGCCGCAACGTAAACTTGCATGCTTGCCAACAGGTGTTTCTTTTTGCTCCTGTTGTTTTGTTTTGTTATTGGACCACTTCCCAGTCACTCTGCAGTCAGCAGGAATGCTTCATGCTCATTGGTTAGCTCCTTTCTTATCAATGGAAGGGTTTGCACCACATTTTTTTAAACAGATTTTTACAGCACTAACAGTGGCATTATATCATACTGTCCTGATGGGTGAGAATAAAAGTGAGAGCGGACTGAATGTTTTTTAAATACATGTGTGTAGATACTGTATGTTTGCACTCTATGAAAGGCAAAGACCAAGAAACACCTTTGACGACGACTGTACATTTCGTTATACACAAGAATATAATATGAAGGCCAAGGACTTGACTGAAAACAAACGCATATTGCATTTGATGACATTTTGAACCGTATCTTTGGAACCTTTGGTGCCGGGCACACTGGTAATGCCTTACTTAGCGATGGGAGACATGCTTACAGAATGAATTGGTATCCACCTAATAAAGTAGTGAGACATGTCACTCACAGTGAAGTGCAGAATGCTCTTTAGGGCAAGTATTTTGTCTTTAAACTAAGCAATGCCCCCCCCCCCCCCCCCCCCCCCCCCCTCTCCAGCATGCGCTCCATCCTGAGAAACCACCGCTTCCGCCGCGATGCACGGACGCTGGAGGATGAAGAGGAGATGTGGTTCAACACGGATGAGGATGACCTCGAGGACGGTGAAGCAGTGGTCCCTCCCTCTGACAAGATGAAGAGCGAGGAAGACCTCATGGAACCTATAAGCAAGTTCATGGAGAGGAAAAAAAGTATGTATTGTTTTACAGCCTTAACAGATACTTTGGGGTTAAACTGGGGTCTGACGCAATTAAGCAACTTGCCATTTTGAAAGCCAAATGTAACCATAATAAAGAGAAGTGTCCTCATGTAAAGGCATGTTATGGTTATAGAGGATGCATTTTGTTGGCCAATCAAATGGTTCAAACATCGAAATGGGGATAATGACCATTTCTTGTCCTCCACTCCCTCCCCTCAGTGAAAGACTCAGACGATAAGGAAGTACTGGGGAAGTCGAGCTTATCGGGCCGGCAGAACCCCAGCTTCAAGCTGTCCTTCTCCGGCTCCACTAAGACCAGCCTCTCCAGCCCCCCCTCCTCCGCCTCGCTGAACCCAGGCTCTCCGGGCTCACCAGGGTCTCCGGGCCCAGGGGCACGGAGCTCCCCCTCCACCACAGCTGTAACCACAAAGGTACCTGCCAGCATATCAAGTTATGTAGAGGTGTGGGTCTTAAACTGTTAACACTAAAGATCTGTGGACAAATAACTGATGTTCTAAAGGCGAGGCAAACAAATATTTGCACAATGTCTGTTTGTATCAAACACTACTTAACTAAAGGAACAACAAATGTGGTTAAAATAAAGCTTTAACTATGAATGTTCACACTTAGACTGTCAATGTTCACACAACTCCCACCACCGTCCTTGTTATGTATCACAAAGACTGGTCATCACCACCCGTGTGCAATTTGACTGTACAAGTGATTAGCTCAATTTAGACGGGAGGAAAATAGAGGGAGGGAGAAGAAAAATGGCACTTGGAAGAAATCCACATCATTTACCATCAAGTCAGTTTTAAAATCGGCGTATTTACCAAGGACTTTCTTATTTTACTAACATCAAATAAGAAAGATGCACAAGAGAGACTAAAATGACAGAGCTGCAGAATGCCAGGGCGTTTCTGCAAGAGGAAATGCTATAAGCAGGATTCGAGTTATAAACTGAGCTCTATGGGGGTCGCACGCACACAGCAGCAGCCCTCTACTTGCTACACACTTAAATATGAAAAGGTTCAACTACGCACACACACCTTCTCTGCTCGCGCAGCACGCTCACAGGCATAGATTGCCTAATAATGTATTGCGCACTTTGGAGGTGCAGCGCAGGCATATTGTCCTTCAAGAGATGCGTAGTTCTTTTGGAAAACATGTTTTTCTTTTAGCCTATTCACCTCGTTAACGTAAATAATACTCATTACATTGACACATGCATTATTTGTGATTAAAATAATGGTTGTTGGTAATGTATTAGCGACCCCCACAGATGTATGATTTCACTGCGTCCGTGGGAGCTCAGAGCCCTCCTTAAGGGAGCTCAGAGCCCTCCTTAAGGGAGCTCAGAGCCCTCCTTAAGGGAGCTCAGAGCCCTCCTTAAGGGAGCTCAACTCCCATTGGCTCCCACATAACTCGAACCCTGGCTATACGGTCCCATGCACTTTTTCAGAGGGCTAGATTTTCAGCTAGTATGTCCTCCCAATCAAAAGTCTACCAGGAGGACCATTACCCAGAAACCCTTTCATGTTTCACTTTCTGATGCGTCTTTTGTCTTCTTCAGGGAGGTTTGGTGGGACTAGTGGACTATCCTGACGATGATGACGACGAGGACGAGGAAGAAGAAGAGGAAGACGTGGAGAGTAAAGAGGACCCTCTGCCACCTTCGAAGAAGTCCAAGCTGAGTTCCTAAAGAAGCTCCGCTGTCTCCGCTCTGCTCGGACAGTTTCAGCGCACAGCCTTGACACGGGAACCATCAAACTTGTAAACAAATGGAATGAGTGAGAGCCACCCCTCACCTTCAGCGGGTGGCCCAAGGAGGGGCAGACTGTGAACGGAAACGAAGCCTCCTCAAGACTAGTCCACTTCATACAAGTGCCAATCAGGAAACCAGGAGCGAAAAGGCGTCTGAAACGTGGAGCAGACGTGTGGAAGCTGGGGGAGAAAGGATCAGCGGAGGGTTTGGTTCATTCAGCAGCTTGAGGAAAAGACCACATACAAAAACTCACATGTACACGCAGACTGAAATCCCAGAGAGCTCGGACCATAACCCACTGCTCGCCCCCCACTCAGGGAAGGACACAGCGGCCCAAACGGGTCAGCCAATTCAGACCCAGAACCCCCCCCCCCCCCCCCCACACGCCTCCTCAGAACCTTCCTCCTTTACTTTCAACTTCCTTTTCTCCTCTGCTCTTTCTTCTCCCTTTCTTTGTCCGTTGCTTTTCGTCCCCTCCTCTTTTTTTAAGTTAGTGTATAGGACCAGACGGGAGGCGGCACGTGGCAACGAGCTGTCCTTGTTGTCGTTTGATGATGTCATCAGTGTCGTCGTCGTTCCTCAGCGGACGTTCTTTCTCTGAAGAGAAAAAAAGCCAGCAGTTTGTTCATTACTTTGTTTTTGTTCTCTATTTGTCTCTCAATCTTTCTCCTGTTTTTTGTAAATGACGACAAAAAAGGCCTGCCTTTAAATGTTCAGGACGTTTTCAGTCACACTTGAACAGGTTTTTAAAGACCTCAGTAGGTGAGCTAGTTTTACCCTTTTTGCCCTTTGAAACTGCAGATTTTTTGGAGAGTTTGTAATCCCGTCTTGATTAAAGATTGAGTGGAATTCTAGATGTGATGAATTTTGTCATATCTTTTCATTTATTTTTCATTTTACATGAGTGTACACTTAGTTGTTCAGAATATTTGGGACCATTAAAATGTTCTTTGCTGTAAGATGTCCTGAGAACTCAGGTGTTTCCTTGCTGCATCGTGCTGTTTCTGATCACAGGTCTCCTTGGCACAAGAATTAGGTCATTTTAGCTCCGAAGGGTTCGACATCATTCTACAAACTATTATCAAGCAACTCAACTTCACACTACAAAGGATAACAAATACAAATCCCACACTGAATCTTTTAAATAGTCACATTTTGGTGTGTCTTTTAATAATTTCCAACTAGGCAGATTTCCGTAGAACAATTGGTTGTCTATTTGGTTAAAAATTGTAATTGCGCTAGCTCAGACATTTATCTATCTTGCAGTTTTTCGGTGGTAAAGGTAATCCATGCTTTTGTAAAAAATGCACATTAACTTCTACATTGAGTTCTTTATTGTGTGGACACACCTCAGCAGCTATGTCTGTAATGTCCACCAGGCGGCACCCTGGGTCCATAACAGAATATAAAGATATGCGTTGCCTGCACTCAATGGTTAGTACCATAGGGGCATTGGAGCACAGCCTCTGTAAACACAGCATTTCATGCATCTATTTCCAGAAGCATGTGAGTTTGATGTCCTTACTAAACTATATCAGTCATTGTTGTACTTCTTTAAACAAAGCTGCAAGATTGTGTTTGTGTCAGAATCAAGTGTGTTGCCAGTTTGCTTTGGTATCTGATGGTGCGAACATAAACAATCTAAAAAAAATAAGTTGCAAAGTAGCTAACAAAATAAATATATGGATAATAAACAAGTATTTTTAATAAACAATTTAGCATTAAAAGAGGACAAATATTTACACCAAATGTAAATCTAGGCCTAACTATAACAACTAAAACACTTAGGACAATGAGTATATATATATATATATATATGAGTGTAATATGCAGTTGCCGACTGTTCCTCTTAGCTTGTCTCTCTTTATCATGAGAAATGCACAAAGAAAGGACCAGCATCTTAAATCATCATGCTTTATTTGAATATATATACCCATACATTTACAATGTTCCCAAGCTGACTCACTCAGTCACTCCAAAGCCTGTAGGGAATAACAAGATTATGTTGAATTTAAACATTATAATAACAAGTGTGCTCTTTATTTAGACACTTGTTGACAGTTGAATTCAATCTCTGCATGATTAATTGCATCTTCATGTTTATCTGTCTAACATTCTTTGCCCATAATAACTGTTATTGAGTTGGACTAGAGGTAGAGGTCAACGTGCCCTCTCAGTATCATAACTGAAAGCCACAGCACGCTGGTAGAACTAAAAGGTTTTTTGTACAATGAGAGAAAATAGTTTATGAAAAATGTCAGCACCTCCCAGCTCATGTGGTCACCTCAGTGGGAGTTAGAGTATGATTGAAAAACAAACAGCATCAAGGCCACCAAGGAGTCCCTGTGTTGTCCCTCCAAGTGCATTGTGGCCTTCAAACATTGCTTATTAATTAAATATGCCAACAGAAGAGGATCACTGTGTACTCAGCGTGCAGCGAGAGCCGTCACACAACGCCTATTAAGGCTCCCATTCACATGAAAGCTATCAACAGACAACGGCAGCTTTTCAGGATCAGCCCTCCCTGCCAGCCTCCGTTTGCTCCTCAGCAGGAGTGTGGCAGAGTGTGTGTGTGTGTGTGAGCTGCCGGTGCCAGCCACTGCTCCACCAGAATGCCGGCTCCACTCTCAATGCCAAGGCGCTCACCCGGCGCTGCCCGCCTGTATGTCTGCCAGACTGAAGAGTCCCCATCGGTGACACTGCTGTCCAGCTTCCTGCGGGGCCAATGAAAAGCCTCTTTGACAGCTCTCTTGATTGGCTATAGCTCCCTAAGCATCCAGGCTGCCAGTTATAACTCTCTGGATTGATCACATCAGGAGTTATCCATGCAAATGTTCCTACAGAAGCATGTGATGCACTGCATACCACAGCGTACTGTGTTGTGGATAAGTTGTATGCATTCTTATATGACAAAACCATAATTGCATATTGCAAGCAAAAGGGAGAAACTAGGAATTATCCTGCTGCAGCCCTCCCAAACACTCAAACACACCTTCAAATATTTCATACTCATCATTACCATGACTACACTGAGTGGTTTTAAACACTTGCTATGTGTTCAGTGTTTTCTTTGTTTGTTAGCAGGTTTACAGAAAAACTACTGAGCCTATTTGCATAAAACTTGGTGGAATGGTGTAGCAAAGGCAGGACCCCTCAAACGTTGGAGTGTATTGACCATGTGCTCTCTGAGGGGCCCTTCTAGTTTAAAGTGATTCTCGGAAGAAATGTATTTTATTAGGTTGTATACGAAATACTAAGCTAAAATGTAGTGCACAAATAAATTATATATTATTGTATCCTATCTTAAAATACTTGAGCTTACATTTGTATTCTTGACCATGTAAACAGTAGTAAACAAAGATATCTCCACTCAATGTCTACTTTATTGCTTGTTTTTAAGCATCTGACCACTTTTACAACAATCTAATTTGCCCATGGTAATTATGTTAGTAAAATGTTTTTCAGGTTCATTTTCAGTTAGGTTCCTTGATATAACTATTTAACTTTATATAAAATGACTAAAACTAATGACAAATTGAATAATAATACTTTAAAACTAAGGATTTGTACTACTTGTTGTGTCTTTTACAACTACTTTAAGCCAGGTGGTAATCTGTTTTTAACTTTGTGCTGTCAAAAATAAATATGACAAGTCATATAGTGTAATAAAACAGAGGGTTGGTTGGTTCTTGATAAGGGGTGTATTTTATAATAGTTTATAGCTCTGTTTTTAAGTATAAAAACAAGATTTGGATTGTCAATCTTGAGTATATGTCACTCACACAACTGGCAACATGCAGGCTGATCTATAGGGGGCGGTAGAGACCATTTGAGGAGATAAACAACAAAAGAAAAAAGAAAATTCTTGTTCGCTCCATAGACTGTCGCTCACAGGCCTGCGCTGAAGAAGTTACCTGTCAAAAAAGTCAAACTTTTCTGCTGCTTATTATTTGTGGAGTAACTTTAACTGATCACAGTAGCAGTAAAATGACAAAACAGTTTATCCCAATCCCGTGTAATCCTGGTAACCGAGTCAGGATATGAAATGGGAAATGTGGCACACATGCGGTTTTCGGAAGCCTAGGTTGTCAAAACACCCGCACAAAGTCCAGCCTCATGTCTGCCCACCGGGCCTGGCGTCGCAGCGGACAATGAGCTGTGTTCCCCGGCACAAAGTGCTCTCTGTGTCCGCTGGAGCTCCCCCGCTCTCTCGGAGCTGATTGGCCGTGTTGAGCACAGCACGTCCGCCGCTGCTGTGATTAATCACCGCGTTAAACTCTGCAGCGGAGCAGGGAGAGGCGGCAGGCCGACAGGGACCCGGGCAGCCGGCCGGCCCCGGGTCAGCATCCGTCGGTAGCAAATGAAAGAGTGGAGAAAAGTCATCATCCGTCACATCTGGTTTACATTAAAGCCGAGGTGAGATACAGTGAAGTCCAACATAGTTTTCATCAGAGCTCCCTTTGGCTGGGTGACTGAACTGATGTCTGCTCATAAATTACAGTCAAAAGTCTCCCAACTGACATAGGCTACTAATGTGCAATAAGTCGTAAAAGTTTTGATGTACAGTAGGCCCATTTTTCTACATAAAGATATGTCTCACTCAAGGTGGACCCCAACCACAAGTAGGCCTAACTGTGGCCATCTAATGTTGAATTGTTTTGATTGTGTAGGCCTAATTGTCCTTTTTGCCAAGTTATCTGCTTCTTAAATGCATTTTAGTAAGTGTCAGGGATTCCTGAACCTCCTGGGTTGTGTGACTCCTAATAAAGTTCGATGTCCCTCTTAATCAACAGAAAATGAATCCATAATAACCACATTTAAGTTATAGTCAAATAAAATGTGCTGGGTTAAGTCTTTCAAATCTAAATATTTCAACTTAAGTTTGTCTTCACTCTTGAGTGATCGATAATTGCATATCTTTGATTTTGGAGCTACTGTGAGGACAAAATAAGACATAGGAAGACTTGTTATGGCTGTTTTTCATGATTTCCTGACATTTTGCAAAGAAAAGTATTCAGTAATGAAAACCAGAGTTGTGAAAACGTTTTTGTCTTGTATCAAAAGTCAACTATTTAAGCTTTTGCAACTTAAAAGAGTTGTTATCTTCATTATCCCTTATGTTTTGACCCCTTCAGAGTAATTTGTGAGGCCTTTTTTTTGGCGGGGGAAGGGGTCTCAATCTCACATTGTGGACCCCTCTCTGCACACATGTCTTTTGGTTCTGCTCATAACTTGCATTCACTGCAGCTCAACACTTAAGTTAAGAGCAGATACAACTGTTCCTAAATGTGCCCCATAAACCAGCAGTAAGCCTGTGCTTCCTCGGTAGCAGGCAGCGGTCCCTTCATAACTCTTGTCCCTCTAAATCAAATACAAATAATGAGCTTTCCCATGGCCGCGTTGGGAGTGGAAGAATTTGAGGCTGATCTGCCATTGCTAAATGTTAAGTAGTTGGTATTGTGCCTCAGCATGGGGCACAGGAAACATAGATGTGAATGTAGGAGCTCTTGGGCTGCATGCTAAATGGAAATGTCACAGCGATAAAGAGCGCACCTTCCACACCCAGGATTGTGTGCATGTGTGTGTGTGTGTGAGATGGGTCGGAAGTACACTCCGGAGGCACGCTGTAAATCTACACCATGAGCTGCAGATAGCTGGTCACACATTGCATTGAGCACACATGCACTCTTGGATCTATTCCTAGAAGCAGCGGACTTTCCAGGAATTTCCTTTTAATGGTGCTCAAGTAATGTGGACTCACACATTGGGGATTTTATCTGCTACATCCCAATCGTATATAATTTCTGCGCCTATTAAAAGCCTGTAAAAGTCACACTGAATAAAATAAAACTAACTTCACCAGCCCTCTGGGCGCATATACTGGCCTGAGCGTGAGGTGTTTTTTGAAATGAGTCTGTGCAGCAGAGCGCTTGGAAACAGAATGGCTTCTGTGAAGGGAAAAATAGAGGCAGACATCCAACATGTCAAAATCACCCAGGGCAAGAAGGTGAATGACCAAACCATAATGCCTGGGCTATTGAATTTACCTCACGTAATGTAGCATGAATGAAACCCTTAAAGGTATCAACTTCGAGGCAATAAACGGGGGAATAGGACGCATGGTTCAGCAGGAGTTGAACATGTGGGACCAGTCATATACACACACACATAGGCAGGGCCCCAGTCAGAAAACTACTGTGTACATTCAACTTAACAAATCAAACCTCTAGCTATTTGTTAATGTCTTGGCAGGCGTCAGGTTCTTGCAGGTAACGCAAAACTAACCAAACAGAACTTTTACTCAAATACAGTAGCAGTCAAAAATGTTGTTTGACATTCACAATCTGTGTTCAGACTCCAGAGAGTGAATGCCTGTCTGTATAATCCGAACTGTTTGATTTGCTCCTTCCATGCAGTCTGATGGCTCCTGCTGCTGGAGTGTCTGAGGCTTTGACGGCGGCTCTGCGTCGTGTGGCGTTGGCGACCGCTCCGTGCCAGGCGGCGTGTGTGGTCAACGGGCGTCTGGGAGGCGGTGGGAGAGCGAGAGGGTCAAGGCAGAAGCCCCCTTCGGTTCAAGTAAGTGCCTCGCCATGTATCTGCTCAGTGTCCGCTCTTCACGCCTTCATTTCTATTCATATTTCTGTTTCTGGCTGACCTCAAATAACTTTTACCTACTGTACGCATGGCATGTGCCTCCTTTAAGACTTTTTCTGTTTCCTGCTAAGACATCTTTTTATGGACCCCCACCCTCCCCCGCACACACTTACACCTCATCCCCCCTGCGCCCCTCCCTCCCTTTTTGTGGCCTGGGGGCATATGGTTTGGCTGGGCAAGAGATAAGAGAGATGTGTCAGCCTGTGGTACTGAACAAACACATCTTTCATTTCTCCTTTTCTTCTCTCTTCCTTTGACTCCTCCTCACCGCCTCACTCCTTTCTCCTCTCCTCTCCTTTTTCTCCCCTCCTCTTCCTATACCGCTCACCTCTTTAGTCTCTGTGACGTCTGTGTACAATTAGGAGCACAAAGTCTTTCGTCTTGTCGCGCGGAGAGACGTTGTTATATATTTGCGGGTGATGGAGAGGAAGAGAATGGGCTTCAGATGCTCTCTAGGAGTGAGGACACGGGGGGAAATGAGGGGCTAAAGGAGAAGAGACAGATCTCCTCATGCTGAATGAAAGGCCCTCTCTCCTCCCTTTCCTCCCTGGTAGGGCACATCAGAGGCATGCGCTCCTCGCTTTATGGAAGGAAAAGTGGTTTCCACCAAACTCTGCTTCCATTTATCTCTCGCCTCACTCCCTGCACACACACACACACATCCGCACACGCTCACATTTGTGCGGCACATGCACGCTCATGCGCATACTGTACACATGCTGGATGTGCTTTGATTCTTGATTGCTTTGGTTTCTGCGGTGGCTTGATCAGGTTACTGTTCAAACTTTGTGCCAAGCCTGTGTGTGTCTGTATGTGTGTGTGTGTGTGTGTGTGTGTGTGTGTGTGTCTGAGCCTCTGTGTGAGTGTGTGTGGAAGTGTGATGATGGTTCCTCAGCCATGTGGTGGGAATAACACAGTTTCAGCTTCTATTATTAGCTCTCTGTTCCACAGGCCTGATTCTTTCCCCCTGTCTCCTGTCTGACACCAGCGTTTCATTATTATCTGGCTCCAGTGCAGGAAGGGCTACGCTATCACAGCTCCTACAGGGAGGGGAGCTCCGCTTTCAATCCAGCAAGGCTTTTTATAGGCTCCGCTACCCCTGCATACATCGCATTACGCAGTCAGTGTGTCGAGGACTTCAGGGTGTAATAGTTCCCAGAGCCAGACGACACACTTACTTAGTCCTTTTATTGTGTTACTCAAACGCCGACACACATTTGGCCGACGCACCCTTGACCGGTGAGTGTTTGAAGGGCACAGTGCTGGCTGTGATCCTCGCATATCACGCTTCAATCTTTTGAACAGTCACAGCTCCCATGTGCAAAGACAAATGCATACTCATACTTGTGCATAGCGACCCCCCTGCATGACTATCGGCCCCCACAAAGTGTCTTCCATTACAGATAAGTGCAGCAGTGATATTGACAGGGTCACGATGGACCAGATCTCCCTTGACCTTTGAGACTAATATCCATTTGACCAGCCAGATGGTCAAAGTGAGAGAGGGATTTGACCTTTTGGGCTTATTTTCTTATATATCCTAAAAATGGGCTAAAGTGTTCTTTAAAACTTACTCCGTTTAAAACTTATTACCTTTAAAAGTGTTTCCGCTTACTGTAAGAGAACAGTGGACATGTTGTAGAGCTAATATGAAGGGAACATGTATGTACAGATCATGGCACTGAAAGGTATTTTGTCTGCCACTCAGGGGGGGAAAAAACGTATAAATAAACATTCGAGATTGTATAAGACGTTAGCACGACGCAGCGAGTTTCCTTGCTAATCACTAATGTGTGTGAGTTTGTTTATGTGTGCATGTGCAGATATGTACAAGGATGTTTTGATTGCTTGTGAGTCGTACAGCTCTGAACAAAAATAAACTTCCAGTGAAAAGTGCAGAACTCATACCGTAACCCCTCTTTTCCCCTGTGTTTAATTTCCGACCTGAGACCAGGGGGATGTTAGTTTAGAAACGTTGTAGATGTGTCCCTCGAGCTCTGACGCCGACCTGGGACAAGAGCACTGTGAGTTTAGTGATCCTGTGTGACGGCTCCTTTGTGGTTTTTAGCTCTGACCTTGGATCAGTTTAAGTTCAGGCTGTGAAGTGTACGAAATGAACCCATTAAACTGTCTACAGTGCTGTCCAAGAAAAGTCACAAGGATTCAAATATAAGTTTGATGTGTTATTGTATATTTTAACTATTTGAGGACCAGTTGTTTTTTCTATTATAAATCAATCAATGACTCATATCCAAAAATACTTTGCATATGTTGAACTAAATGTGTCTCTTCCTGGTCGGACGTGTGTTTCTTTAACACAAATACAACCTCTTATAAAGAGGATGTGAGCTGTTAGCCACTGTTTCCCTTTGTCATTTCATCATCCTTGATATCGGGTGTGAATGTATGTGAAATAGTAGCAGGAACAGCGGGGAAGAATCCATGGGGAACTGCATTTCCTTTTCTTGTTACAGCACCAGGCTTTTATTGTTCCAGCAGAATCAGAGGAGGTGGTGATGGTGGTGTTGGGGTTCAGTTAAATCCTGGACCCGCTGGTCATGACGCTCACGAGGTGCTGCAGCATGAGGATCTGATGCTGGCTAATGGGCTGAAACGGCTCACTGTAAATGTCACTGGCCTGCTGGGTGGTCATGTTTGTCAGGTGGGGTTATAAACCCAACTGGTGCTGAAAAGGTTTTGGGCCTGGTCCAGAAAAACGTCCTCAGCTGGCCCTCAGGCTCCTGCTGGAAAGATATGAAAATATTTGCAAGGATAAATGTACTTTGGTAACTTGCTTATAACCTGTCATATGGAACAACAAATGCGGACTGATGTTAGTGGCAGAGTTTGGCTAATTATTTATAGGTGTTTTTTAAAATCTTGTACTGTTGTTTTTTCATTTTGTCGCAGTTTTCATAATTGTAATACAGTCAGTAGAGTTTAAACATTCCTTAAAGCTCAATAAACATTTTAAATATTTAAGATGGCTTCTATAAACACTAATTTCAACTCCTTAAAAAAGAGGAAGGTATTCAGAGTTTTACATTGATGTTATAAAGATCTAATTTTATAAAGGTTTTCGTAGCCTGTGCGTTGTATGTCATTTCAGCAAAATGTACTGAGTCTAACCCTAAAATATGATATGGATGTCAATAAGTTCATGAACTTTAAACAAATATTTTAATGCTCACTTTCTGGTTTTCACTAAAACCTTTCATAGTTTGGTCAGTGTGACCGTGAAACCAATTGCATTTTATTGTAGTAAAAATGTCTTACTAAGTCTTAAATTAAGCTTGGTTAACACAAGAAATACTGTAAAATAGTTGTTAGTACCACAGAGAAAAAAACTCTTAGCAGCTCAATACAGAAAAGATTGGACACTAAGTGGCCAGTTGTTAATGGCAGCGTGCCAAAATAAACACGTGGTTGATGAATAAATTCAAACATCTCGCCTGGAAAAAGTACCCTGGAGTCGCTCAAGCAAACTAGTGCTGAAATGCAACTGGATCTGAGCTTGAATGTAAAATCTATGGAGAAGAATATCAATATCTCAATATCTAATGAATGTCTCGTTTTTTCCAGTATGGTAGCTCTAAGAAATATATCCTCCAGTGTTTTAACTTCTCTGTGCGGTCTGTTTTCATATACTATCATTGCTAACAATCATATGTCATCTGTCTATGAGTCTCAACCTTATCAATGCTCCTACACACCCTACCCAAATACCACAACCTACCAGGGGGTCAAAGTTCACCTGTTTCTGATCTGACCCCGGCCCGACCCTTTCTCATGTGATTGACCACTGGCACAAAAGAGCCCCTGTGGTCGCCGAGGTTCTGGGCCATCCGTTAGCCCCAGCAGGGGTAGATAGGAGAAAGGTTTCCGAGTCAGGGGTCAGCGAGATGCCACATGCTCGGTCGTCTGTCACATGGCTCGGCCCGTCTCAGATGACAGTGGATGGCTTTGAGAGGAGAGCCCTGTCCCCCTTACGGCCCACCACTTATGGAGGGATGCGATTCATTCAGGCTATTAGTTCCCCCTGATGAGGCTGGCATGTGACTTAGCGAGCAACCCAAATTGGACAAAGTGTTTAGATAGCATGTGGTGGTGCGGAAGGGCAATAAAACTTCCTTCGCTGGTATACCCCTCATTGTAAATGAGCTGTGAATCACATCATGGCTTATCATAATAGAAATATCACTAAGTCTAGGATTTGGTTTTATTGTTTTAAAGTTTTCTTTTCCCTTGCTTTTTCTTAAACCATATCTATCCTCACATACAGTGAGGCAAAAAAGTATTTAGTCAGCCACCAATTGTGCACGTTCTCCCACTTAAAAAGATGAGAGAGGCCTGCAATTTTCATCCTAGGTACACTTCAACTATGAGAGACAGAATGGGGGGAAATAATCCAGGAAATCACATTGTAGGATTTTTAATGAATTAATTGGTAAATTCCTCGGTAAAATAAGTATTTGGTCACCTACAAACAAACAAGATTTCTGGGTCTCACAGACCTGTAACTTCTTCTTTAAGAGCCTCCTCTGTTCTCCACTTGTTAACTGTATTAATGGCACCTGTTTGAACTCGTTATCAGTATAACAGATACCTGTCCACAACCTCAAACAGTCACACTCCAAACTCCACTATGGCCAAGACCAAAGAGCTGTCAAAGGACACCAGAAACAAAATTGTAGACCTGCACCAGGCTGGGAAGACTGAATCTGCAATAGGTAAGCAGCTTGGTGTGAAGAAATCACCTGTGGGAGCAATTATTAGAAAATGGAAGACATACAAGACACCTGATAATCTCCCTCGATCTGGGGCTCCACGCAAGATCTCACCCCGTGGGGTCAAAATGATCACAAGGACGGTGAGCAAAAATCCCAGAACCACACGGGGGGACCTAGTCAATGACCTGCAGAGAGCTGGGACCAAAGTAACAAAGGCTACCATCAGTAACACACTACGCCGCCAGGGACTCAAGTCCTGCAGTGCCAGACGTGTCCCCCTGCTTAAGCCAGTACATGTCCAGGCCCGTCTGAAGTTTGCTAGAGAGCATTTAGATGATCCAGAAGAGGATTGGGAGAATGTCATATGGTCAGATGAAACCAAAATAGAACTTTTTGGTAAAAACTCAACTAGACGTGTTTGGAGGAGAAAGAATGCTGAGTTGCATTCAAAGAACACCATACCTACTGTGAAACATGGGGGTGGAAACATCATGCTTTGGGGCTGTTTTTCTGCAAAGGGACCAGGACGACTGATCCGTGTAAAGGAAAGAATGAATGGGGCCATGTATCGTGAGATTTTGAGTGACAACCTCCTTCCATCAGCAAGGGCATTGAAGATGAAACGTGGCTGGGTCTTTCAGCATGACAATGATCCCAAACACACTGCCCGGGCAACGAAGGAGTGGCTTCGTAAGAAGCATTTCAAGGTCCTGGAGTGGCCTAGCCAGTCTCCAGATCTCAACCCCATAGAAAATCTTTGGAGGGAGTTGAAAGTCTGTGTTGCCCAGCGACAGCCCCAAAACATCACTGCTCTAGAGGAGATCTGCATGGAGGAATGGGCCAAAATACCAGCAACAGTGTGTGAAAACCTTGTGAAGACTTACAGAAAACGTTTGACCTCTGTCATTGCCAACAAAGGGTATGTAACAAAGTATTGAGATGAACTTTTGTTATTGACCAAATACTTATTTTCCACCATAATGTGCAAATAAATTCTTTAAAAATCAGACAATGTGATTTTCTGGATTTGTTTTTCTCATTTTGTCTCTCATAGTTGAGGTATACCTAGGATGAAAATTACAGGCCTCTCTCATCTTTTTAAGTGGGAGAACTTGCATAATTAGTGGCTGACTAAATACTTTTTTGCCCCACTGTATATATAATAACTTGCTTTATATTTTGTAACTACATTTGTAATTCAATATGTATATTTTCTACTTTCTTGTTTATTTCTAGTCTTTTTCTTTGAATTTGTATTGTACAATGCCATGTCTTTTTATGCTGCTGCAACACAAACATTACCCAAATTGGGATCATAAAGTACTTATTATCTTATCTTATCAAGATCCTTGAAAGATCTAAAAAAATAATTTGAAGAAAGTGGAGTACACCACTTCTTGTAAGAGTTCAATTTAAAAAAATGCAAGACTTCAAATATCTCTTTTTCAGATCTCTTTTCCTGTGTCTGTCTCTCTTACACCCACGTACACACAAAGACGGACCCATATAGAGTGGAGGTGACCCTGTCCAGACGGGATATAGGGCTCAGTTCCATGGCAAAGCGCCGGTGTTACTGCTGAGGAGGTGAAATGTGAGCCAGCTCACTGTCCTGGATCGATGGACTCGCCTCTGCTGCTGTCCCAGGAGTCTGCTCCCTCTCTATCACTGTCACCACTCCCCGTCTCTCTCCCTTCCTCCCGCTCTCCTCTCTCCGTCTCTCTGTCTTCTTCTTCTTAATTCATCCGTTTCTTCTATTTCCTGCCCCTCCCTTGATCTCTCTGAATCAACAGTACATGTTTTTGCTCCCATTTTTCATGAGATGAACTCAAAGATCTAAAACATTTTCTATATACACAAAATAACCATTTCTTTCAAATATTGTTCATAAATCTGAAAAAATCTGTGATAGTGAGCACTTCTCCTTTGCTGAGATAATCCATCCCACCTCACAGGTGTGGCATATCAAGATGCTGATTAGACAGCATGATTATTGCACAGATTATAGGCTGGCCACAATAAAAGGCCACTCTGAAATGTTCAGTTTTATCCCACAGCACAATGCCACAGATGTCGCAAGTTTTGAGGGAGCGTGCAATTGGCATGCTGACAGCAGGAATGTTCACCAGAGCTGTTGCCCGTGAATTGAATGTTCATTTCTCTACCATAAGCCATCTCCAAAGGCGTTTCAGAGAATTTGGCAGTACATCCAACCGGCCTCACAACCGCAGACCACGTGTAACCACACCAGCCCAGGACCTCCACATCCAGCATGTTCACCTCCACGATCGTCTGAGACCAGCCACTCGGACAGCTGCTGCAACAATCGGTTTGCATAACCAAAGAATTTCTGCACAAACTGTCAGAAACCGTCTCAGGGAAGCTCATCTGCATGCTCGTCGTCCTCATCGGGGTCTCGACCTGACTCCGGTTCGTCGTCGTAACCGACTTGAGTGGGCAAATGCTCACATTCGATGGCGTCTGGCACATTGGAGATGTTTCTCCACGGATGAATCCTGGTTTTCACTGTTCAGGGCAGATGGCAGACAGCGTGTGTGGCGTCGTGTGGGTGAGCGGTTTTCTGATGTCAATGTTGTGAATCGAGTGGCCCATGGTGGTGGTGGGGTTATGGTATGGGCAGCAGGCGTATGTTATGGACGACGAACACAGGTGCATTTTATTGATGGCATTGTGAATGCACAGAGATACCGTGACGAGATCCTGAGGCCCATTGTTGTGCCATTCATCCACGACCATCACCTCATGTTGCAGCATGATAATGCACGGCCCCATGTTGCAAGGATCTGTACACAATTCCTGGAGGCTGAAAACATCCCAGTTCTTGCATGGCCAGCATACTCACCGGACATGTCACCCATTGAGCATGTTTGGGATGCTCTGGATCGGCGTATACGACAGCGTGTTCCAGTTCCTGCCAATATCCAGCAACTTGGCACAGCCATTGAAGAGGAGTGGACCAACATTCCACAGGCCACAATCAACAACCTGATCCACTCTATGCGAAGGAGATGTGTTGCACTGCGTGAGGCAAATGGTGGTCACACCAGATACTGACTGGTTTTCGGACCCCCCCAATAAAGCAAAACTGCACGTTTCAGAATGGCCTTTTATTGTGGCCAGCCTAAGGCACACCTGTGCAATAATCATGCTGTCTAATCAGCATCTTGATATGCCACACCTGTGAGGTGGGATGGATTATCTCGGCAAAGGAGAAGTGCTCACTATCACAGATTTTTTCAGATTTGTGAACAATATTTGAGATAAATGGTATATAGAAAATGTTTTAGATCTTTGAGTTCATCTCATGAAAAATGGGAGCAAAAACAAAAGTGTTGCATTTATATTTTTGTTCAGTATATGTTGCCAAAGCATGTGATTACACCAACAGTGACACAACAAACACAAGCAAGTCACATCCAAGATATAGGATTCACAAAAACAATTCAGTGATATTTTAAAGTGTTTATGTATGCCTTTTCAGATTACTTGCCTGTATGAGTATGTATTCACACATCCAACCTTAGTCTTTCATTATCTCCTCCTCACATCCTGCCCATCCTCTTCCCTCCCTCCCTCTGCATCCTTGTCTTTCTCTATTTTCCCCTCTACTACTTTACTCTGTGTAGTGTTCGTCTGACTCTTTTATCGATCCACTGCGGAAGCAACTGGTCTGTCTGCCTGCTGCTGAGGAGGAATGAGGCATGGTAGCTTTTATAATCCATATGGATTCAACTAGTGTGTGTGTGTGTGGGCATAATTACTGATACACAAGAGGTTCACCGAGGAAGCACGCTGCAACACATACTTTAAATGTTGTTTGTGTGCACGTCTATGCATATACTGAATGTATGCATGTACAGTAAATAGGGTAGGAAGGAGTAGGATTATGTTTACAAGTATGTTCTTGAATGTGTGTGTGTAAATTTGGGTTTGTGTGTACATCGGCAACTTCTGTTTGGTTTTGGTTAAAATGATGTTTCACACATTGCCTCTAAAGCGATCTGATGAGTCCTCTTTACACTGACTGGGCACAAACAGCAGTAGAAGACAAAATAGAGAAAATAATAGAAAAGTAAGTTGAATAGATTTGAGCCAAACCATTCATTGGAAGTGTGCCAGTGAGGCATTACCTTTTAAAGTGAGGACATTTGTCTCAACTTTTCTTAATTCGATTTGTTTTGCCATCATTCATATTTGTAATAACATTGAATTTACTGCTGATATTTTGCTAAAAAGATGTCGGATTAAACAACCACCATCCATTACAATTGACTGGTTCAACTACAGCTAACGTAGTTTAGAGACTGAATGGCTTACTGTTAGCTTGCTTACAACCTTCATGGTCTTCAGACTACTTGCGTGTCTTGACCTGTCTGTGTTGAAGTGGTGTTGCAGAGCTAAAGCTATTATTTTGTTGAACACTGTCATCATATTGAATAGTTATGATTGCCAAAACTGCTAGTAGAGAGTGTAGTAGTAAAAAAACAGTGCTCGCAACAGAACTATCCTTTAAGATTAGGTTCAGGTCAAGGTTAGGTTAAGTGTTAAAGTTAGGTATGTAGTTGTGAAAGTTAAGGTTAGGGGCTAGAGACTGCATCATGTCAAAGACAGCCCCCAGAAGAACAGGAGTACAATCGTTTGTGTGTGTGTGGCGATATGCACAGCAACATTCCCTTCATTATCACTTGGGGAACACTTTTCCCTGGCTCAGCCATGACTGCAACTCTGTTTCGAGTCCAATATAAAAAAAAAAAGAAGGAGAATTCCAGCCAGGAGGATTTTCCTGTAAACGTCCTCCTCTGGGTGAGAGCCATCAATCCACCTCTGGCAGCATTCCGCCCGGAAACAAGGATCACATCCAGTCAAAACAGCCCAGTGTTTGGTTTCCACCGCAGAACACGGTTGGACGCCAGTGGCGAGACCTTTACTGCGAGTGTGTGTGTGTGAGAAGGGAATGGAGAACCTCTGGTCGTCTGTACCAGAGAGTTAGACACAGGTGAATAGCAAACCTCTTGTTTCTAATTTGTTAATTTGCTCAGAAGCGAGGAAAACCTTGACAACCTTGCACTCTTAATGCTGAGAAGCTTTCAACTCTCAACATGGTAATTGCATGTTAGTACCAGTTGCCCGGCTAAATGAACACACGGAGGATGCCTGGTCTTCTCCACACATGTTACTGTGCTTTGTAATGAGTTGAAAACTCCCATCTGTAGCTCGCTCGCTGTTCTCCTTTCTTCTCTGGGTCAGAGAATATAAGCCATTAATCATCACCTGGGTGTGTGACAGCCAGTGTTTGATTGGAGGTTTGATCCCGACTCTTTGACAGCTTTCTCTCTCTAGCTGGTGTTGCTAGAGGGGCAAAGGCAGGGAGTCGGGGTGTTGAACACACATCACAGGAAGCATAATTGGCCGAGAGTAAGCGCTTACTGGATCAGCAGCGAGCTCCCTGACTGAGCAGCGTGTGTCAGCCGCCTTGGACCCCCTCCAAGCAGCCGGGGATATTTTTAATTTACCTCCGACATCAGGCCCCAGGAATGTCCCCCCCCTCCCCTCCCCACCTATAGATACACCCATACTCCACCCCCTCTGCCTTTCATTCACTCTGGCTCTGCTTCCCATTATCTTTATTTGAAATGCAGATCTATATTGAGTCATCAGAAACACATGTTACCGACACATGTGCGGATAGTACATACGTGGGCAACATACATGTGCCCTTTTGCACACAAATTCACTTACTTTCAGTTTGAAAACCGATATGGGGGTTCATTGTAAAATAGGCCCAAGGTGCACTCCGGAAATACCTGGAAGTAGGAGCCAGGATGCATTTTGTTTTATCCTGCCAGGTCACCAGAGTTCAGACTTTCTTCTCAGGCGCACCTCTGATTGATCTGGATCGGAACGGAATGGTTCTGCCCTTAGGTACCGTAGATCCAGTTGGTTCTTAATGCACCACCAGCAGGCTCTGGTTGGACGCCTGCTAAAGGGGCCCTGCTGATCAAGCACAGGCCTGCCCCGGCTTTTACCCCCATCTCTACTTTGACGACAGCAACTGGATGTTATAATGGCTCCCGTGGTTTCATTTTTGCCAAATGACGTTTTGTTGGACTCTCAACAAAGCCACTGTACCATGATGTAAACAGCCCTGTCTCTGTGCATATACGAAGGCCCCAATACCACTACATTTGAAATACTTTCTTACTTTCTTGTAACAGGAAGTGTTTATCCCTCACTAATTATGCCCCCGGGAAACAAGGCTTCTTGGAATTAACTATTGCGCTCATACATAAACATTGAACTGAGCTTAGAAATGCCTTGTTTAGATGCTGGAAGTTACAGGAAGGCAGACTTCAGACCTCATAGTTAGTGTGCATGTTTGCTCTTTGAGAAATATGATAATACAAGTGTTAATCGGACACCGTGTTGACAGGGTGGCCCAGTACAAGACATTTTAAGGATCAAAAGGTGAGGAAAGGCTTACATTTTCCTAGAATCCCACCTCCAAGGTTACAGGGAGGTGAGCTTTGGCAGGGTTCACTGCCAAGGTGTGTGTGTGTGTGTGTGTGTGTGTGTGTGTGTGTGTGTGTGTGTGTGTGTGTGTGTGTGTGTGTGTGTGTGTGTGTGTGTGTGTGTGTGTGTGTGTGTGTGTGTGTGTGTGTGTGTGTGTGTGTGTGTGTGTGTGTGTGTGTGTGTGTGTGTGTGTGTGTGTGTGTGTGTGTGTGTGTGTGTGTGTGTGTGTGTGTGTGTGTGTGTGTGTGTGTGTGTGTGTGTGTGTGTGTGTGTGGTGTGTGTGTGTGTGTGTGTGTGTGTGTGTGTGTGTGTGTGTGTGTGTGTGTGTGTGTGTGTGTGTGTGTGTGTGTGTGTCTTTCTGAACCGTCCACCTGCGGCGCGGCTGTTTCCGCTGTCCACGGTAAATTCCTGTGCAGTTCTCACAGTGTCAGCCCCGGCAGTGGGCTGTCTTTGGGGTGGTCGCACTCCAGAGGCCCCCTGTTTCATAGCTCCTCAGGTCGCCCCCTGCCATGCCTGCAGAAAATAAAGAGCCTCTCTGTCTCTGTGCTCTGGAAACATCAATGATATACTTCAGCCAAGTAGCTTGTGTTTCAACTGCCAACACGGACATTGATCATAACATTTAATGGTAGACGCATCTATTTGGACAAAATTAAGATGTTGTTATTTTCAAAAATCAGAAACCGATGTTTTGGAAGTCCTAAAATACAGAGTATAGATAATTGTATAGATGTAGTATAGATAATTGATTGCAGTAGCCTACATATTACAGTGTGCTCTAAGATCTGGTTTAAACTGACAAAAGGGCAATTCAAGAAACGCATGGTACCTCAATGAAGGATGATTCCACTTAGTTTTTTCTTGCGTTGCGTTGTTGTCACAATTAAAACCTTGACACCTTTTAAGAGAAAATAAATAGTTAAGATAAACGTTGTTTGCATTATGTGGTGGTGAAGCTCCTCACTAACAGGTTTAAAACGTTTTCATTATTCATTTATTGCTCATATAGTGTTTTTTAAAAATAATTGTCAAGGTCAGACAGTGTGAGTAGCCGCCTGATTTCAATTCAATACATTTTTGCTTGCTCCATGTGCATGATTTGTTCAATACTACTTTTCTCTGCATTGCTTTTTATTTAGCTGTTTTTTTTAGGGTGACATTTTTTTGCAGTGTACCATCAAGGTGCCCTTGAACAAGGCACTTAACCACCAGCTGCTCAGAGTTGCTCAGTGGCCAATAAACGAAGACTGGGAGTACTGGGCAGCTCCCAGTCGTCAATGCATGGAACTGTGGGAATGTGCTCAAGCGTGCCTCAATTACTTTCCATACATGAATACAGGATAAGCTTGATTGTCACATCATTTCTGCACAAGTACAAGATTTCCTTCTAACTGTGTGCTCGGGAGTATTGTGCATCAGATTAGAGAGTGATGGTAATCTCCAGCCAATTAGGATTGAAGCAGCAGATAATTGGTGGTCTCCTTTTGTCACGGCGTTCATTATCCTAATCATGTCAGGTGGAGTAGCCACCAACATGCATATGTGTGCAATAAGCGTTTTATTGTTTTTGTGAGCTGGACTGTGGAGGGGAATTTAATGTTGTTGTGTGATGAGGGAGAGAGAGTGGATAAGGGAGGGGGGGAGAGCTGTTATCTAATAAAGTGAATTTTCCACCTGCAGAAGTAACAAAGCTAGGCGAGTCAAATAAGGGAGGGGGCCTACGCAAATTGATTTCCTTATATCGCTGTTTTCTTTTGTCTTTAACCCATATATTTCTCATTAATTTATACCACACTTCCTCTCCCTCCTATCCCCCCTGCATCCCTTTACTCTCTCCGGCTTTTCTCCGTCTCTTTATCCCTGCCTCCCGCCTTGCTTTTCTTCCTCATCTTCTTTGTCCATACATCAGTGAAAGCAGAAATGCTATAGATACATGACGTCACCCTGGCGGTTGCACTCATTACTGTAATAGCCTGGTTCTCTGCTCGGGGAGGGGGGGCAGACAAATTTTCCTGCTGTAGTCTGCATAGGTAGTGTCTCATCTCCCTTTGTCTCTCTCTCTCTCTCTCTCTCTCTCTCTCTCTCTCTCTCTCTCTCTCTCTCTCTCTCTCTCTCTCTCTCTCTCTCTCTCTCTCTCTTTCTATCTCAACCCCAATCCTCTTTGTGCCTTTGTCTTGCAACCTACCTTTCTTTGTTGCCCCATCTCTGCCTTTGTTTCTTTTGTTTTCAATCTCACACATCTTCCTCTCTTAAATTTTTCCCACCATCCCTCTCTTTTTCAACCCCCCATGCCCCCCCACCTTGGTCTCTTAATCCCTCTGCGCCTTGGCACACACACATCTCTCCTCTTCCTGTCTCTCACGGCAGTTAGTTGAGTGATGGAGCCTGCTCTTGGCCATATAGTGCACTAATAACGACCCTGTGGTCTTGATATGCAGGATGTCTTCTGCCAGTAGGACCCCACTGGGAGGTGTCAGTACCACTCTGTGATGGGGTGTGTGTATATGCACATATGGTCTCTCATGCGTGTGTGTTTCACTGGTAATGTAATGTAAATATCAATCGTGGCTGAGGAGAAAATGGAAGATCAAAGCTGAGTGTTTGGAGACCAAAAAAATCCTAAGTGGACCAATTCCTCAAAGATGAGGTTAATAGACACGGTTGATGTGAGCATTAGAGTTTGAGTAGCTGCTGTGTGTACTGTGCTATCTTCAGGACTACAACACAGATTCTCAGGCACTCTGTGAAGTTCTCCTGTGATATAGGAGAACAGGGGAAAGCGATTGAAAAGAAAAAATGTGAGTCGAGCCCCTCAACTCTCAACGGGGCAATGAGAGATGATGGGTGGTGACAATACACCCTTCAATGAAAAATGCGCTTCCTCTCCACCGACCCTCCACCTCTTGTCCTCGGGCCCCCTCACAGCTGAGAACCTTCGGAGGCTCCGGGACCCCACCAAGCCGCCCTCCCCAAAAAACGGAGAGCTGTCATACTGGGCCGCCTCAGCCATTGAGCCCCTCTGCTGGGCCTCCGACCAGGAGCCACGGGAAAGCATAGGGAAACTGTAGAAGTCTTTTTGTATGATGTGGCCTGTGTAACAGTCTTGATATAAACCAAATGTGACAACAGAAAATTACCGCCAACGAAGGGCACAGAGGCCTGAGGGAAGCTATCACACACTGGACAGCACAATGACTAGTACAAAGCTACTGTCCTGCTGCATTAGCTGTGTCGAATTTGTATCTCTCTTGCTCTCTCCATCTCTCAGTCTCTCTGTCTCCTCTTCCCTCACCGCTGTCATTACTGGTGTCATGCTGAATGAAGCCGGAGGATGTCCGTTAACTTGACCAGAGTGGACAAACTGTCAATTATTGATCCTGTGTGTGAATTCATTTTATATTTCATGTGAGCTCTGGCCAGCTGAATGTTGGATTTAAGGTTTTGCTTTGCTCACGCCACGCTGAGACAATTGTTTGTCTGCTATTGATCAAAACCAGGCATAATCAATCCTTGTTGTGTTGCTTCTGCGGGAAGGACGATTAAGTAATCTGAGCAATGCAGAAGAAATGGCCAAGAAGCAGTCTGACCCCGTCTGCTCCTGCATTACATATTGATCCTCTGTACCGATCGTGCATGAACGCTGCTTCTGGAAGATTACCGTTTATGATGCCAGTTGCTTGAAATCTCACCGGCTTGGCAGAGGCGCAGGCTGGCCCTGGGTGGTCGCCGTGACAATGTACCAAGGGTTATGTAACCCCCGCTGATGGAGTTGTGATTGGGGACTGATAAGGGCATGTGATCCCTGCAGAGGAATTAACGCATGCCTCACTTCATCTCTGATCCTGCTTCCACTCAACATAAAGCAAATTACTGCTAACAATCTGCAGCCAGGCCGGCAGTAGCGGCGGCCCGGGCTTCCAGTGCAACAGGGACAATGCCATTGTTCTCCGACTCCCTCCCTCCCTTACTCCCCCAACAAATTATAAGTACCCCACTGGGCTCCAAGGAGCCTGTCGGCCTCAATTCCATGAAACTTTGCACATCTAAACCGTCTTCATAGATGGCCGGGAAAAGAAAAATGTTTCTCTTTTTTTGTCTTTACCCTTTTGTCCTCGCAGTACTTGATTGTCTTCTAATTGATGGTGCTTTCAGGTTCATATTCATCACTGATTTTCCCATGCTCCTCATGGACTGTGTGCTGATTGGGCGGACAGGGCTTATGGAAGGTGCTGACAAAAATAAACACAAAGCCGACCTGACACCTGTGTGAGAAGTAACAAGATGTGAAAGCTGAAAACAAACAGAATCACAATTCAGAGTTCAACTAACATCCTTTATTCTTTTTAATGTGCCTGTTGTAAAACTGTGGCTATTTATCTGGTTAATACAAAAAGGTGGAAACTGGAAAATCTCACTTACATTTCTTTGTGTGCCTACAGAAAGGTTAATAAGGACATAGGAATAAAAGGATGCATGTGTGACTTTCAGTATCCTGAAGGTCACCTTAACATGTAATGTATGCTGAGAGCAGGTGTGTGTGCAGTGGGGGGGTGTAATAGAGCAAAGTGGAGTGGGATAGAAATGAAGAGTAAGCACAAACAAAGGCAAACAAGACAGGAGTGCAAGAGCTCCAGGGTCAGGGCGAATACATTTTCCATACATCCTATTTGAGATTGAAATCACCTTGTGCTTTTATTCCTATTGATCTGATTTCAAAACACTTGAATGTCAAGTTATTGACTTGAGAGCCAGCATTTTCCTCTGAGTGCCTGAGAGAGAAACACATAGATGAACTTGAGAAAAAAGCGTCCCTCATGAACCCTTCAGCATAACATTCAGCCTCCATCAGTGTCTTCCTCAGTTGTGAAACACAACCCTCAGTGTTGGCTCGCCCTTGACTGTCACTCTCATCACTGCTTAAAAAATGGATATTGAGTGGGAAGCTGCGACGGAGGAACATGTTAATCCTGCCGTTTCAGCACAGCCTTTTGAATGATGGGATCCACCGTGTCTGGGTCACCTTGTGTTTTCCTAAGAGTCCCCCTGCACTCGAGAAATTGCCCCCCTTTTGAACTTGCACTCAATGTTAAGAAACAATACAAATGTGAATGAATTTGCCTCGCAGTTGAACATTTGCATATCTATTTAACTGAAGATAGTCTCATCATATTTCAACCATTAACATATCTCGGAGCCATGTTCAACAAGATTAATTAAAGCCATTTATCCACTAAAGGTCCTCGCTGTGCCTGAGGACATCACCATTTGTCTTTGTGATGATTACTGGTCAGGGCAGAAAGGAAAAGCTTACTCGTCTTCACTGGAATGCCGTCTAAAGAAAGGAAATGGGTCTCCGCTATTGGAGACAAAGGAGCTGTAAAAAAAGAAAAACTTGTCTGTCTGTGTGTACGTGTCGGGGAGATTTAAGGCGCCGCCGCCGATGACATTCTGTACATCATCTCACCGAGTATCCTCACTGAACCTGCTGTTGTTCGCATTGCACCCCTCTCCTCTCTCCCTCCCTTTCCTTCTTTTCCTTCCTTGCATAATAGCTGCTGTGGCTGTGAGCTAGTAGTGGCAGCAATGAGCTCACAGCAGCTCAGCCCCCCCCCCCCCCAGCCCCGGCTGCTGGGCTCAGCCGTTACTGAAAAGCTGCCAGTATTTCATCATCATTCTCCCCTCGATGACCCCTGTTGCTGCAATACCCCCAGTCGCCTCAGGGTGGCAGCCCAGCCATGCCTTTTCCCCCCTAAAGCCCAGACACATTGTCCTTGTGTGTGTCTGTGTGTCTATGTGTGTGTGTGTGTGTGTGTGTCTGTGTGTCTGTGTGTGTGGGTGTGTGGGTGTGTGTAAGTGTAACGGCTGGCGGGAACACCAACCGCCTGGAGTCTGCTGCTCTCTCTCTCTCTTCCTTTTCGCTCTACAACAGTCTGGCACTGGCCAACACCAATAGACACCAGGGAGGGAGAGAGAGAGATATAGAGAGAGGGAAGAAAGAAGAAAGAAGGATGGAGGGAGGGAGGGAGGTGAAGGAGAGAGACTGCGGAGAAAATAAGGACAAAGAAAGAGGAGAGAGGGAAAATGTTGATGCAGAGAGAAGCAGGAGGTAATGTACAGAATGATGAAGTAAGTGAGGGAGACAGAGAGAGACACAATAGGATGCTCTGGGACTCTGAGGGATTAGGGAAAATTATTTAAGAAAAGGGATGGGACAGGGAAGAAGAAGGAAAAACAAAGAAAGAGACAAATATAGAAAAACACAGACAAGAGGCTGATATGTTGACAGATGAGGTGTGAATACAATCGGAAGGTAACAAGAGAAGAAGAGAGAAGAAAGGCAGAGAAAGTAAAGGAGGTGACAGTGATGTGTCTGAAATTGAGTGTTTGGTATTTATATATCTGGGCAAAATACATCTGCAATGCAGAGAGCATAAATCTACCAATCTGACAGCTGGCCAAGGATGTGTGTTGAGGTTGGGTAATGAAAACACACACCATGCACAGGTATGTGTGTGAAGCATGTGTGTGTCTGGAAGTGGAGCCGGTCTGGGGTGACTGGTGGCAGTACAGGGCGTAAAAGGGGGCATGAGTGGATGTGTGAAGAGGAAGGAGAGGGGCTCTTAAGTCAGCACCTGTCGCGTGCTGGCCCAGGGGAGTTTCTGTCACTGTGTGTGTGTGAGAGTGTGTGGGTGTGGAGGGGGGACTTAGGGTAGGAAGGAAAAAGTGCTGGAATGCAGCCCAGTCCCTTGGGGTTGCCCCCCTCCAATGTTGCCCACCATCCCCCTAATGATTCCTCATCTCTCTTATATAACCCTATGATCCGCAGGCACAAGAGGAAGACACCGACAGATACACACAATGCGCACGCTGCACAGTGCGGAAAAGGTGTTGGGGAGGTATTGTTCGCAGGATGGAAGATGTTGGCCGATGTCCAGAGGAGGATTATATCACTTCCCTGTTGCTTTCTACTTCAATACAGGGAAATCTAGTAGAGCCCCGACTGCGCCAGCACTTCCTCTTCCTCTCGCTGGCACCTCCGCTCCGCCAGCTGCACATCAACCGGGGATTCAGGCTGGTTAGTAATAGAATATCTACGTCCTGAGGAGAGTTTGCTGAGCACACATGCTATTTCCCATCACCGTCATGTTTCACGTCCAGATAGTGCTTACACACAGCTTCAACTGTAGTCACTAAACAACACTATTGGCCAGTTGAAGCTTAAGCGCCTTGCTCAAGTACACCTCAAGGGCTGGTCATAAGGATAGAGTGTTATTTCATTCATTTAAGCCTTTTCTTCCTAACGTGCTACTATTAAACTTTCATTAAATGTTCATGTTCATTTATCATTTTTATGCTCTGGAAGTGGCGTGGAGATATTGTGAAGCTGTAGAGGCAATAAAGCCATTTGATCCCAAAATGATACGTATCATTTTCAGACACTAGCCCCCATAAAGACTCAAGAGTTCCCCAATAAAAAGCCTTAAAGTGAGCTGTCTGGACACTTTCACTGCGCCGTGACCTACTGCCGTGACCTACTGCCGTGACCTACTGCCGTGACCTTTGACCTGCAGAGTGTACGCACAATGGGGTGCAATGAAACACCAGGGAAATGGTAAAGTAGTGGAACTCCTCAAGGTCAGTGACTTTATGGGTCGGGGAGAAAGAGGGGTGACGCAAGAGGAAGCCAAAAAAGGATGAGAGAAAAAGGGAAGTGGGATCAGAGATGGTGTCGGTTGAAAAATAAGCGTAGATGTTGTATCACACACCCTCACGGTCTCTCACACACACACACACACACACACACACACACACACACCACACACACACACACACACCACACACACACACACACACACCACACACACACACACACACACACACACACACACACACACACACACACACACCACACACACACACACACACAGTAGCCTACTTTTCCACTGTTTCGGGCTGAGTTGAGATCCCCAAAGTAATTATGACATTTAATTACAAATCCTTGGGGAGCGGTATGGAAATTAGTTCCCATGTTTCTGTGCCACCAGGCGGAGAGCAGCACATCAACGAGGTGAACAATTGTCCGACAGACCCAGTGGAAAACCAAACGTCGTCATGACAGCTGAGGCATTTCACAACCAAGTTGACATTGAACATGTGATGAAAGCAACCCGTGACCTGTGACAGCGGTGACGAGTCGGCCAGGGTGTCTGTTCTGAAATAGTCTCGGTGTGAACTGTTACAACCCAAGCTTGCTTTGAGACAGGCTGAAATATAAACTGCTATAGATTACAAGCCTGATTGACAGAGATTCTCATGATCTGAAATCCACTGGGCTCGGAAATAGGAAAAAACACCCAGACTGAGGCGCGGTCAACAAGCCATTAATCCTGCCTGGCAAACACACAGATGTGCAGCGAATAACACAATCCAATCACGTCTGGGAGCCATGGAATGCGGTCAGATGCGATAACAATATACGACATCAAAGCCTATACGGTTGTAAGCTCCAAGGGGTTGAATAACCCTTTTAGATTAGTGCTGTAAGTCATGGCAGCCACCCCTGCTCAGGGACCCAGACGTCATAAATGTCCCCAGACACTGAGAGCCACAGTCAGGTGCGGCCGGCTGACCCCCGGGTGGACGTCTCTGGGTGGTTAGATTTTTAGTCAATCGGCTCCCGGGGTCAGTCTGTGTTTGTGTCACGTTGAGTGTTTAAAGAGCACTGTGGCTTTGTTTTTAGAGGCTGATTTCTTACTCCAAGGACATTGAGGAAGTGTGTGAACAGGAGCAGCTGTTTTGGTGCATGATGTGGTGGGGGTGCACACATAGGTCGGCCTTATCTGCCAGTCCCCATGACCTAAGAGAGCGAAGACGTCCTTGAGCTATGACAATTTAAATAAGTCATTTTTTTTATCCTGACTCATTATTGATTTATGTAAATATTGCCCTAATTGAAGCATTCTGATGGCTCAGACAAACCTGGCACTAATCCCATGTAATTACATTGTTCTGGCTGCATCTTTGTTTCATTCTGGTCTCTTTACTCTGAATTTTCAATTAAATCATAAAAAGCAAAGGCACTTAAACGTTGCAAACCTCTGCCAATGTTAATGAAGTTTGATTCACACAACCTTGTGTGCCTACTACTGGATGTAGACAGATGTTTTGGGGTATTTTTGTTTAGGTTACATTTTGTACGTTTTGTAACTGGACAAAATATTAGTTCACATCTTGATGTCTGTTAGTTTTAACCAATTGAACATTTGTCTTCTGAAGAAGGTCTGTCTCTACCTCCTCGAGGAGGTTACATTTTCGAAATGCTTTCTTTGTTTGCTGGCCCGGTTTTCATTACATTTGGTAGAGAGGCCTGGCATGGGCCGATGAAGAACCCATTTCCTTTTGGATCCGAATCACAAGGCTTTCAGTAATGTCACTTTCATTAACATTACAAAGGTGACATTTTAGTTTCATAGGTTTTAGAGAAACCGACTAAAGGACACTCTGGCAATTAAAGAAAAAAAGTGCTGGTCTAGATTTAAATGTATTTTTTAAATGTTAACAATGATCACTTCTGCTCCTGCTGCTTTTATAAAGACTGGTTTCTGTCATCCTGGCAGCTGCTCTCTCTAAACTCGTCTTTTCTGACCCAGACAGGTCGCCCATGCTCCTTTACTGCTCACAACAGGTGTATGTCTTAACTCAAGACCACCCTTAGGGGAAACATACACCCATAGAAAATACATGCACAAGGTAAACGCACACACGAGTGCACACAAAGGCGCGCTCAGAGTAAAGTCCAGACCAAAAAGTGGAGTTGCTGAATGAAGCATGATTAGATGAAAGAGGTTCTTTTTGACATCGGCAGGCTGCTGAGCCTCTGTTGGCTGCTACATGTGGGGTTCTGCCAACAGGGCAGATGCTGAGGCCCGGCCACCTGATATGGAAGGAAAAGCGAGAGAAAGGCAGAGAGACATGAGAAGACAATAGACGATGGGAGAGTAGGAAAATAATAGTGTTCAGTAAAGAAAAACAGTCAAAATGAGGGCCTTTTTATACTGGCACCCTTGCTTTCCCTCTTTATCACACAAACACACTCACAAATGGCCTTTGCATCTATTTAATCCTCCCATGAGCGTGGAAGTCATGGTTTTGCTCCCAGGCAGGCGGCGCCTTATGTTGAGTGCGTTTAATCACATTATAGTCAGCCGTGAGCTGATGTTGTTGGCATGGTCTCATCTAATACGCCTGTTAGTCTCAAACCTCAGCACTGCACCACAAGCTGTCTGCACTGGAAGGATGCTCGGAGAAATGCTGGGGATATTTGAATATAAACAACTGCTGATGTGATAGTGCCATTTAGATTCATTAAACTGTTCTAATTGCATGTGTTTGAAAGATAACCCATGTCATGTTGCTCTTCTTTATAAAACGGACAAGTCAAATCAAGCAATCTGATTGGTTCTTAGCCGTGATATACTGAGCGTATACCACGGGTAGAATAGTAAGTTACTTTTCACAACAAGTCAGTATCCTTCCGCGTCTGAGAAAAACAGTATACAGTTGGGCTTCGTGTCGGGCCGAACCACGCCCCTTAGCTGTGATATAATGAGCATATACCACGGCCTGTCGTGAGCTATTGCTTAAATATACACCTTCTGTGACATCATCACAGTCACTTATTAGTTATTTTTCGTTGAATCAAAGCCATGTCTTTCGACCCCAGGAACTTTTTCTACTTTGAAAAGCATGAACTTTGCTCCAGCTTTTGTTCCAGGGCTGTTCCTACCCCATCTGCTTGCTAGTGAGGTAGAGCAATCTGATATCCCCCAAAATGCTAATGTTAATTCGGAACATTGCTGTCTAGTCAAACACTCCTGGAAATGTTAAGTGTTTTTCACGAGCTGACAGAAAGTGTTATGTTGCAAAAGGTGAAATTAGACAAAATAAATATTGAACAGCATGACATCTTCATTTGAAAAGCCGAAACCTTATAATGACTTGATGATTAATAATGACCCACAGTAATTGTTTTAGTTCCAAATGTCATTTATTCAAAAAGCCCTCAAGCTGCTAATAAGACCTAATGTTATGGGCATTAACTGTTTGTCCCTATTCAACACTTATCGTTGCACAACATTACGTGTATGTTGAACAAAGCCATCGCTGTTTGTGCACCGTAGATGCAGTAAACGAACTTCCCTTTTGAGTTCCTGATTGTAGTTCCTTGTACTATTTGCTTTTTAAGTCCATGGGTGGGCATCACAAGTTGAATCCTTGGTCAAACTGAGACAATTTGTCCAGCGAAGGAGAAGTTTCCCTCCTAACTGCCACAGGCTTTAAGGGACTTTCTTAGGCACTTAATCTCCAGGTGATGCAGAAGTGCTTCTCAACGGTTGGCCAGTATGTTTGCCAAATAAACCCTTCCCTGTATAAACATTTGTCAAAGAAAAAAACGATTAACACATGTTCATCCTGTATGAGAATGTGTGATAGGTTTATTAGACTAGTGATATAGAGATATATAAAGCAACTTTAATGAAATGCAGATAGATATACTACAAACAAATATTTTATCACATTTAAAGAGCAGGAAAAGGAAGGTCTGTGTTGACTTAGCAGCACATAGAGATCCCCTTGTTTGCTGCTCCTTAAGTGAAGTGGAACACGCCAGTTAAACTCTCTCAGATGGCCAGAGTGTTTTATAATGTTCAGCATAAGGCTCTCATCTGTTTTATGCCCCACACAGTTGTATAGGCGTAATGTGTGTGTGTGTGTGTACATGCGTGCGCACAATAGTATTGATATGATCTTCTCAACCTACACAGCCTCTTTGATGGTCGGCACATGTCCTGTGTATGATCCTCTGAGGGAGGAATTGAGGATGAGGCTTTCTGTAAGTCACAACGCGTCTTGGAGTCGTTGCGGCGAGGCTGCCCAGGAGCTGATTCACCGCTCCAACACCACGGCATCAATCATTATCATCGACCCACATGCCCTCGCCATGTGCTCCCAACGTCCAATACCGGCAGCCCGTGCACACGCGCTGAACCCCGCGGCCCCACATCTTGTGACATCACAGCGAGCTTGACTGACAGGCCGTCTTGTTTATTTTCGTCTTCAAGACCAAGTCCATTTCCTGTGCTTCCTTTGTTTTAGACCTAAGATTAAAAAAAAGAGAAGATCTACCCTTTTTAAATGCTGTGTTTACATTGTGTGAGCGCTTTGAGGGAAAGCACAAAGCCGCCACACAGTGGGTGGATTATAAACTTGGACTGAGTTTCAAACAGACTGAACTTATAAACACAAAATTCCCCCACTCTCAACTCGCGGGTCCCAGCCTGCTGGCGTATTACTGTGGATCAAACACAGACGAGGCCTACCCTTGCACTTTGATGCATTTGTGTGTGTCTGCGCTTGTATTGTGTTTGCACCTATGTGTGCCTTTTTAGTTTGCGTTCACACTTCCAAAGTAGCAACCGGGTCTTTTTAAATAAAGTTTTCAACTGGTGTTATCCATCAGAACGCCTTATTGTGTGTGTATCGGCATGTTGGCATCCTCATCAGCACCTTGGTGGGGCGATCTCTGGTTGTATTGAGACACGCGAGGGACGACGACCTGGGAGCTCCATGTCCTATCGAAAGGACTACAAGTGCCTGAATACCCATTATGTGCCAGCTGTTCAGAATGAGGGGTAATTGCACTGTTGGCAAGGGTCCACACAAGGGCCCCAGTGCTGTGGCTTCCCCCCACCCTGGGCACGCTGCCAAGCCCTCCCGCATACTGCCTCCCTGACCCGGCCTACCACTACCTAACGGCACCCCGCCCCACACCCAGGCCCACCCCTACGCCTCAGCGGCCGACCCACATCATCCCCCAAAACTCTTCCACCCATTACCACCATCCCTCTGTTCCACATTCCTAGAGGGGCACTGGTTAAATCTAATCCCATAATAAGACACTCAGCTGTCCAGGAAAAGAAAGAGAACTTTCCTCTGGTAAACTTTAGACTTCCTTTTTTTTTTCCCCCTCCCTTCTTTTCACCCCAAGTGGAGGCAAGATGACACTTCGGGCCCCCTTGGCCAGTTGCCTTTGTCTCTCTTTGGGCTTGATTTATCCTTTCTTCCTTTCTCTCACTCCTTCATTCCCTCTGTTTTTTTTGTCAGTGGTATAAGATTGCCTCTTTGTTGGGTCCAGGGTCCCTGAAGACACACATGGTAGGGTTTGCTAAAGGGCCACATTGCTCTGTTGTGGAAGACCATATGCACACACATTCATTTTTATACTCCCAACACAGATGCAAGCAATTTATACATTACATTGCCAAGTCCTCTAAAATACTTGTCTTGCCTGCATTGACATTATTATCTTGAGATGAGGGAAATGTGGATTTTGTTTGGGGGAATTTGTACCTTTCACCTACATTTAAAAATAGTCCTTTTTGCATCCACACTAGGTGAAAAAATAAGAATATTGTGAAATGAGTTGTCCTCAGTATATTGCACTGCAATCCCTACAGTCAGAGCAGATTTATGCTTCCAAGTGAAGCAATTGCTCTTGAAAAAAGTGTTCATAGTTTTAGTATTCCTTAGTTTGCAACATGCAACGTGTAACTTTGACAATAACGCAACATGGCTTATCAATAGGGAATACACTTTTTCCACAGCCGAAAGGGCATATTTTCATCATACACTGTAATAGTTGGTTAATAAAGGAGTGTGTATACATGTGATAAATGTCCTATCTGGGTACCTCCATATTTCGACATCTAATGCTCCCCCTCGGTGAAATCATCCGCCGACATGGTCTCAACTTCCACTCCTATGCCGACGACACCCAACTCTACATCAGTACCAATCCATCATCCCAGCTACCCCCACTGTCACTTGTCAACTGCCTCCGCGACATCCAAGCCTGGATGTCAAAAAATCTACTTAAACTCAACAATAACAAAACAGAGCTCATGGTTGTGGCCCCAAAAACACTGCTCCGGAAGGTTGGAGATCTGCTCCTCACCTTCGATGGCGGCTCCATCCACCCTTCCCCTGAGGTTCGCAGCCTGGGCGTCACTCTGGACTCTAGCCTCACCTTCAACTCCCACATCAGGTCTACTGTCAAAACTGCTTTCTTTCACCTACGAAACATCTCCAGACTCCGGCCCTCTCTCCCCGACCCCGTTGCAGAAACATTAATTCATACCTTCATCTCCTCTCATCTGGACTACTGCAATGGAGTTCTGTTCGGGGTCACCAGCAGTGGACAGGCTCCAGTACGTCCAGAACTCTGCAGCCAGGCTCCTCACCCGCACTAAGCCCTGGCAACACATCACCCCTACCCTCATCCACCTTCACTGGCTCCCGGTCAAGTCACGCATCCAGTACAAACTCCTCCTGCTAACTTACAAATCTCTCCACTCCCTAGCCCCTCCATACATCTCTGACCTCCTTCAGCCCTACACCCCCTCTCGTCACCTGCGGTCCTCTGACAAAGGGCTGCTCTCCATCCAGCGCTCCAAGCTGAAAACATTTGGCAACAGAGCCTTCAGTATCGCAGCCCCCACCCTCTGGAATTCTCTCCCCTCTGCAATCAGGAATGCAGACACTCTGGACACCTTCAAAAAACACCTCAAACACCATCTGTTCACTCAGGCCTTTGGCCTCAACTAATATACAGTACTCAGCAACCTGTTCCTGTTTTGTTTTCTTCAACCTATGTATCTGTATGATTATTATTACTTTTTGTTGTGTTACTTCCCATTGTAAAGCGTCCTTGGGTTTCGTGAAAGGCGCTATATAAATTGATATTATTATTATTATTGAAATACAGTATATCTGTATTGAAAACTGTCAAGCACCAAATCCAGCATCAAATATCGGTTAACATTTGTAATACCGTTGACTTTATTAATCACAATATCTGATTTAAACTATATAATTTAATGCCGATTTTCATTTTATTCTTTTTTTCTTAATGTTTCTTGTGTTTAGACATCATTCTTATTTTAAGTACTTTGGCTTCTTTGGCTAAACGGGTGGAAAAAAGAGTTTTGCGGGAAAAAAACATGTTGACATTTAAGGAGATACATTTTTCCACCACCACTTGCATTGCTGTTATATATAGAAACACTGCTTTGCATCTGGTATACTGTTTGACCGACGTGGTCCATGCATAAAGTGAAATGAGATGATGTGTTTACATGCACATAAGTCCAATAAATGGACATCTGATGTGTTAATCAGGGTATTCTTACATCGATTACTGGTTAATGTGATTCAAAAGTTGTGAGGGTTTTATCCTAATCTGATGAATTATTTAGCATTAAATGTAAATGCTGGTAGGGAATAATGATTCTTAAAAATATCATGCAGTGTATGTTTAAATGACTCTTTGAAGCGTTACTGTCTTCCCCAGAAGTGTCTCTGTATTTGTTGTTATGAAGTCAGTGTGTGAAGAGGGAGAGAAATGGTACTTAAGTGTGTGCATATGTGTATTTGTATGCATGTGTCTGGGTAAGGAGTGTGTGTCCAGTGTTGTGTGTCCAGTGTTGTGCTGTGTGGAAATCACTAAACTGGGTTATCAGCTTTAGGAGCCTGGGAAACAGAAACAGACTGAGATATACTGAAGACAGATAAAGACAAAGGGGTACAGAAAGGGAGAGAAGGAAAAAGAGATAAAACATCATTAGCCACAAACTCTATTATTCTTCTGTCTGGTGTGGAGAGATAAATATGCTGAATCTTACAACTGTTTCTTTAATGCATTTAGATCTAAATGCACGTTATTTAAATGTTCCCAAAGTTTGTCACTATGTCATGTTTGTCTGTGTTTGTCTGTGCTATAATCAGCTCACATGCCTCTTTCGCTCATCTCGGCTGCAGTATTTACCCTGCCTGTTTATCTTGGTGAAACGAAGAATGATTTAAAAGGGGGGAGGGTTAACGTTGCTTGTGGTCATTGGTGGGGAAAAAACAAAACAACAGATGGTCTGTGTAGTGTCTTTAACCCAGATTCTCTCTCTTTAATCCTGTCTTCACTGCAAGAATGTCTACATTGAATGCTGGACCTGATACGCCAAGTGACCATTCGGATTTGAACCTGGCTGAGCCGGGGATAAAAAAGGTGGTTAAGTGTCTCGGGGGGGGGGGGCAAGGTGGGGCAAGGTGGGGTTCAAGTCGAGGTCTAGCAGCTGATTACTCTGTGATCATAAGGGAAATTGTACTTTACTGTCAACAATATTGCTGTCTTCAGAAACCCTGCTGTGAGTAAGGCATATGTAATCGGTGGAGCGACAGAATATTGCATGACTCATTAGAGGTGAGCAGTTGGGGAGGGGGGTTGAGGGAGCTATACAGTCAGCTGTCAGGGGCTTGAGAGCCGCAATGGTTTAGCGTCCGTCAGCTGATTTAGCAGAGGCTGGATCGCGTCGTCAGCTGATGGGGTTAGGAATGGGGAGCGAGGGGGGGGTTTGTGGTGGGCGTGTCGGCGGAATCAGTCAGCTGGCGTAACATCATTAGTCGACCTTATAAAACCAGGTCATTGGTAGGATTACCAAACCAAGCCTTGCTACCCCCCACTCCTCCACGGTAGTTTACCAACATATCTAAGTAATTACCACTTCCTCTTTTGTTCTTAATGTGTTAGCGCCTTCCCACATTAGTGCCCAACGTACTGCCCAGTTTTTGTTCTTGTAGCCTCTTCTCTAATATCCTGCTCCCAAAATTGATTTAATTCTTTGCCATTTAATTCCCCCAACATATTCCATCTTTGCCCCCTGCCCCCCCTTTTCACTGCCAACGTAATGCTGGTCAAGGTCAGAGAGAATATGTTGAGGCTTTCTAGGTCAGGTCATAGGTCTTTTGCGTGCAAGGCACTGCGCTGTAAATTAGTTGATTAGAAATCCCTAATTACACGCCTCTAATCTGTCTCAGGGTGCCAGTCTCCAGCTTAGTTGTCTCGCCAGCTGCCTTGAGCGCAGGAGAGAATGTTCAGGAGAAGAGGTGGGAAGGCTGTAGGAGTTCAGGGGTGATCTAAAGGTTGAGGTATACTTAGTGGCTGTAAACATGCTTGAGGAATAAGATCGCAAAATAAAAAGTATATTTAAACTTTGCAACGTTTTAAAGGGGGTGGAGTTATGATGCAAGATGTTCATCCTTAATTATTTAACGAACACTTTCCATAAAAAGTCGCCGTTTTAGTTACCAACATTGTCAACCCCCTTAAGATTGCTTAATGATATTATTGGTGTTGGTGTGAAATTGCCCCCTTTTATTGAGTTTTTCTCCACCTGACAGCATCACCGCTGCCCAGTATTTATCCTACCAGACAGTCAATGATGGCTGGTCAGCGCTTCTGTTGATTCTACCTGGAATCAATACAATAACATGGCTGACACGGCACAACTGGAGCCAGAGGAGGATCAATGAGTGTGTAATGGGATCAGAACCAACGGTCACTACAGAGCCCTCCAAGGTTACAGCTCTCACGCAAGGGTGGGATCTGCTCAAAGTGGACACGTCTGTCATCAATCAGAGCAAGTTTTTCAAGGGTTATAAAGTCAGAAAGAATCAAGGACATTATGTGTGTGCTTAGAATATAAGGGACGAAACCAATTCCTTCTTCCTTCCTTTTTATTTTTCAGTCCTCCACTCATGATGGCTATCCAAGCCGTCGTTGTGAGGGGACAATTATAAATAAGAGAAGACAGCGGAGGGAAGTAAAGCTCATCAGTGACTTGTTGATGCATCATAACCTTAATTTCCCCGGTCAGTTAACGATGCGTTAAACACAAAGCTTTCCTGGGAGTGCTGCTAATGCCCGATTGGGTAATCAATGAGAACAAAAAAAGTTGTTTGATGAGAGGAGGGACATGAGGGGAGGTCTGTGCCCGTGGAATTGAGCCATGACAGAGGTCACAGGCAAAGGATCTGGCCGCCGGGCAGAAGATGCCGTCTGAGTCAGCAGGGGTTACGACTGAAGGATGTGAGGTCAGAGATGCCTTGTCCAGTGGTCCCCCGTCTCCAGACGGCCGTAAACTGTCTCCTTCATTAGCACAATCCTAATAAGGCCCTATTAGGGCAAGCACCAGTGGAGTGTCAGTCAATGCTATATATGCTCTCATGTTGTAAAGTCATTTAATAGTGCTGAAAGATAAATCAATTGCTAAGTTTACAGAAGATTTTTCGCCATCAGTACACCATTATGAATGGAGTGTGTGAAGATGGGTCTTTGGAACCATGATCGGCATTTTAACTGTCTTTGGACATATTTTAATTAAGGAATCATTATTGTAAGAGGAATAAATAATTGGAAAAAAAGTCAAATAGTTTGCATATAGAACATCTATAACAGTTGCTGTGCTACCTGGACACAACATTGACCATTCATTTATAAGTTATAGTGTATATCTATCTGCATCTTTGAAAAATCTACTTTTTAAATAGTTCAGTTCAAGTCAGTTCAACATTTATCAAGCAGAACTGCCAACAATTAGCTGGTTATAGCTTTTCACATGGTTGCAGATCATTTTATCGTTCATTTAAGTTTTGGATTGTTAATGGGGCAAAACAATATCTTTGTATATTTAGACCAAATGAATGTAATGTAAGTAACAGGTTTATCAATGTTTAAACACATCACTTGCTGCAGTTTATGTTATGCATGTTTTCCACACATATCCACACTTTGATCTGGTTCATCTGTCAATAACAAACACTTAATATTTGTTCTGGAGAATTGGATGCTTCCCGACACGCTGTGCAATGGAACAAATGCTGTAAAAATGGCAAAAGAATGTTCACACAGTTGTTCAAATAAACGCAAGGCTCTCCAAGCTCCTCGCACTGGTTTGTGGGAAATATATGTTCAAAGCCGATGACACTAATTAAATCAAACATCTGAATACCTGCTCAGCACTGTGGCCCCTCGCTGTCAATACAGAGTCGCTCTTTCTCTTAATCTATCATTACTTTCCATTCCTTCTCAGAGCTGTTTGAACACGTTTCGTCTCAAACACAGTTGATGAAAAGTGACGTAGAGTAATTGACAAGATGGCTTAGTTTTTGCCTCAGGGCTTGACTGTGTATCATCATTTTCTTTTTTTCTTTTAACTGGAGGCACCAATTCAGTATTGCCTGGCAAACCGGTATCATAAACCACAAGTGACAAAATGTGGACAGAGGGTGAACAAGAAAAACAAGCAGTAGAGGGAGAGAGAGCAACAGGAAGGAGGAAAAAAGGAGAAAGAGGGAGAAACAGAAGTGTGGGCGTTTTTATTGGTGTCATGAGAGAAGAAATCAATAAAAGAAGGGGGGAAAAAAGCCTCCTGGTTTTAAGAGCCTCATCGCCGCGGCAATTAAAGGGGCCTTCAAAGAGCTGGTCTAATCAGCGGTTAAATAAAGATAGGAGCAGGCGGCGGTTTGGATGGCCCCGCTCCTGTAATCTAACACCTACTGCCCTGCACACAGTGGCCCCTTGAACTCCATGTGCGTGTCTGTACATACACATTGTGTGTTTATGTGTCTTTTCTCCACTCACACACATGGTGGCGTACAGAGTGCCTTGGCGCGTTTCTGACAGCTTGTATGTGGTTAACAGACTCTTAAAAGGCAGATTAGCCAGTTTAAGCTTCCTCTCGCCGCGTCCTTCCCTGTAAGTCTCTCATATCTGACCTCTCACTAAACCTAAGTGAAACAATGCAGATGTGTATGCTCACCTTATATATTGCAGTTATTGCGGGGCATTCTACCCTATGTACCCTTGACCCTTCTGCTTACCTGTCGTCTTATCTGCCGCGCCATAGACTCATTCGTCATGTGTGCAAGTTCTCACCGTGATAAGGTGCAGGCCGGTGAGTCAATACTCCAGCCTTGAGTCTGTCTTCGCGAGCCTCTCCCTGCTTAAAGAGGGACTGTGTGGACAGAGCAGATACCGCGCTGAGCAATGAGTTTGCTTTAGGCACACAGAGGCCGAGATAGACAGGTGTAAAAAGGTCCTTTTACACAATGTCATTGCATGTCAGTCCGCAGTGTTAAAGTTTACAGGGCGGGTTGCTTTAGTTCAACGTTGGTATGTGGAGTTGTGTTTATGGATATTGATGTGTTCAAAGGTGCTGTCAATTATTCTAATCCAGAACACTTTCTGTGAAATGTTGCAAATATCTCCTCCAGGTATATCTGTCTGCTCTGTGTGCAAGAAGAAAGAAGAAAGTGTGCTCCTACATAGGCCCTGGCTCTGGTAATGGAATGAAACCAAGTTGCTCAGCGTGACCTCCACAATACTTTTCAAGACAGTTTTCATTCCAGTTATCCAACCTGTCATCGGTCAGCTTGAGCTGCTTAACCCTACACATTCTGATGTCAGTACAGATTTTTGACTATATGAATCTTAGCTGAAAAAAAGACTTGGTTATCTACTCCTTTTCACTAACACTTGTATAGCAAGGCCTTAATGTGGATGGTAACCAATCAGACAGCTGTGATGAGCTGTATGTGAGATAGCAGGGTAGCTTGAAGGCACCTGTGAGACTACAAAGAAGGTGGTTTATTCAGCACTTTTAAAATGTCTGCTTGCCACAGTTTTTACTCTCATCACACTGAACGAATCACCATAACAGGATTACTGTGGCACACACGCACGCACGCACGCACGCACGCACGCGCACACACACGCACACGCACTAGTAGCCATCCTGCTGTACACACCTGTGGCTGTGTTCTTCTGATACTTGCACTCTGTCATTCCGATGTTCCCCAAACCCTTCTTCCCTCCTCCCCATTAACCTCTGACACCTTCGCCCCCCCCTCCCCTTCAGCACATCCCCGTGGTTAAGCCGGCATTATCAGTGGCCTCATTAGGACAGCATTAGTGTCAGAGATGGACAGAGTGATATGGCTCTGCAGCTGGATCAGGGAAGCAAGAGAAGACCCCAAGCCGTTTTTTGTATCCACTCGCCGGCCTCTCGTTCTCTTCATGCTATTGTTTAGGGATGCCTCAGTTCTGACACCGTGGGTCAGAGGTCGCTCGTCCACAGGAGCCATCCCGCTCCTTCTTCACGACGCACTGTCACTATGATTCACCCCTCACACGGGTGCCTGTCACTCGGGCCCGACACAGCCGTCACTCACCCCCCACATCCATGTGAATATGCAGAGCTACGCTCGCGGGCAGGCGCTTGCTTTCATAGCTGGCAGCGTCTCACAGGCCCTCGTCTACTTAGAAATCACTGCACTTGAGATGATGCACAAAAACATCCAACTGTATCTGAGGCTTTTCTTTAACACAAGGACCTGGTGTTTATTCAAGAAGTGATTTTTGTTTGACTAAGCTTAAGGTGTTTAGTTCTTTAAGGTTGAACTTTTAGGTGGGTAAGTCAGCAGTTCACATACTTTGATAATCTTTCTAAAATAAATGATGTATACATTTACTTCCTGTATCATGTAGATATAATTATCCAGTTTGTTGTGTTTTGGTAGATTAGCGAGATTTGTACAGGAAAGGCAGCACCTCAACAAACATACTTACTTTAATCTGCAGTTAAAACCTAAATGACTTGCACAAAACTATATTGAAGCATTTAACACATTATTTTCAACATTGACTGTGCCTCTGTTGAACAGATAGGTTAAAGTAATAGTATCTGCCTGACACACATTATTAAAGTTGAATGAATCATAACCATGAACATATAAAATATCACTTTTAAATGTGATTGGTTTTGCAGAATTGTCAAGTATATACAAAATAGCCTTATGTCCATAGGGTTAGGGACTGTACACAAATGATTAGCTGGGGAGGTGACAAAAACATGTGGGGTTATGTAAGTTTTATTTTTACTGAAGTTATGTGACTTCTGTTGGAGAACAGAGGACAGTTGTGATTGTATTCCAGCCTTACATTGTTGTGAGAGTTGAGAGGCATTCTTTAAATAGTAATAAAAAAAGTTCATTAAAAAATCCCAAAATAAACCATTTTTTTATTTTAGCATTAAAGATATTCTTTTGACATAAAGGGGGAGTTGAGTTTAAAATGCAGGCATTGCCAGGGACATAAAGTTACAGACAACACCTGCCACCATACTTAAAGGCCAAATCCAGATTGCCATGTTGGCATTTTTCCACGTGAAGCAGCGGAGAGTGTCGCACTCGCAGATAGAGCCCAGCAGCCTTGGCCCTGTGACCCAGATAGCTCCACTTAGGAAACCACTGCCCACATTCCCATCGCCAGCAAATGGCTCCTTCTCCTAATCATTAACACACAAATGGACCATGTTCTTGTGTGAGAGTGTGTGTTTGTGCGTAGTTTGCTCTACACACAAAGCTGTGATAGACCGAAAAAGCTGAGACCCACTTAGAGTCCAGGTTTAAATTTAGAAGCAAGATACTTCCAGCTACAGAGACTTTACCTCTCTCTCTCCCTCCCTCCTTCTATCTATCTATGTGTACTTAAGAACGGATGTTTGAATGGGTGTGTTTATCAATTAAAAAAAGAAGTCAGTAGACGTTTGTTTGATCGTTGAGGTGTGTGTGTGTGTGTGTGTGTGTGTGTGTGTGTGTGGTGTGTGTGTTGTGTGTTGTGTGTGTGTGTGTGTGTGTGTGTGTGTGTGTGTGTGTGTGTGTGTGTGTGTGTGTGTGTGTGTGTGTGTGTGTGTGTGTGTGTGTGTGTGTGTGTGTGTGTGTGTGGTGTGTGTGTGTGTGTGTGTGTGTGTGTGTGGTGTGTGTGTGTGTGTGTGTGTGTGTGTGTGTGTGTGTGTGTGTGTGTGTGAAAGAGAGAGTTTCGAGCTGTGTTTCCAAGGACCTGCTTAAACTTGGCTCCCACTTCTTGTGTTTATGTTTCATAAAAGTATAAAAACACAAAAGCAGCTGTCAGAAATCTCACTGTGATTTTTCTTCCTGGCCCCCTTAAGGCCGTTCATAAAAAATAAATAAAAATAGATAAGAGAAAGGGGCCGAGAGAGCAGGTGAAGAGCTGAAAAGCGAGTGAAGGCCCGACTCAACAGTATCGGGTGTTCAGGTGTGTACAAGCGAGATCAGAGGTGAGGGGATGTGTGTGTGAGAGCGAGTGAGAGAGGGTCTCTTGCGTAATTGTAGAAATGATTGGCTTCACCTCTGTCAGGTGACTGGTGTCCTTAGCAACGGGCCACCTGAGGGGGGGGATCTGATAGGCTGTTCGGCCCTGAGGTGACAGTAAGGGTCGAAGTTCAGAAGCCGGTGGGCCCAGGGGTCTTATGTGGGGCAAAGAGAAGGGGTAAACAACACAGATCTGGACTGTTCTGTCTTTAAACAGTCAGATCTTCCATTCACCTGCACAGGAGAGTGACGAGAAAACCCCTTTAAATGACCTTTTTGTAAAAAATAAATCACTTGCTAAATAACATTATACAACACCCAACCAATGTGAATGCTAAATATGCAATAAATGCAAAAAAATCAGGTTCTTTCTTTTGTGTTTTTACATTTTAAAATTGTATTATTTGGCAGATACCGTGTGATGGAGCGACCATAGCTTGTAAATGCAAAATAAAATAAAAACTCAATAAAAAAGTAGATATACTTTGTTCATAAATACAAATAAAATAAAATAAAAAGGAACAAAGAAGGCAGTGCAGCATCATCAGCTGACTATCAATAATACATACTCAGTCATTTACAATTTCTACAATTTAAACTTTTTTTTTGCACACAATCCTTTCCTTTTGCTATCTTCAAATCAGAAGTATACATTATATCATTTAAAAGATCTCTGAATGTCATGTCCTTATGTTATTTTTCCTTCGCATACCACAGAAAGGGAGAAGCAGGGAGCGGTGCCATTGGTCTGATTATGAGAATGAATGAATAACTTCCTTTCGCTGGTAGTGAGGGTGTGTGTGTGTTTGTTATCTAGCTCAGGTGTTTTTTTTATCAGGATCAAACAGCAGCTCAGGCATTAGCTACAGAGCACTGTGCTCTTTTATCTGCACTGGCGCGGATAATAATTCTGTTGAGGCAGAAAATAAGTGCAATAGAGGTGGGACGTCAAGGAAAAACTGTTAAGGCAGGGGATTTGGTGAAGGGATTTCACCCACATAAGTCTCACGCAACTCATCCAAATACCCTGAAAACACAAACAGAACTGTTTTCTTCCTCTCCAATCGCTGGAAAAAGGAAGAAGAAAGAACCTGTCCATCAAAGTTTCCTCTTTTGGGAGTTGAACCAAGTCGCCTTCCAGTCCCCAACTTTCTTTCCATCACCGCCTCTTACGTTTCCTGAGCCTCCGGTCATTTTCCATTCTGCACCATTGTAGTGATTAGACGGAGGTGCCGTTGTTCCAAAATAACTGCCAACAAATCATCTCTGATGAATATGTTTGTTGTCCTTTTTAATTAAAGCTTCCCTTAGGGGTGTGTATCAGACTTTGTTAGTGCCCCCAAAGGAAGGGCAGTTAATCTCCTGAAGAGGATGCAGCATCCCAACAGTAGTTCTTAGGAAGGGCAAGTGGGACGCATCAGTTTACCTTGCACCGATATTGTTGAACTTGAGCAAATAAAACTTCAATATCCTGTGTTCAAGCCTGCTTCTGTATCCAACATGCTGACTGTCTCCCAGCTGTTTCCAGAACTATTGCCAAATGACTGAATGGATATTGTTCTCCATTTACAGTAATAGGCGTGTGTATGCTTATTTAAAGGAATAGTTTTGGGAAATACTCTTATTCACTCTCTGGAATGTATAGTTGAAAGACAAGATGAATACCACTCTCATAACAATACACAATACTGTAGCTTAGCTTAGCATACAGTCTGGAAACCAGGGGGAAACAGCTAGCTTGGCTGTGTCCTAAGTTAAGAAAATCCACTTATGGTTGCTAATTAACACGTAATAACTCTAAAGCTCTTTTCTGTACGAACACTAAAGACTCTGAAGTAAGTTGGTCTCAGCCAAGAAATAGTCAAGCACATATCCCCCATTAAAAGGTCAATAAACATGTTTTTCCTTTGGTTTTTGTACTGGCGCAAGGCTAGCTAGTTTCCCCTGTTTCCTGTCTTTGTGCCAAACTCAGTAAACGTGTTCCTCATAGTAGCTTTGTATATTATAAACAAACCTGATATTGGTATTAATCCTATCATCTATGTCCCAAAATGTGAAGATATTGCGGACAGTGGATGAAGACAAAGAAAAAAAGGCATATTCACTGCTATATAACATGTTGATATTTCTGAATGTATTAAGTCTCGTCTCCCCTCGTGGATTTCTTAGTCTCCGGTGGATTCATGGTTTCAGGGGACTTCCGCTCTCAGCTGAGGGTGGCCTCTCTCTGCACACAAGTCGGCTAAGAGATCATTTAGAGACACAGAGCAGGTATGGATTAGCATAATCCACCTAAATCAACTCTGTGGATGACAGCCAGACACTGGCAATGTGTGCATGCAGTACACTTACAGAGAGACTACATACTTTCTCTCTCTACCCCTCCCTTCAGATCATACAGTATGTGAAAATCCTTGACATGATAATTGCATGAAGTGCCTCCTCACTTATAAAGAAGTCTATACATCTTTCTTTTAGGGATGAACACACCTGCATACACCTGAATGTCGCTCAACACCTTGGGCAAGCACAGTTTGCAGACACACACCCAGTAATTTAGTAATATTGCCTCAATTGAGGATTGAGTAGTTAATGATTGCATGAGAAGATGGTACCCACGGTGTGCATTTTCATTGCATATTAAATCATTGCCCTCCCACCCTCATGGTGTCTTTGAACTGTCAGAGAGCAGACATGTTCTTGCCAGATATATGGATTTTTCTCCCAACCCCCTTAATTTTAGTACAACACAATGCAGAGTGAGGGACGGGGAGGGGGGCAGCGACGAGAGGGGTTTTGCTGTTTGATGTGTTCTTACCCTATCCAAAGTAAAATATCCCTCTAGCTTTGATGTGTTACCTTAAAACCCTCCCCCCCCCCCCCTCTCGGTTCCCCCGTGGGATCAGCTAAGAGTGATCATGCTCTCACACGTGTTTGGTTTTAGGCCAGGTATACGTACAGTAGATGGTGTGTGTTAAGGTGCATGTGTATGTCCTTATGTGCCATGTGTGTGTAGTGTACATGAAGCCAATGAGGTCGCGCTTCTTGCCAGGATCCCTTTATTCAAGCCACGGTACAACAGGGATTCACCGGGCTTTGGGAGATTTAATCGCTCTGGGAGTTTGAGTGAGCAAGAGGAAATACCCTTAACAAGCAGAGTCAAAGTGTGATTAGTGTTCATTTTTTCCTCAAGCCTGTTAGTTTGTGTGTGCGCCGGCCTGTTCTGGTGACTCACATCCCTCAAGTAATGACACATTATCCCTCAACACACACAGTAAGCCCCCGCTACTTTACTACCATGATCAAAAGCAGGAGTCATACATATTGTTTCATCACTCTTATCCACTAACTAAGCCCAATCTTTGCTTTTATGACAAATCCCAAACTTTAAATCCAAGTTTTATGATAAATCCTTCAACCCAGTGCTTCCATTGATGTTGCTGGCTTCATGTTTTTAGCTTCCAATTCTCTTACGTTTATGACAAACCTCAGGTCCGGTAGTTCTGTTTATGATGAACTCCGTGCGGCCTTAACGAGGGTTCTGCCAGTTAGGTCCGGCGGTAATATAGTTCCCCCCTGCCCTCCCCAGTTGGACACTAACGAGACACCGCACACTGACCTCTGCAGTGGCTCAAATTAGACGTAAATTGTGCCTGATTTTTACGGGGGTCCCTAACGCGATCCAGATCCCCACGCCATCCCGGCTAGCGGGTCAACGGCGTGAGAACGTCTCGTTCCCTAACGACATTTGGAGTGGTCGATGAGAGGGGTCGCGGGTAATGGTGACCTCACTGGCCTACACTTCACTTCCTTCTAATTAGAGCGTTGGGCCAGATCAAAGGAGCCAACCGCATCGCAGCGGGAGGGCTACTGAAGAAGGAGGGAAGCTAGTAAAGACGAAGAGGAGGAAGACGAGGGGCCAGGAGGAGGAGGAACCTTTTCTATAAGTAATGGGGTGCAGTGAGGATGGGGGAGTTTGAGAGTTTTTTTCATTAGTCCTACAGGTCAGAGGGGCACTCGACCTGTGTGCAGGGGTATGGGCGTTCTTCTATAGGTAGCAGGAGAGCCTCTAAGAGAAGAGAGTAATAGAGAGGTAGTGGAGGGGAGAAATGTATTTGTGTGAGGGAGGAGAGAGGGGTGCAGGGTTAAGCACAGGAGAGAATAAAGCATTATTTCATGGCCTTTCATGAGAGCTATGCACCTCAGTCGACCGGCCTGCTCTGTGTCTAGCCACAGCTGTGGAGACGGACCCAGACACACAGGAAGTCGAGCATTTAGCACTTCCTCCCTCGTGGATGGGGGTGGCTAGAGACCCCAGCTTTTAAACATATGGACAAATGCAAAGTGGGTGTGTACACAAACACACACACCATTCATCTCCTGTGGAAGCCTCGGACACACAAGACCGTCACACAATAACAAGCGCCAGATTACATCTGTTACCACGGTTACTAATGAGAGCACAAGCAGGCGGGATTAGAATATATAATTGAAGATATCCACTTGGGACATTTTGTTCCAGGAGAATAAGAACATGAAGGTATAAGACATAAAACGGATCCCTGGAAGACACAAAGGTTCCGTTAACTTTCAGTTTTTTCTTAAAGGACTACAAATAGAAAGATATAATACTCTCAATCAATGTTTGTATTTTGAGAAGGAGCATTTTTATATCTTTGGTCTGAATGCCCGATAAAGTTGTCACTTCCATGCTTATAGCAGCCTACTGTGCAGGAATGAATGAATGAATACTTGTATTTGTTTCCATTACATTTTGACACGTTAAAGGGGCCCTATTATGGTCTGGGGGGTTTTCCCTTTCCTGTAGTGTGTTAGGGTTTTGAACATGAAAATGGTCTCAAAAGGCTAGAATCCCCAGAGGGAGTTTGTGTCCCACTTACGGCCCATCCACACTACAGCTTCGACAGCTTCAAAAACGGTTTCCAACACGTCTGCCCATTCACTTTGAATGGGGTGACGTCACTTTTCACCGAACTGCATTGTGGGAAGCGGAGCTTTCCTGGCGTTTCAGGCTGCAAAAGTTGAGCAATGTTCAACTTTTGAAGCTTCTGAAGCTTTCGGTGGAAGCGTCAGCCAATCAAATCATATGCCAGTACAAGCTCTAGCTAATCAAACCGCTGCTTGTGTGTCAGGGGCGGGAGATTCATGTGATTGGTTGTTGGTCAAGCTTCAGACAAGCCCAGCTCCAAGCTTTTTTTGAAGCTGTAGTGTGGACGGGCCGTTACTCCCCCCTGCCTGAATCGCTTCCATTAGACTCTTTATTCCATACCATAGTGACATCACTAAGTAAGACTTGAGCTTCTATTGGCTAGTGCTCCCACATGGTACATGATAGCTAAGGGTGGGACATCTCTAAGCGGTTGACCAATCACATCAGAGCCAGCCAGCCGGCACAAAATACAGACATGAACCTGAACATTAGCATAATATGTCCTCTTTAATCAATACAAACAAATACATTCTGATTCATACTTTAACCAACATCTTAACGCACATCTACTTACTAGAAAAATAACAAGAATTAATTAAGTTTGATATGCAGTACATGGATGCTCTTGACTAAAATACTTATTTTGCCTGTAAGGCTCAAATCAGGGGAAAAAACATATTTTTATGATGCATCTTTTGCACACATCTTTTGAATTTAGTTTGATTGGAAGACACATAATTAAAGATTTTTAGTGGAATTGTAGTTTTTTGTTTATGTTGAACTAATATCTCACCCGTTTAGTCTTAAAACTGAATAAATCAGATGTTATCATTTATATTTTAATAATGCCGATAGATGTCACTGCGTTTTTATTTTGGAGTGAGTGGAACATTTGTTTGGAGAAAACCCTTGGTGCTGTTGAAGGGTTTTGGAGAACGCTGCACTCTTTAACATGTATGGATCTTGTAAGTGCTAGAACACTATGTTCTCTGGAGTCAAGTTTCAACACAGAGCCCCAAAATGCACTCAGCTGTTATGAATGCACGGCATGCATTTGTTGTTGATGCTCTGGTTTTGCTTTTGCATACTAATTAGTGTGAGTGTTTATAGTGCATAAGACCAATTTCAACAATTGAATGACTAGGTCTGAACAAGGGCTTGTTTTCGAAAACTGTTACTATAAAACTTAATCACCATTTTATTCGACCATATGTTTAGAATGCAACAAGCTTTCAACGGTAATTTTCCAGTGATCTGCTATCTAAACTCAGCCAAATCCAGCGATTTCAGTCCGTAAACTGGGCAAAACGGAGGATATAGCTCCAATGTGGTGCTGACCTCTCCTGTGTGCTCTCATAAGTGTGATGTGGATGGTGAGATTGGGAATTTCATATGCTGGGAGCTATATGTAGGGATCAGCGAACAGTGAAACTGCAGCCTGGGAAGTTCACGGTGCTTTGATGGAGCCAGAATTCCAGGAGCTTCCTATAATCGTGGGATAAGGCTGTGTCATCCCTGTCACTCACCTGGATTTATCAGCAGGAAATCTGGAAATGAGACGGCATTCCTTCCCCCCTTCAGGAACTCCAACATGTCGAACAGCAGACAAAGAGGGCCACAGTCACAGATGAGATGCGATTTGACACTGTGCAGACTGCTGCTATCTCACGCTTTGGCAAAATATATCATCTTTCAAGATATGTTTTGTACGAAACTACAGAGGGAGTTTTGTTAAAAATAAAAACTCCTTCGCAGATCACAGTGATTAGAAACCTGTGAGTAAAAAAAAACCTCTTCAGTCAGCCTGTGTACACCCCTCAGGGGGCACCAGTGAACTATGTACAACCCCCTACTATTGATGTTGACATGTTCACTGACCTAGTCTATCAACACACACACACATACACACCGGCGCTGATATCATCTGTGTCGTCTGATAGGCTCTGATCTGATCCCAGTATGAGTCTCTGGTTCTGGATGTACCCATCAGAGCACAAGACCCCCAGTAGGGCTCACTGACCCTGAGATGAGCTCCTCTCTCCAGGACCCTGCAGGGCCAGAAAGCACTTCTCTCATATATATATAACACTGCCACAAATCACTGACTTAAACTGTGTTGCCAGTTTGTAGGAATTATATGTTATTTCATAGACAAGGAGCCGCATTCATGGGAGTTAACGTTTGTGAATGATGCCCTGAGGCTAGGTGTTTTTTATTTCATCTTATAAAGAACCACTGGAAATATTTAAAATCTACAGTAGTCACTATTCATATATGGTTCTAGCTTATGTGAGTTCATTTATATATTAAAATAGTGTATGAAAAACGCTGTTACAGTTTTGTAGACTCCAAGAAAATCTTTAAATTATTTTTTATTTTTACAATCAACAGTCCAAAACCCGAAAATGTTTAATTCACAATGATAGAAAACAAGGAAAAAACTGAAAATCCTACATTAGAAATAATGCAATTAGAGAATATTTGTCTTAATAAATGTTGATAAAGTAAATAATCAATTATTATAATTGTTGCAAATACGTTTTTGTCGATTGACTTCGTCTTCTAGTTTTTTCTTTAGATCCCAATATACTTCTTGTAATATGGCAATTTGCAGGTTATATCTTTTTAAAATCATTGTTAATCCACATTTTGGATTGTGGTTCACACAAAACAAGCACTCTCTAAATGTCACCTCAGGCTCTGTCGAATTGCCGTGTGCATTTTTAACAATTCTCTGACAACTTGTAGACGATCGATCATTCCAGGAAGTCTTCTGGTCTTAAAGTCTTAACAAGCTTTTAAATAATTTTCTCCAGCCTGTCTCAGCCAGCTGTTTGTCTTCACTGGCCTGTCATTGTTCACTTTGTTTTCCCCTTAAAAAGATATTCAATTGCATTCTATGTGGTAATAAGGACAAAAAAAGCGTTACATGACTTGAAAACAATCTGCAAATGTACCAATAATCAAAGCATTGAATGGATGTGTGAAAATAGCTAGCCTGCAGAACATGGCAACCTTTTCTTTATAAACCATGGCATATTAGTAACAGATGCCTTTATAAACATGCTCAGGAAACATGAACACAAGAGCACTGTACTGCTGCTGCAATATACACACTTATGATGATTCACATGGAGTCATTCAGACATGAAAAAACGGTTGCAAACACGTTGAGTAACAGCCAGCTCTCCACACCAGCTCATTATGGTAACAATTATTGGGGTAATCAATCGGCCAAATTACAGACCAATAACTGAGGCCTTATTGTCCGAGGGGGAAGACAGCGACCTTCTTCTCCGCTGTCCAACAACCAAGGCACCATTTTGGGCTTGACCCCTTGCACCCCTCCGCTCTCCTTCCCACCCCTAATACCTTCCTGTCTCCATTATCGGCCTGTGGGGGTCACCCTGTGTAAAGGTCAGGGTTTAGGGGTCATGCTGTCACTCAGGCAGGCGCCAAAAATAGGCGCCGTGTGATTTTAACCACGGAAGAGCTGCGAGCTACGCTCCAGCGGCCAGTGAGTTATGTGTCCACGTCATTAACCTCCTTTTACGCAGAGCTTAGCGTGTGCTGCCAAACACCCCCATGCATACATTAGGGAATGTGCTACTGTATTATACTGACTACAACACTTGTATAGATGTCCGACCCGAATACCAAGTTCATTGTTCCCAGCACAACAAGCAAACTAACTGGAAGAAAAACTGTTCTTTAAACAAGCCCACAGGAATCTGGTGATAATAGCTGGGAGGAGAGGTGGCCAGGCTGTTAAAAAGCTGGTAAAACCCTTGAGCTTGGCTGCAGTTTGGCTCTGGCTCTGAACACTGGGCACTCTGACGGATGTTCGCTGGCACAAGCGCAGGCATCAGCCACGGCGCTATAACTCTGCCATGTAAATCAAAGATGCTCTGTTAGTGCTGCAGGATAAATCAATCACGTCCATGCCGCCACAGTCTGCAGGAGCTGAATGGGCCTGCATCGTGGGCTGCATTCCCAAACACTGCCTCACCTGCGCTGCGGTGGGAACGTGACTGTTATGGCATGGCAGGACACTCTCTACCTCTTCTTCTCTGTTAACACACACACTTTCACCAACGCCAAGAGATATGTCTCTCTTCAGGTCGTTGCAACATGAGAATACTTGTTAAGGCTTGAAAGGTGATGTTCCACATAAACTGACACACATGTGACAAATGGTGCACTGTGTTGTAAGTGTGAGCAGGTATGGTGCCAGTGTTGCCCCGGTTACGGGCAGAAGGAAGAGGCATGACACTCCCTCTCTGTCTTGGATGAGGGCTTTTTTGTGTTGTTTTTGTGTGCGGAGCTGTCTGGGTGTGTGTCGCTGCACCGCTGTGGGGATGCGCCGTCCCCCCGCCGCTCTGGTGTCTTCACCACTGCCCTTTGATGATCAACACACACACACACACACACACACACACACACACACACACACACACACACACACACACACACACACACACACACACACACACACACACAACACACACACACACACACACACACACACACACACACACACACACACACACACACACACACACACACACACACACACACACACACACACACACACACACACACACTTACTCATAGTTTCATGGATACAGACACACAGCTACATGATGCATAGAGAATGCATTGAGGACGGAATGTTCACCTTATGTCTGTTCATACATGCTTGAGATTCCCTGTCTGTGTTAGGAGTGTGTTTTGGAAGCCTTTTTTACGTTCACACAGAAAGCATATACAATAAGAAAGTATGTGAAATATCAATAATATATAAGCATGACATTTTTTATTTGTGATTTGTGAAGGCAAAATGCTGCCATTGTTTGTTGCAACATTTGGCATTGTTTTCTTTTATTATCATATTATCTGTTGTTTTGTCTGCAGACATGATAACAGAGGCTTTTATTACTTTCCTCATACGTTTATTTTCATTCCAAACCCATTACACACTTGCTATGAGTATTGACATTTTTTTTTTTTTACATTTCCCTCGAAAGGAAGACAAATTGCCATAAATCGCACCTGCGTGAGTTTGTCTTCCTCTTCTAAAGGATGTAGCTGCCCTTATCTGCCGCTAATAAAGATTCCTGCCTCTTAACTGGGGGAGGCAGGCCTGTAATAAGAACCATCAAATCATGTGATTGATCGCCCAGCTCGGCTGAGAGGAGAGAATGCAACAGGCTGGATGGGCCGCTGCTTGCCAACGTCGAGGATGGTATGTGGGCGTGTGTGAAAAAAAAAGTGAAGATGAGACAGCAAGAGCAAAAGAGGGAAATATACTTGTTTAATAGGGAGGACGGGGGGCACAATGTATTTTCTCTTTTTTGCTTCCAAGAGAGAAATTACAGATGGAAAGAGAAGTAGAAGAACAAGCCTACAGAAGCTGACTCAAGAGGAAAAGAAGGTCGGACGAGTTAAAATGAGAAGGATCCGGCTTGTAAATCACAGCCAGTCCTGGCCTCGATGTCTGACCTATAAGGGCTCTGACCTACTGATTACAGCACTGCCTCGTCTCACTGCAGTCTGGCAGAGATGACATATACATGATGGATACCCTGCAAGCACAGCTAGCCGAGAGGGAAACTAGGAGGGCGTGGTGTAGTTGAGCAATTGTTCATATTCCATTTTGCATACCTGTTGTCATATTTAAGTCTTCACAGTCTCAACGTTGTTAGAGACAAGTGGCTGCACATTTACCTGAATGGGTGTAAGCATGCCGCTGAGTGTACTCGGTGTAAAGTTTACATTCAGTTGTGCACTCCATGGGGGAGAATGTGTGAGTTCCCCCCGAAACAGCCAAGAAGCTGTGATATGGCGGTGTCATAATCCCCTCTAATCCGATTAGTTTCATGTATAAACTCTGTCCTGCGGGCGATGAGCGATGAGGACGCACACGTGTGCGCGCGCGCACACACACACACACACACTCTTTCTCTTTCTCTCTCTCTCTCTCTCTCTCTCTCTCTCTCTCTCTCTCTCTCTCTCTCTCTCTCTCTCTCTCTCTCTCTCTCTCTCTCTCTCCAAGACCTTGTCACACCTGGAGCTTCTAACTTCCAGCCGTCACACTCGACTGATCGGAAGTCTGATGCCAGATAAGGATCGCGGCTGTCCAGGATCTGGGTTCAACAGACACTAGAAGTAAAAAGAAAAAATTGAGAGAGTGAAAAAAATGGAGAGTGAACCTGTGGGAACCCAGTGAATGCTAAACGTGCGGTTGATATGTATGTATTCCTGGGTGGGTTTGCGCTTGAACGGGGCGGGTGACAGAATGATGATGGGGGCAGATCAGAGCCCAAAGCTGTTTTTTTAAGGTGGGGAGGGTTGATTGATTAACGGTTGGAAGCCCCCGGGGGAAACCTAGCTTGAACTTCCTGTAATGTTCTCACGTGTTGCCTCAAACTGTAGAAAATGTCACATCCTCTTCCTGAAGAAAAAAACATTTAACTACACAGTAAACTACATCTTGAACTTTACCAGCAAGTGGGATTGACATTGAGGAATTATGTCTGTTTTGCATCTACTCTTCACTCACCTGACACTAGCAATTGGTATAAATAATAAACCAAAATGTTATGAATCTCCATGCATCTAAAACATCTATTGAGACACCAACAGATGATTATTCACAATTACATTTTGAAACCGCCATATCTTCATTCACACCCTGAAACGTTACCTCATCAGGCTGCTCTACCCCGAGGATGCTAAGGCGGCAAAAAGGTGCACTGTAAAACATTTTTATGCTTAGGTAAAAAGCTAAAGGAACAATAGAGCGCTTGTGAGCAACTTGCAGAGCAGCACGGGTAAGAGGCGGAGAGACGGAAGTTGTTGTGCAAGTTAAGAAGGAATGCAAAGTGTTTGAAAAGATATTAGACGGAGCTGGCAGAACATTCTCTGTGTTTGGCCGTGAAGCGCTGCTGCGAACGCCAAGCCTCGTTCCTCCTGCGAGGCCTAGTCCTGCCACTGAACAGACTGCAGCGTCACACACACACACACCACATACACACACACGCACACGCAATCACTGATTGCCCAAGGGGCTGTTAAAAGATAGGGACTGGGGAATGTTGTCTCTGTGTGAAATTGGTTCATTAGTTAGGGATTGGCAGATTATATAACAACAGTTGCATGAGGTTTGTGGAGTTCTTCCTATCTGATTGTGTCAGCATTGTAACAGCCCTCGTCTGTCAGATAAGAGGATTTGAAAACAAAAACATTTAGAAGTGTCGTGTAAAAATGTGTTGTCTGGGATTTCTGTTAAAAATAAAAAAAGGAAATGTATTAGTTAACATGGTGAGTAACCATAGCAACAGTACTCTTTGACACCCGATTGAAACATGTCTTGAGTATCTGCACATGACAGGAATGTGACAATGTTGTAAGAGCCATATGCATTACTTCCTCATATAGAAAAGCATGTACTTACACATTCTGCTGTCTCATGGCTTTGCCTCATTGTATTTTTAGATATGAGGGCACCTTGTTGTGAAATATATATATTTTACACTTACTACTACTCAGCTGCTCGTATCACTCCTTCAATCACTACTACTGCTGCTATACTACTACTCACACATCACTAATACTCTTACTTTGACCGCTGCTGCTGATAGTGTTGCTTCTGCTATGTCATCAATATTTTAAACATTCAGTGTCTGCTCAAGGACACATTGGATTGTTCAGGCATCCGAGTGAGGATAAACAAAAGGTTATGGATAAGAGATGAGGAGCGGCAGATATATAAAAAAGTATGTATTTATGCCCTTTAATGACCTCGGAGCAGAGGCAGTGATGGAGTGCGGCGCTGGTGATGCATGTTAAACCGGTCACACACCAAACGACACGGGGAGCCTCTGGACGACAGAATGTCCCGACGCAGCGCTTTTCATTTTCCATGCATCGCGGGGAGAGAAAGCACAGAGGCTGACGAGGGCAAACACAAACACAAACACACACAGCGCACTTAGGCCCTGGAAATCTGCTGACATGTCTGCTACGACCAGGCGGCGCTCAGTCTGTGGTGCTGCCGAGCGCTTCAGCTGTGACAACGCCGGCAATGACACTCCTCACCCAAGGGTGACCAGAGGACAGCACCGGGCTCACAAGCAGCGCTTTATACACGCAAAGAGGATAGGAAAATATAATTATTCACAGAGCAGTCCACTGAAAAGACCATATTGTTAATACATGGACAGAAAATGCATAGAAGTGCCAGTTTTTAATGTCACATGTTATATCTTAACTAATGGAAAATGTTCACTTGTTTTTAATTCACTACCCGTTTGCATATTTGACAGATTTGAAATGCATAAAATATACAGTTTTTAAGCACAGACTTGGGCTTGGCAGCTTGTTCTTGCTGACACAACTTCTGAGCTTCTAGACTGGAAATCAGACATCAGCTTTTTTTTTGCTCTTGAGTTGTTTGGGCTGAGGAGGGGAAAGTGGGTCAGGCTGAAACACCCCTGGGGAGGCAGGGGATGGATGGAGGGGTATAGACATCTGTGTGTGTGTGTGATGGGGGCTATTTTTTTTGGGTTTGTGGGGGGAGCGAGGTAATGTCTGGGGGGAATTTAGGAGGATGCTGACTGTCTACTAATGCAAGTACACTCTTGAACCCCAATTCTTGCTTTAAAATCACAACCTGTGTCCTTATGTCTGCTTTTCTCTCCATTAACATGCCACTTAAGGTAGCTCATTTCTTATTAATTTAGTCTGCAACTAGGATTTTCAAAATATTTTTCAAAATTTGCATATTAGATACTTTATCAAATCCTTTTGGCTATAAGTGTCAGAAATATAGTGAATACATATCCATAAAATATGTATGTAATAAGTACGTGGTGATTCGCCGACTGACAGTCCATATGATTTTCCAAAATGATATAGAATCAGCAATTGCTACCATTGGAAATGCTTACTCCTGAGAGTTGAAGGCATTTCAGCTTAAAATGACTTTCACTTTGAATTGTATATCACCGTTTTGTTACATGTTTTGTACAAAGACAATCTTCTCTACTGACTTAATATTATATTGTTTGAGCACAAGAACTACGCAGGTGTAAAAACAGTTAAAAAGGTCCAGCTTTCAGTACAGTATTCTATAAATGTGTGTTTTTAGTCAGCATCAAACACGTTTTTAGAATTGACCCCAGAGCTGCTGCTTCATTTATTTCATTTTAAGATAAGATAAGATGGACTTTTATTAATCCCTCGTGGGGAAATTGTTTCTCTGCATTTGACCCATCCTAGTGTTAGGAGCAGTGTGCTGCCATTTTGAACGGCGTGTGGGGAACGGTGCCTTGCTCAGGGACACCTCGGTAGCACTTAGTCTTGCCGGGACTTGAACTGGTGACCTTCCAGTTGCCAAGCCAAGTCCCTATGGACTTCACCACCACCGCCCAGGTGCCATTTTGTGTCTTGACTGATCACTGAGCAGATATGTTAAAAAATGGGTGCAGTGAAGAAAACAAAAATGAATGTGAGGGTAAGAGGTTCAGACAGGGGGAGGAATGAAATAGTAATGAGGGGAGATGGGCAGTGCTGAGCATCACCCTCTTAACTCTCCTCCTCACCCCCCCGCTGTGTTAATGTCCTGCCTTGTCTCGTCTCATCCTCCCCTCTCCCAAATATCCCAATCTCCTGTGCGCTAAGCAAGTTTCTCTCTGGGTTTAACTCGTGCTGTTTTCGTTCCTCGACAGCAGGGGAGAGGCAGCCAGGAGGGGTGAGAGACATCGAGGGAAATGTGCGAGTGAAGGAACACTTTCTTCCAGTGGGTTGTATAAAGCCATCAGTGTCCCTGTTAAGCTCTGCCGTCTGTCCTCCTCACCCTCTGTCTAGTTATCAAAGTGTTTATTCAGCCTGGCATTGTTTCCTCTCTCCTCAGCTTCAGAGGAAAAACTCTGAGTGCGATTCACTGCATTCACTGGAGGACAGTGGGAGCAACCCCGAAAATGAAAAGACATCTTGGGGGTTGGAGGGTTTGGGGGCTTTCGAGGGGTTTCGAGGCACCCCCGCTTCATACACACCAGCCAGTGGGAGGGTATGAGGGCTTCCATGCCAGTTAGAGGTGGTAGTGAGGTGGCGCAGGAATGGAAAGAGGGGGCCTCTATGTGGACCGTGCCCCTGCTGATTGAGATGTACCCCACACAGAAGAACCCCACTTCGGGGTGGATCTGCAGCGCAAACACCCCCCCCCCCCCCCAGCCTCCGGGGCGCGCCAGTCCGAGTCAAGAGCCCGCTGGGACGCAGCGTGTGGGGGGGATGAACTTGACGTGCTGCTGGACGCAGTCTAAAGGATCCTGCGGGTGGGGGGGGGGAGGAGGCGGGGCGGGCGAGGCGGGCGCGGGGTGGGACCGGGGGCACCCGCTCTGTGCCAGTGTTGCCCCGGTTACGGGCAGAAGGAAGAGGCATGACACTCCCTCTCTGTCTTGGATGAGGGCTTTTTTGTGTTGTTTTTGTGTGCGGAGCTGTCTGGGTGTGTGTCGCTGCACCGCTGTGGGGATGCTCCGACCCCCCGCCGCTCTGGTGTCTTCACCACTGCCCTTTGATGATCAACACACACACACACACACACACACACACACACACACACACACACACACACACACACACACACACACACACACACACACACACACACACACACACACACACACACACACACACACACACACACACACACACACACACACACACACACACACACACTTACTCATAGTTTCATGGATACACACACAGCTACATGATGCATAGAGAATGAAAAGTGCCCCTACGATGCTTTGGTGTCTGTGCCGCCCTCCTTTGATGCTATAGTTAGGACACACACTCACATTACTGTATAAGTTGCTTAGTAATGTCTGGCAATTGGTCCCATTCAGTTGCTTTTATGATGGGCTAATCACAATAGTTTGAGAAATTACGAGTGAGCCGACAGATTGATTGTATGTGTAGTGAGGTGCAGTGTGTGAGTGATTATGTGGGTCTGGTTTGTATTAGCGCTCTGTCGAGGGATATAAGGCGGTTACTGTACTGGAGCTACTGAGGTGTTCTGGTATCCATTTGGAGGAATCAGCGCTGATGACTGTTCTGAACGGAGGGATGGGGCTCACCCAGATAACTACTGCTCTTCCCTGATCAAACAAACCACCAGCAGAGACCTCTGTCATGCTCCCTCTCACTCTATTATCTTTCTTTTCATCTCTGCTCCTTTTCTCTACCTCTATCACTTCTTTTTTTGAATTTTTGGGGGTAGTTTCCTTTTACTTACTGCCCTTTCCCCTTACATTTATTTTATTCCTTTACCTCACCCCCTTTATAATTGCCACCTGCCACTCGCAATCAGCGTTATTCAGATACCCCCACATTTCCAGTGTGATAGGCAGCGGGTTGGGGAGATACAGAGAATGAGAGGAGAAATTATCTGTGATTCATCATGAGCTAAAGAGAAGAGGAAGTGCTTTTTTCCCCCACTCTCGTCTTTAAAGGCAGCAAAAATGATTCAAGTGGAACTTTTTAAAAAGAGGCATTCAGGCTCCCAGGTGGAAATGTTATACCTGAGAGCAGATCTAGAGTGACACAAGGAGGCATGAGGGGGATCAAAGGCGGTCTGGGGGAAGAGGAGGCCAGACAATCACCCTGAAACAGATAATTGGTCAGTGTGGGATTTATAATGGAGCTGTCAATGGGCTCCCTTTCCACAGCACAATGGCATTGGTGTGTGTGCTTGTGTGTGTGTTGTGCACATGCTTACGTGTATGTGGACACACAGGCTTTTAACATCGGGACTAAAGGTCGATGTAAGGGTCCCTGCATGCCTCTGGGGAACGTTTAGACTTCTGTAAAGTGCGAAGACGAGAGAGCAAAGACAAGTAGAAGAGGAGAGCTTGCTTGTTTGTCGCAATATTATGTATTTTTAAAAGCCATGTTCTGTGCTTTGAAAACAATTCTCAATCAAAGCTTTACTTAATGCTTAATTCCCACTGTTAGTACGTCATGACTCTACTCACTCTTTTCGTTAGCAAGTACTTTCCTCGTACTTCAATCAATGTTCCAAGGGCACATATCACGTACCAGAAGGTGTAGTTCAAACACTACAGACCACTGATTGATAAGAGAGAATTGTCACTAGCATGTCAAAGGACATCTGGCAAAAACCCACCGCTTTCTATACCCAAGCTACTTGCAAAAGCGATCATTTAACAAAAAATGGCAGCCCACAAAACTACGCTGTACAATTGACCAGTGCAGACTTTACTCTGTTTGGTATCCCATTGAAGATGATGTCACAGTAGTTTCCAGCTGTTAGCTTCAGCATACAGCAAAAAAAAAATCAGGCCGAAACCGAGGGGCTACCATCTGCAATGGAAAATGTAATATTGGAACTAAATTGAGTTGATTGAATGCGAACCATGCAGTGGAAAAGCAAAACGTAGCTATTCCTGAAGCTTTCAACCCATGCCCTTCTTCAGCTGGTGGCCTCTGCGATACAGGCTGCATTGTTTTAGACATGATTCCGTTTACAATGATAGAAAACCAACAATACTCCCACCAGGCCTCGTATTTTTTGTCAATTGTAAAGTCAATGTTGAAATAATTAATCCCAAATGTAATGGAATCAATTTAGTAGTGCCCAGGTTTAATGAAGATGGAGGGGGTAAAGGGAGGAGCTAGAGGAGATTGACGGTCCTAATCCCTCCTTGGTGGCCTGGCTTCCCTTCAACACAACAGGTCCCATAATTACCCCCTCTCCTCTGGCAGCTCATACTCACAGCTCTAGCAGCAGGGAACGCGCTAATACTCTTCATCCTCACACCCACATGCACACACACACAAAGATGGTGGTGTTGGATCTGTCTTGAGCCGGTGACACGCAGCAAGGAGGACAGACAGAGGGGGACAGTGTGGTCGCTGTGTGACGCTCGTCCAAAAACCCTGAAGAAAATAATTTGGCTGGCAGAAGGTGCAGTCAAGTGGCTGTCGGGGTCGGCCACATTTATTTTTCTGTCTCCTCCGGTCTGTCGGTGTCCCGCCGCCTGTGTGTGCACTGCTCACCTCATTAACACCGTCACCCAGCCAAGAGTGTGTTTGGCGGGAAAATATAACGGTAACACTGTGGGTATGACAGGATGAGGATGAGAGGGGAGCTGTGTGTGTGTGTGTGTGTGTGTGTGTGTGTGTGTGTGTGTGTGTGTGTGTGTGTGTGTGTGTGTGTGTGTGTGTGTGTGTGTGTGTGTGTGTGTGTGTGTGTGTGTGTGGTGTGTGTGTGTTGTGTGTGTGTGTGTGTGTGTGTGTGTGTGTGTGTGTGTGTGTGTGTGGGTGTGTGTGTGTGTGTGTGTGTGTGTGGTGTGTGTGTGTGTGTGTGTGTGTGTGTGTGTGTGTTGTGTGTGTGTGTGTGTGTGTGTGTGTGTGTGGTGTGTGTGTGTGTGTGTGTGTGTGTGTGTGTGTGTCTTTGAGCCTTTGAGCCTTTGATAGGATTGGCCAGTATACTCTGATTAAACAAACAGGTCTTGGTCCAATACTACAATATAGTGCATTGCATGTACAAAACACATACCACTTGGTTTTGTCATTTACCTTTTTCATTACTTTACTTATTGACTTTGAATGATTTATTTTTTATGGTTGGCAATTAGAGTGTTCAGCCACCTAAGAGTTTTGCGGTTTAACTCATCGTTTACAATGAGAACATGTTGAATCCTGAATGAGTGTGTACTTATACAGCCTGGGAAATTATTCCCCAATTGCATGTTAGTCTGTCAAGGCCATCGATGGATTTTGATGAAATACCAGGACAAATACATGAGAACGAATATGTTTTGAATCACAGATGCATTCAGAGTGCTGTTTTCAATTTATATATTGAAGAAAGACTACGGTAAGTGAAAAAGCAAAAATCTATATCTAAACTGAATCCAGATTCATGTACCTTAGTCAAAGAGAGAGAGCTGATCCTAGAAACCAAAGGGGAGTTCTATAAAACAGATTTAAACAGTTTTTTTATAATGTATTTTATTATTTAACTCTAATTGCTTAATTACATTTAAATCAGTTATTTATTGAATTTGGTCTAGACAAAGCTAATTATGTCACACATTTATTTGAAATTACAATCGTTTGTGCTTTTGTTCTATCGCCTCAAATTCTACCCTTCACTGCTACTTCCAGTCTTGTCTGACACCATTGTGTTGTCCTGACACTATTATGACCATTCAATACCAACGTGAGGGTTTTTAATTAAGTCCTCTGCATTTCTTCTCGAGCAAATCCCTCTCTCTCTCTCTCTCTATGTTAATTATGCTGTTTTTATTTTATTTTCTGAATGAACACTGACTCATTATTGGGAGATAAAGCGCACTGTGCAATTCACAGAGGTGCACCTTCTCCATGCTGGATTTTTCATGTTTAATGAACCGACCATAAAGGACTGCTCGGGACATTAATAATAGATTAGGACCGTCTGGGTCTTCATAGCTGCTAAATAGCTTCTGAACATGATGTGATGACATATTCCTGAATCAATAAGGAACCCTGTGCACATCAGCCTTTGTGGATATTTCAGCCTCGGGATTCAGTGCTCGGAATTGATTTCCTTATTCTATTCATTATATCTTTCTCATGGTGGTAAACCTGAACACTGAATGCTCACTTTCCTCTGCACAGCCGCTGCCAGACATATTGATGTTGGTGCTGTATGTGTCATGTTCCCCACAGTATATATTGCACTGTTTCGACCCCTCCCACACACTCACTCTTTATAGCGTGTATCTGTTTTCTGCTGTTGAAAGGTTGCAGTTGGTTAAAAAGGAAGTTGTTTAACACCATTACAAATAATCTGCTGATTAACAGTGGTCTCCATGACAACATAAAAAACAACATCCCCTGGCATCAGATTGTAACTCTGAATTTTGATTGGTGCACCGAAATATTTGACATCATCTTTTTTTATTTAGTTTCCTGTCTACTTTAAACGGGAAGAAGGGAACAGGTTTAACACTAATACACAAAAAAATGTAAAGTGCCTTTTAATTCAGATTTTCCAATCTATTATATCTCTCTGTAACATTATTCTTGACTTAAATAAGAAACACAGTGTTTGCAAGGTTGGCAAAACAAAAATGTGACAGTGGTGGTCTCCCTAGCAACTTGTTAGATTTTGATTCTAATTCTTATGTTCATTCTGATTGGTGCACACATATGACATCACCCTTTTTAAACAGATCGCGGCCTGCTTTAACAATTGATCAGAGAACTGTCAAATTCTGCGTTGTGTAAAATAACCACACTGTTCAAACTTTGACAATAAACCGAGTGTCCATGTATCAACCGATCGCTCATGAAAACCATCTGATTGAGAAAACTGTTATTTAGGAATTCATTGATTTAATGTCTGATTTGAATGGTCATTTAAAATCAGATTTGGATCTTCATTTGGACTGCATTCACTTTCAGATGGAGTATTTTGAGGGTAGTCTTCACTTGATATTCATTCTATCTGGGTGTGGGCGTTTCCTCCTATTGATGAGATTGTTATGTAACGTTCTCATTTGCATATCAAGGCGAATAGCTGACATATTTTGAAGGGAGTGAAGCGGAGCAGATCAAATCCATCTCTCAAGCAAAGGCTATAGGGTGGAGGTTAGGGGTTAAGATGAGTGTGAGTGTGGGTGGGGGGGGGGTGAGATATGCCTTTTGAAATAAATAAATAAGCATACAGAACAGTCATATTTCATTTTTGACCGAAGTGTTTGGAGCACAAACCCATCTGAAATGTTGCTGCTGTTACAGCTTCATATTGTCCCTCATTCTTCTCGTCAGATATGACCGTGGATCGCGACCCACTGCCGCTCTCTCACCCTCATCATTCTGTAACTCAGTTACTTCTGGATAAGATAACCATCCTTGGTTACGCAGTCAGTCCTCCCCTCCCTCGTCCCACCCGCCTCAACCAACCATGACCCCCCCATGGGGGTCATACAATGACTGTCATGCATATCATTATTGGTGGGGGCCCTCCTTCCCCTCTGGGGGTCCGCTCATTGACCTCCTGACAAAGGATGAAAGTGTCCCGTCCGGGGGAGGGGGTTGGCCGGGCCGACGTTGGGGTGAGAGCCCTGCGTCCTCCTCCGGGTCGGGATAAGACCCAGCAGGGCTTTCTTCACGCTAATAGGCACGACCCCTGAACCCCACACAAAGAGCATCACTTCAGGAGCCATGGGCACTCAGTGTGGGAGAGCAGGGAGGAACCAATGGGAGAGGCTGGGGGCTCTGGGCTCCTTTGAGAGAGTCGGACCACTGACTTTACAGAGGAAAGAAACAAGAGAGCAGGAGGGAGAAAAAAAGACCAGGAGAGTGAGAGAAAGGAGATAAGGGGAAGATTTTGTGTTTTTGTTTAGGGGAAAGGGCTTGTAGCAAAAGTTCAAAGGGCCCCTCTTTTAGTGCAAGGGTCTCCTTTCGCTGCTTTTCTTCCCCTGCTCTTTCTGTCTGTTAACGGCTGAAGGTGGAGGGATTATTGTGCCATTCAGATGCCTGCTTAATTACTTGTTGCTGGTGCGTGTTGTAAGTGTCCACAGTGGGGTTACTACAGTATCTCCAATTGTGTGCATGTTTGTATGTAAAGGCATGCGTTGTGTTTATTACTACAATGAGCCAGTTTGATCATAGAGGGACAAACGTAAAATCTCACAGACAAAAAACAAAAAACATTATTCCACATCTTTGTAGAACATGCATAACGGCTAACAAAGTTGTTGTTTTTCGTTATTGTTTTTCGTTGTTGTACACCCTTAATGAATGTGCTGACATATCAATACCTTGTGGATATATATGCATACATATTTTATGTATCACCTAGTCTGTCGATGTCGAAGTACAAACATAAACATTTGATGACTTTATAATGATAATTTTGATTATATGATATGATAAAGTGTCCAAAACATGTTCAAATGCCTTTATATAAGATACAAAACGGGGAAAAAACATCCTTACATTTGAATCGCTGAACCAACAACTATTTGGCATTTTGCCTGAAAACGTCTGACAATTTAATTTAGATAATGGTAAAGCTGCCTATTTCACAACACTGCTCGGAGCTAAATGTGTTTTGAGACTGTTGGATATGCTGTTGCATGCATTACTGTGTTTTTCTTTTGATAAGGAGACGTTATCATGCTTTTTGTGATTGTGTTGTTTTAGATAACAACAGGTTTGGGGTGCAGTGAAGGTATTTTGTGGGGGGGTTGAGAAGAGAATAGCTACAGTAGGGTCTGATGTGGGAACCAGGGGCCCCTCCTGGCCTCCTTGTTTCAGCTCCATTGATCAGAGGGGAGGGGTGAGAGGGATGGGGGGGTACTGTACCTGCAGGGAGCTTGTGTGTGTGTGTGTGTGTGTGTGTGTGTGTGTGTGTGTGTGTGTGTGTGTGTGTGTGTGTGTGTGTGTGTGTGTGTGTGTGTGTGTGTGTGTGTGTGTGTGTGTGTGTGTGTGTGTGTGTGTGGTTGTGTGTGTGTGTGTGTGTGTGTGTGTGTGTGTGTGTGTGTGTGTGTGTGTGTGTGTGTGTGTGTGTGTGTGTGTGTGTGTGTGTGTGTGTGTGTGTGTGTGTGTGTGTGTGTGTGTGTGAAAGAGAGGGGTCCACTTTTGGTTCTGGTATAATCCATCTACAATGCCACTGCCTTTTCTTCTTCTTTCTCCCCTCCCACTCCACCTTCAGTGTGACAGGTTCCAAACAAAGCTCTCAGCGTCTTCACACACACTCACATAAACACACATCACGGAGTAAATGTAGACACCGAAAAAAACAAGGGCCGAGTAGAAGATAAAATAGTGAGGAATGGAAAGTGAAAATGACAAATAAAAACAGGCCTCTTAACCTACCATATGCCATAAAATGTATTTTTCTTCTACTTAAATTGCTTTTGTTGACAGTGGCTCTGGGGCGTCCAGCTAAGCTGCTTCTCAACGGGAGTGTTTTTGTAGAAAATGGCGCTTTCTGACAGGTCGTTGCACTTAAATGATGTGTCAAGCTCTTTGTTTGTTTGGAGCCAAACACGGATAGAAAGAGGGTGTCACACACCTGATTGCACACCATCAATAAAGACACCTCCACTTTCACAGTGACTCACATTTCTGCACAATTGGATACCTCTGTTTATTTCAGTAAATGTGACTCGGAATCACACTGTGTTGTCGTGCTGATATTTTCATCCTCACTTAATAGGATAAAAATAATTGCACCAATTTCTACCTGCAGCAGTAATTATAGTTCCTCAGGGAACAGTATCCGTGGTGGGCTATTACCTGTGGAGAGAATCTTGAATCATTGCTGTAATTAAAGATGCCTCTGCCTGCCTCAGGTCATTATCCGCAGGCAGAGATGCTAACTGCTACTCTGCTCTCAGCTGTTGCATACCTTTTAGCAAGTCTTTGTCTTTGAATTGGTAAGACATGCTGTGAGAGAACAGAGAGATGAAGAGGCCAGCTCCACTTTTTGTGAGTTGTCATGTGAGGAATAATTGTTCTTATATCAGTTTTGTTCCAAAATAGGGAAGTTGGTTATATTGGAATGCATGTCTTTTGTTCAATCACGATTACATGAGATATCTAGTTATTTTTTTCCTTTTTTGATACAATCTTGTGTCTCTACATTTATTAACTCTGGCTGTTCTTAAACACTTGTTATCCACCTGTTGCAACTTCTGTCTTATTAGTAAACTTTCTGATATTTGTATTATTTGATGCTCATGTGGACACACACACACACACACACACACACACACACACACACACACACACACACACCCCAACATGGCCTGGAAGAGTGTTATGTCAAGTACCTCCCATCATGCTTTGTTCCTGTGTAGTGAAGTGAGTGAAGCGAATGGCAATTCTTCATTCTCACCCTCCTCTCCCAGCCCAACTTTCATCCTCTCCTCCCTCCATTCCTTCTCACCCCATCCTCCCTCTCCCCACTGTGGAGCTGCACTAATCCATATTGAGGAAGCCCCCCCACCCCTAAAGTTTCCTCCCCCGTTCCTTCCTCTCCACCTTAACAGCCTCCCCATTTCTCTTTTTTACCTCTGTCAGTTCTCACTCTTGTTCACTCCCACCATTCAGCTCCTGTGCGCCTTATTTCCTCCATATTTCAAACATTCAAACTGCCGACTGGTGATCCCTTTCTTTTGCCGCATGAGAATCGGGAAGCGACTTGCAGCTTAGCGCTGACATCCTCCCTCCCTCCCCCTCCTTCTCTCCTTCCCTGCATCGCTATCCACTGTACCGATCAATCAATCTCAATTTCTTACATTCCATCTCTCCTCTCCAGCATCCTATCGCGGACCAGAAACAAAGCAGGCTCCCATTATCCCCCCCGCTCCGACCCACCCACCCACCTACCCTTCAGCTTCCGACCGGGCCTAGCTGGTTAATCTTCCCGAGGCGTTCAGTGTCTAACCGACCCCCCTGATGCCAGGAGACAAAGAGAGGGCTCCCTAATTCTCCCTTTCTCTCCTTTACCCTCACCCACCCTCACCCCTTCACCGCACCCCCCACTTACATTCTCCATCCACTGGGCCCCAGAACCAGCAGAAAGGCTTTGAAGAAGGGGAACATCCCCTCCCAGCTTCTGCCTTCCATCCCTGTAGTACCCCCACACCCAGGAGAGAAAAAATAAAAACCTGCACCGCTAAGGCTGTCAGGGTGGCCCTTCCTTATTCTCTCCCCCCTTTGTAGAGTCCTGTGTACCCCGCTTTACATACCCCAGAACCTTAGCATCTACCCCCCCCCCCCTCTCCATCCAGCTCATGAAAGACCGACCTGCTCAAGAATGTTGTTTTTAGCTCCTTCCTTTTCTCATTGAGCGGGTGATTGGTGATGTGCCCGGTTTTGTTGCCCATATCAATGGTGCCACTTGATGACAATTTGGCGGGCGAGACGGCCATTTTTAATCAGACGTTAATTTATTGCGCTGCACCCTTGCTGGCGTGACTTTGGTTAAAGGAATGAGTAGGGTGTTGTGTAGCTTTTTGTTCCTTGTTTTGTTGGGGAGTGTGGCTAACATTAATAGCGTGTAGCTATAGTCCTTCTTTACAGAGGCCTCCAGTGGCACTGAGCCTTGCCTGAACGAAAAGTCCCTGCACTTTGTAACATCTGAACACAACCGCATCAGGGTGACTGTCATTTGATCTTCCAAATATAACATATTTACAATATGTAATTGAATGCATATATAAAAGAAAAAACACGTTAGTACAACTACACTAATGTTTGAAACTGCTGTTACACTTTTGGGAAATGTATTTGTGAAGATCTCCAGCTACACTAAAACGCCTCAAACAGCTACATATCTTATACTACAACAATGACACACCACTGCCATCAGGGAAAAGGACATCCTGCTGATGGGACAATTATACTCAAGCAGAAGGGCCTGTGAGTTAGTCCACTAACACCTATAACCTCCTCGTACCAAACCTTTCCGACATCAGAACTAAATGGTAATCCATTAAATGTTTCCGGTACCCAAAATCAAAGAAGTAACTTTGAATATCTCTCAATCTCACTCTTTGTTCTTTACACATATTTGAATGTAACTTTTGGATCAATGGATTAGGGATCGACCGATATGGCTTTTTCAAGGCCGATACCGATTATTAGTAATCAAGGAGACCGATAACCGATATACATTTGCAGTAAAATCAGAAAATCTTGATGTCAAAATGTAGAATAACACAAACTCCAACACAACTTCTTTGAAATGCATTTAAGCATATATTATTTTTAATGAACTTTTAAACATCTTACAACTGGTTTCCTCTCCGTGCCCTTTTCTTTAGTACAGCCATCTGCAATGAGTTAGAGAGAGACAGAGTTAAAAGAGGGGCTGCAGGCTGACATGTTTAACTAACAATAATGCTTAATTCATTATATCAAAACAATGCCTGTCTATCTAGCATAAAATCCCAATAAGCTGCTAGCAACTGTAAAACACTAGTGCTAGCTAATGTTTTGCAAACTATTAAAAGTGAGGCTATTACAGTAGACCTAACGTTAGTCTAGCCTCACTTCTAATATTTTGCTAAACATTTGCTAGATACATGTTGGCTAGCTAATGAGCCTGAAAAACTGCGAGGCTCCACTCGCAGCCCCCCCCCCCCCCCCTGCTGCATCAGAGCCAAAGTTGTATCGACAATTTGATATAAAAAAAGGGCCGATACCGATAATCGGTCAAATGCGGAATATCGGCCCCGATAATCGGCCAGGCCTACAATGGATACATTATAAATGCCTGCCAGAAAGGAGACCTTGTCTTCATATTCAAAACTTGATTGTATCTTGCTCTGTTCAAAGAAGACTCGCTTGCAGGCTTTCCACCACACCCTAGGAGCACTTTGCTTCGTCGAACATATCGTTCAAACGAGTTAAGCCTGGAGACACAATAAACAAAAACTCTTCTTCCTGTTGGCAGTACATTTGTAGCAACAATTCCGTTAACTTGTTTGACAGACCTGGTATGATCTCAACTTGATATACCTGGCCATCAGATTTCTCAGCTTTTCGTTTATTGGAAAGTTACGAGAACGTTTTCAACCTCAATCCCATTAAACCAGGACAGAGGGACATAGGGTGTTTCTCAATGTCGAGTACGCTTGCTTGGTAGCACATGTCTTCCGAGCGTCTTGCTTCAGAAGCGAGGCAAGAATACTTCCTGGCATTCGGAAAACGAAGAGTGGAACAGGCGACGAGCAAGTGTGCAGGTGTGCGTCATATGAGAGGCCCCGCCTAACATCTTCCGCCACAGATTTGGGGAAATTGGTCCGTCCGTGCGCAAAGCATTGTGGGGATTTTAAGACCGGAGTCTCCACATGTGCAGCCTCGAAATGTCACCAAACGAAATACGCCGGGCTCGTTAGATTTCCAAGTATGCTGGACATTGGAACAGTACTTCGGCGGCACTCGATCACGTAGTATGCTTGAAATAGTGGCTCTGGAGCAGCTTTACTCACGATTGAGAAACACCCCCCGTGTGTCAAGATTAAGATCACCATTGTCTCAATGTTTTCACAGAAGCAAGCTAAGGAAACTCGGCTTAGTTAACAGGTTTACGAGGATGGCTGTGTGGGTGTTGGGCTTAGCTGACCTACCAAAGATTAATGCTGGGCACCTGATACCTGGTCTCACCATATTAATTTACCACAGTGGATTTATAGTAAACCGGCAACTTGAAATCTGAGCCTGAACCGTGACGACCGTGACCAAATAATCACTGCTGGTCCTTTCTGCCCTTTCTCACAGCACATGTGGCTTTGCCTAACGTGAACATTATCTTCTCTTTCCCCAACTTTCCCTGTGTCTGTTCGCCTGTAGGTTTTTTCCTTGCCTTTATTGATGCTAGTGGCAATCTTTTCAAGTCCGGTTTTTTACTGCATTCCAAAACCCATAACGAGTTAAAGAAGAAGGTGGGAGAAAGGCAGCATTACCGTGTCTGTGGGTGGATACCTGAGTGAATGGCATGTGCACAGCTGGAAAAATGATCCTACTTCAAACAGCGGTATGAATCAGAGAGGTATCGCTAACACCACCCACTCAAAAGCAATAAAACAAGTGCAGGGAGGGGTTTGTGTGAGACTTACAAGAAGTGAAGTGTTAGCGAAGACATTAACCAAACGGAAAATGTGTAAAACATTAACAGAACAACCATCTTTTTCCTGGTTTTATGAATGAATGTGGGCATTGTTCTGAATTAAAAATGAAACAGCAATGAATTACTACTCGGTTTCGCGGCACTTCTGATTATCCTGTGTCTGCTCAACCTCGCAGCAATTGTGCCAGTTATGTAATCGAGGTGCTTTTAAGTGCAGCTGAGGTATGTATAGGGGATTTACATAGATTGGGGTGCATGCTCCCAGAGGGTTGGGGCCCCCAGTCAAATAAGACTAAAACAAGGGCAGGATATGAAGTCAGGGCTTTAAAATACCACCATTGTGAGTAATGCAGGCCTCGGGGCATCACTGGATACACACAGGAGGTGTGTGAACCCCTTTCAGAAGATTGCCTAAAACATGGGTGATTATGTCAAGGATTGAGTAGTAACACATCCAATATTGATAATAATCACACAGCTAAAAAATACATCCGTTTCATTTACAGTAAATGCCTTGTACTTACAAAAAGCAATAATACTCATAATACTTCAAAAGATCTTCACTTGACCGGCTTTCTTTTGTTCTCCTATCTTATCACAATAGGCTTTGATATTGCCGGGTGGGAAGAACAAGTTTGAATGTAACTTTTACTGCTTATTATCTGTACAATACACATAAAGTGAAAGAGAAACAGGAATGAGAGTGTGAGAAAGAGATAAAGAGTGCAATATAATAATGAAACGTTGGCGAAGGAAAAAGGGAGGAAAAGAGTCAGGAACACCGTGATTTGGATGTTTGATCAGATCAGGTAAAAATGTAGGGTGTCACTCACTAGTTGTTTGAATTTGAATCAAAAGTTGTAGAAACATATTTTCTGTGGTTATGGATGGATATTTTTTAGAAGACATTGAATTGATCGAAACTATTGCTCAGTTAAGTCGTAGGCAGTGTATGATAAAACCACAAGACTAAGAGACAGTTTTATCCCACATGCAATAAGACTACTTAACGCCTGAGCTTGCACTATTTTTATTGTTGTTTTTTTAAAATTAGTTGTATGTCTTGTAATTGCATTGTTGAGGAACCTGTGACCCAAATGTTTCAATCATTCCATAGCTACACCGCAGTTGTGTATATGACATTAAACCTTTTAATCTCGAATCTTGAATAAGAAACAAGATCATTTGTCAAATGCTAGAAATGTTAGAAATTGACACTGACGGCCCGTCCACACTACAGCTTCGACAGCTTCAAAAACGGCACCAGCCAATCAAATCCCGTTTCTGAAAATCTGACAGCTCAAGCCCTAGCCAATCAAACCGCGTCTAAGCTGGGAGAGCTATCCCGCCGTTCATTTCTATATTTAAAAAAAAGATGGAGGAGAAATTAATTATCGCCGTAGCGAATCACCCGATTTTGTATGACCAGACCCTCTTCACCTACCGGGATACAAACCGGAGGAACCAGGCATGGAGGGAGGTGGCAGAGACAGTGGGTGAAACTGGTAGGTTTTCGCCTGTTTGGGGAGTTTATATATATTGCTCGCATTAAATCCCCGGGTTTTTTTGCTTTGTATGTCGGGGGCGGGAGATTCATGTGATTGGTTGTTGGTCGCGTTGCTCGAATAAAATCCCCAAGCTTCAGACACGCCCAGCTCCAAGCTTTTTTTGAAGCTGTAGTGTGGACGCTCCGTGAATGATGCAAACATCGAGTCAATATTTACTTTTTAAATTTATTTTTGTCTGTTGATACAACTTGCTTTGACGGCACATTGAACCACATCCCTCTACTACAGACGCACACAAACAAACACCCAGCCAAGTGTGTGGAATCTAGTGAAACAGTCACATGGCACAAATAGATGTCATTCTGCATTCTGATTCTGAAGTGTTTGAAAATATCACCCCAAGCCCAAGTAGTACCTGCTGTGCTGTAATTACAATCCCCAACTCTGTAAATTGTTGTTTTCTGCCCTATATCTCTTAGAAATTAGTTTCTGGAGACCTTCATTGCTCAATGGATGCTGTGTTTATGAGCATACATGGCAAGTACCAACTAAATGTGAGATTAAACGCCTGAAGTTGAGCAAACGTATTATACCAAACATGTTTCTAGCTGGTTGTTTTGAGGAAATAAGCTTCTAATCTGACTCCTGAAGGATGTCCATACTCGGCAGCTGCATCCTGGACATGGATTGCGTAACGCATGTATTGTTGTATGTTCTCAACAGCATGGCAGTATGTTGAGTCGGTGGTTTGTACTGTGTCCTCTGCATGTTTTCCTCAATGTGCAATGTTTTGCTCCCGCAGTTCGAAGACAGGAAGAGCAGGTGAACTGTACTTTATGCAGGAAAAAGCGAGTGTATGTTGAGGAGTAGACTGGAAAAATACAAAACTGTGTTCGGGTACTTTTTGTTCCAGCTAAATTGTCAGAATTCATACATTCAGTCAAATCAGTAGTACTGGCTGTAACCTGACCAACATGCATTCAATTTGCCTGTAACGTGTGACTGCTCCTCAAAGCACAATCCTATACTGTAGCTTTAATCAGGGTTGTCAGATCACATTTTCCATATACTTGAACCATGCAAATTAAGGTTTTCCTTACTGCACAAGCCTAGAAGGGGGAATTCCCTATTAATAAAACACTTATTTTAATGTGTCCATACCTTAATGCTCTGATTTCACCATCGCCCTTTCATATTTCTTTGCCATTCGTTACAGCCTACATCCCTGTGAGGCGCGATGGACGCTCATAAAACGTGATTTTAGGCCTAATATAAACCTGTTATGTACATAGAATAAGCGCTTAATGGCTGCCCACATCTAATCTGTAGCGTTGGCTTTGAAAGAGGGAATAATTTCAGGCTTTGAGGATGATAAAGAGTGATGGAGGGCGCTGTATGAAGAAGCAAGCATGCGTTTCCCATATCAATCAAGGCCTATGGATGGCAAGCTAGTTAGCAGCTCGTAATTGTTTTGAGGCCCTTGGCTGGGGTTCCAGTGTATCCCTGAGGCCTGTCCCTTTTGGTTGGCCCAGTGGGGGGGCGAGGTGGCGCCTCCGCAGACCCAAATCCAGCCCACGTTCATGCGTCCGTTCGGATCCATCACTGCAGGGCGGAGTGGTGGGGCAAGGGCCGGCCTTTGTCCAGCACTGCATTCTTTGGCCTATTGTGCACGGACTACAACCATTTAGGGATTTTAAAGGCTCGTTTGCACAATTCCTTTTGTCAGCGACCCTCACCACAGAAAAGCAGGAGAGTATCGGTGAGGGGGTGGGGCCAGTGGTTATTCAATGGAAAAAAGATGGAAAACTAAATAAGGAATAAAAAAAGAGGGTGAAAAATGAGGTTTGTTGTTGATGTTCTTTTTTAATTAGGTGGAGTGGTGATATAGAAAATCAGGGCCCTTGGCACAATACTTATGCTCCCATATGCCTTAACTTAGGCTCTGTGTCTCACCGCGTCTTCATGAAAGCCTTGGATTTCTTCCTTGGGCGACAGGCAGGCATACTTTTCTCATGGCACCAGGCACATGTCGTAATGGGAATACAGATACCGGCTCAGACACATTACATGTTCTCATAGAGTAAAACAAATGCTAAGCATAACAAGATATCATGGACCCCCTCCCAGCTCCTCGTAAGAAAACAGCTTCTTATCAGAATATTTTCCCCTTTTCTCTGCATTCCTGTGAATAAGGCAGAGCTGTGAGGGTCCTTGTTTAGAGACCTTGTTTTGACTGTGATAAATGCAATGCATTTATGGGTGTGTGTTCTGTTGCAAAACCCAGATCCTCCTGCATCCTTTATGACATAATGTGTAGCCAGGATGCTTATATGTCTGATTTGAAAGAGAGTGAAGTCACTTCATTTGTTGAAGTTAAGCATTGATTCATCACTCCACTCCATTTCTTCTTGGTCCATATTCGGTTCAAAAGAGTAGTAGAGAGGAACAATCACCGATTTGAAATCCATTGTGATTTGCAATCCATTGTGATTTGCCCCTTATGCCTTAGTGTCATGTGAATACAACTTTTCCTTCAGAGAAAAACTAAAGGGAAACTTATTTTGTTGCATATTAATAAGTATTTGTTATAGATACGTTTCTAATTGGTTGGTGTCCTGTGTTAAATAAAAAAATCAACATAGACTTTTTAAAACATGTCTTACAGACTTAACAAACCTACTTATTTTAAGCCAAAAATCATGATATTTTATTCTAAACTTTTTTAGAGTTATGTAAACATGAGACATTTTTTTTTTTTAGTATTTTCAGTTTTATCTTGATTTACAACCTTAGCACAATCTTTAAATCTGTGACCCTTATCTGGGACAGTTCTACTGAAATTGAATTTATTACGCAGTTATACGCAGAATACATCATTTTGTGGGAGACATGGTTGAAGTATTTGATGCCAACTTTTCGATACTTGAAACTTGGTTCCCATTTCAGTCGTGAACAACTACTAAGATTGAATGCCCAACTCCTCTTAAAACCAAATGCCTAATCCATGTCTACAAAAGTTAAGATAATGTGTGTTGAAGACATCCCACAATCCTCTTGTTCCTCTACACATCTAACAATATCAACACTTTCCCACGCATATGGTGACAAAGCGAGGCCTCAAAAGACCCACTTTATTTATTCATTGATTTGTAGTCAGTTGACTGAGTAACCAGCTGGAACTATAATGCAAATGCTATATGTGAAGGATGTTTTAGTGTGTGTGTGTGAGAGTGAGTTTGTGTGTGTGTTGTTGTTTAGTGTTGGCCTTACGTTGCACATGAATGGCCGGCCACAGGGGGGTGGATTTTAACACGCTAATCTGATGTTTGGGAGTTAAAGTATCTTAGTCCTTTAAAGCACATTGTTGTCATCTTGATTGGGTTTAGCACTCAAGCAGAAACCAATGCATTCCTTCCTATTGTGTTTCATTCACCGGAAAAGCTGGAGATAAACAAAAGACACATAGCATCACAATCTGGGCCTATTGTTGCTCATACAGTGACCAGCAGAGTCAGTTAGAACATTTTATTGACTGACTTAAGACTTGACTGTGAGAAATCCCCAGAATCAATTACTATTTAGTTTTATTCAAGAGGCTTTCTTCAGATTTGGATTTCTGGATTCTGATCCTCTTCAGGGAAACGGGGAGGACAATGAGCGAGGGTCATGACTTCTGTCTGCAGGGGTCAGAGTTGAAATGACATGCAAGGTGGTGATGAAGCAAGTGGGAAAAACAAAGGGTTGCTATGGAACAAGCTAATGGTATTTGAGTTGAGACCAAGCTTCTGAGTATAGCTTTAGAGGTAGTCTCAACCGAAACTTCTTTGGTACAAATGTGACAGAAGATTATTCAAGATGTATGAGATCACAAGTCCTGACAAATGTGAGTGGATTATTTACTCAATCTATAGGGACATGCGTTTAGTTCTTTGATCTATTCTGTTTCTTCTACCACTTGTAAGCGCACTTTGCAAAGTTTGTAAATATGTTCAGACCGGCTAACTTGCACAGGCGTGTTCTCGTGCAAGTCAAAGGATGGTATGTGGAGAAGAGAGGAGCTCAAAGCGGATTCCAGCGGTGCGTTGACTGATTTTGTCTTTGTATAGGAATGAATACAGATGCACACAAAACCTGGGGTCAAGTGTGTTAGCATGCACAGTGAGGAGATTGATGCACCCCACAATGGAGCATGCACACAAACACATGGGGGAATGGGTGCAGACGACCTCCACCTCCTGCACACCTCCTGACCCTGATACTACCTCAATATGCATCCGACTTCTCAGCTGTTCTTCTCCTTGTTCTCCCTTTCTCTGTTTTTTATTATTGCATGCGCCTTCCAGCAACAACCCACAGGAAGCCATTCACTTCCTAATTATCTGCACATCAAACAAGGGTCGCCACGGAGACGCAGACCATAAATTCAGCCCCCCCCCCCTCCGCTGTGGTGCGATAGCTGCAACAGCTGCCTCTAATTGGGGCTGTAGGTTCAAACTGCTAACATATGACTTCCCTCACATTCGCTAAACGCACTGTCTGCCTCCGCCAAGGCCGCAACACACGGACCAGGTCACCAGCACAGAGAGGGATGAGGTTTCAGATGAAGAGCGACAGAGAGAGCACGGAAAGAGAAATACTCCCATTGATTGCACGGGAAGCTTGGTGTGGTTTTGGGATGGGCTCTGAAGTGGGCCAGCGTGGCCCGCTCCCACCGCAGAGGCCCCTGGGTCAACAGGAGCTCACCCAGATTGACAAAGAGAAATAGAGGGATGAAGATAACAAAAGCGACCACACTGCGGTTTGGTGATGGCCCTCCGGGTGAAAACCGATGAGTTATCAGATCCGCCTGGGCCAGATGTTGCTACGTTCGAACAGCACTTTTACACTCGTGTAACAGTTCAACCAACTGAAATGTTAAGCACTGCTATCTATTTCCTTTTCTTTCTTTTTTTTAAACATGTTTTTCGTTTTGTTTTCCTCGAATTGCAGGTCAAAGGTCAGGATCAGTTACAGGATTCTTTTTCCACTTAAAGACACTTTGGTAGATAAATGCAAAGATGCATGGTCAACTTCATGTGTTACAGCACAGACAGATAATGAGCTATTTCCAATGCATGACCAAGGGAGAGGTGTCAGAAGAGGAGTCTGTACTCCAAAGGGGCTGAAGAGGTTTTAGTACCTGCCACTGCCATGTAAATTGGGCCCTCAGAAAGTGAATGAGCCTGCCAATTGTCTCTAATGGCCTCTTGTTTGAAAAGCCGCCTACAGTGTGAATTTGAGTTTGTATGCACGCTCCAGGGTACGGGCATATGCACTTCCTAGCTTCTCTTAAGTTTACTGCATTCAGCAGGAAACACAATTAGCCCAATCAAAGTGAAAGGGGGGGGGTCTGGGAGGGGAGAGTCTGGAGGGGAGAGGGGCCGGAGAGGACTGCGTTTTATGAACATGGGTGGTGAAATGGGAGCATTGTGACAGCAGAGGATATTAGGTGCTGGGCGGCAGCTTTTTGATGTAAAGGACTCCTTAGCAGGCATCTGACTCTTGTTAAAGTGGACCAACATACAATTAAAGATATATGGGCCGGGACAGCCGTGTGATTTGGATACATTAGCAGATTAGATTTTTAAAGGGACTTGTTTAAAGGATGGCTTGTAAATACTAGTCAGCACTAATGTCCGCTCTCATGTATGCAGTAAATTAGGTATCTTTTAAAAGCACGCTAATGGAAGTCTATTAAAAAGGCATGTTAGGGAGATTAATTATTGGTCCACAAACTGCTGTGTGTGCAGATCCACGCTACGGACACAAAGTAATAACCCCAGATGCTACCACTCTCATTTATCTTTTTTTCTATCTGTCTCTTTGTCTCTCCCTTATCACTCTCATCCACTTTCCCTTAAGATGCTTTTACATGTCGAGCCTTCACTGACTTTTATGTTTTTTTTCAAGTGTTCATGTATAAATAGAGAGCTGTCTTGAGCATTCAGCAATTTGACTGCATGCTCAAGACAAAAAGAAGTATCATAATGGCATGTACTTTAAAAGGTGTTTGATCACTGCTATGGGAAGTGCCAGGATTCTGTATTTTAGCTTCCAGTTACAAATAATGTTATGACTGACGTTAACATGTTACAATGTGTGTGATACATCGGGAGCTTTTACCAAAACAGTTTGGTCAATTGAATACTAAAGGTCTGAAGAGTCCAGTTTACATTTCAGCTGATCTGAGGTCATCCCATATTGATTCAAATATATTTATTTTTCCCTTCCATTTTGGGCTTCCATCCAGACTAAGCCAACTTTTTCCACACGTAGTTTTCAGGAATGCTGTTCAGGGTGCCTAAATTAGGAATGAGTACCTCTTTAAGTGTAGATGTACGTAGCCTGGGCAGTTTACTACGTCTGCTAGGTGTAAGGATGAGAGTGGCTGCTATTGGAGGTATATAAAGGCAAGGGGGCCAGCTATTTAAAAAGTTATTGAATCAGGAAATTCCTCAAACACTCAGGGAAGGGGGGTCATGCAAGGCTTAGCTGACCCTCTGTATCCACCCCTCTCATACCCCTGGATGGACTCAAAAGTGGGCTCACTGGATGTCCCTTAGTCAGCACATGCAGGGGGTGCGGACAAAAGGTCCATTCTGCCAACAAAGAGGGCATTTAGACCGTCACATACCCTGGTGACTCCAAGGGTTTGGATGATGGGGGTGGTAGGTGAACGGAGAGAGAGTGGAGATAGGAGAGCTTGAAACTTCAATGGAAAAAAGCTATCTATAGAAAAAGGGTCGGTGCTATGGAAAAGCTAAGCTTACCTATGGGCCAGGTCAAAGGTCAGGGACTAGACACACAGAGGAATCCCTGTGGTAAATCAGAAGTAATGGGGGTTGGGCTTAATCACAGACAACCTGGGTCCAAGACTGTTTCAGGAAACAGAGACTCTTCACTTGTTCAATGAGACTCTTGCATAGGGACATTTGGGGCAAAAAACATCATCACGTCCTCCACGTGCATGGATGTATTATAAGAACCTCATCCCAGACCAAAAGGTTCGATCAGATTTAGAATTGCTTGTCTGGGCTTACTTCCTGTGTGTGCAGTAGTTTTTTCTTATGCCAGCCCCGCAATTGAGTCCTCGCTGGCCCATAGACTTTACATTTTGGTGAGGTCAGATTTGAAATCTAGAATCCTGAATTGTTTGGCTTTAAGAAAGTATAATGATTACAAGAACCTTGGTAGATGATAGAGGCAAACACTGCCTTGTTGCAATGAGGGGTGTTCTGTCAATAGTTTTACAGACATTGTAATGGTGGACAATGTTGGTCTAGATGGAAAATTCAATTTGGTTCATGGTTCAGATTTCTAATTACAATACTGAGACTGGCCACTGGGAAAAATTCAAAGAGAGGTTGAGCGTGTCCAATCTTCAATATACATCCATGAGTGCTTAAGCCTTTTTCTATTTTCGCTGGCTGTTGTATCCTTCCCAGGGAGCTTTTGTTTCACGTCTATCCCTCTCTTTCCCACATTTCCTGTATGTCCCAGTAATGGAAATATTGTCCAAAAAAACAATGTAAGTGTCTCAAAGTGCCATATCCAACTAACCCTAACCCTTTAAAACCCCATCCGTCTTAGCACCTTGTTTGCCTTCAATCTGGACTTTTTAAAATCTTTTTTCCTTTCTTACCTGCTCCTGTAGAAATTCCCCCCAATCACTGCAGCCCTGAGTGCTTTAAAACTCAGTCCTATTTTCAGTCTGAACACGCCTTTATTTTGGTGAGAGACGTTGGAGGGACCTTTGTTGATGAAACGCTTGCGTGAGATATAAAATGTGTGTGTATGCAAATGTCTCTTTGACAATCTTCGGTGACTTCAAACATCAGCTGCCCTTGCCATAACGCACTCACAAGCTCAAGGGGAAAGTAAAGAAGCCACTTTCATCCACATCTAATGGAGGACATTTCCCCCCCCTCCATCCTCACACAGCTCCCAGGTGCCCTCCCTTCCCTTTCTCTGGTCCGAATCAAAGGCTGATACTCTAAACGCGATGAATGACATTGATCTTAATCTGTGAGGAGTAAGGGTAATTTTGATGGGTGTGTGTGTGTAAGTGGAACATAGAAAAAGGTCAGGGGGTCTGTGGAGAGGGGGAAGATGATCTCTGTGCTCCGGCGGGACACAAAGCGAGGGCGCGAGCTACAGGAGCGCTCTCCCTTACAATGCGCCCTGAGGATCGTTAAGTGATTGTGTTACAGAGAACAGGTGAACTGCGTCTCTCCGCCTCGTCTTTTATATTTTCCTCTCTATTATGATTTACAGGGCTATTCTTCCCCCCTGCCACCCCCTCCATAACTTGTGCTGTTCTTTTGAAGGCGGCCTGCTCATTGCCATTGTACCTGGGCAGCTTTGAAGTGCCTAAGTCTTAAATGATGATGAGACAAGGAGAGTGCTTTTCTTTAACAGTCAGAGTAAAAGAGGCTCTTGTTTCTGACAGGTGTCTTTTATAGAGGGGAGTGTGCTGGACGGGTGTTTTGTTGGGGATCGAGTTCCACCATTCCCCATCACCTGTTAATCGAATAACATTAGCTTGCCATCTGTGGAGATTTACTGGAACTGACCTCATTGTACTGTTTAGATTACAGATTAGCCAAGAATACGTTCAAATGACTCATGTAAATACGGGCCATTGTTTGGCTAAAAACAGACTTCTTCTTTCCGGCTTAATTATGATGTTATTATTTTCATCACTGTCAGGCAGCAGAAGCTTGACAGAAAATGTGTATAGACAGAATATCACTATTACCTCTAAACAGTTTGTTCACCCAAATCACAAGAAATATGTTTGTTTTCCAGATCTGATACCACCCAGATCTTACCCTCAAACTTAACGTCTGCATGCCACACAGCATAGAACTCTTCAAGATGACTTTTGTGTGAGATAACATCAGGCTACTTAGTCACATAATGAAAGTTACTGATTGTGGAAAGAGTATTGATTTTATCTGGATTGTGCTGATACCCTATCCCTTCAATGGTACCAGAAATCATCCCAGTACAATGGATCTATAATGCAATATTTAATTTGTGGTGGTAGCATTATACAAACATTCCATTAATTAATCAATAACACTTTCAGAAACTGTGTCCCCATTACTCAGAATGATGGTCTAACATCTTTGTTTTCAACCACTTTGCAAAAATAAAACTGTTAACAGCTTATAGTAAGGATAACATCATCCTCTTAATATAAATTAATGAAAGCTCTGAGTGGAACCCTTCAATTATCTTGAAGTGCCTTTGAGCAAGGCACTAAATCCCAAAATACACCAATTGCTATTAGAATATTTGTTCTCCTGCTTTCCTACTATGTTGCAATCTGCTCATAGTGATTCGACCCAGTTAAATAAGGCAGTTCAAGGACAGCGTGTCAATGAAAGCCCACTCCCACTTATGTACGCTGCACACAGTGAGTAAAATCACGATGATCAGACAGAATGGAGCCATGACAAACTCCATTCATGTGGAAACTAATGACATCAGCTGTTATTTCTTCATTAACTCCAGTCTAAACAGTGCGTTGCTATTTGGTGTGTGTGTATGTGTGGGTCTGTGTATTTTGTTCATGTGTTTACTTATGACTGTGTGTGAAAGAGACAGCCACAGTGAGAGTATATACATTGAAATGCATGCATTACAGGGCATGAAGGCATTTGTCTTTGTGTCTGTGAGAGAGTATGTGTGTGTGTGTGTGTCCAGCTTTGCATCACTGATTCCTATCACAGTCCCGGAGTAGATCTAGAGCCAGATAGCGGCAACGTGCAGGCCGCTGCGGGCCACGGCCATCTGGGCCTGGCCCTGGGCCAGTATTCTCTCGGGTTGGGGGGTGCTCGACTGTTTTGGAGGGGGGCAGAGGTTGCAGGACAGTATTTTTGGGATAAGGGGGTGTGATTAGGAGGCAAAGCAGAATAAATACACCCCTCCTCCCCCCCATCCGCCCGCCTCAAGCTTGTGGTATGATGGAGAGAGGGGGGGACTGAACACACAGCTGTCCTCAGCCATTATCAGTGATGGATGAAGCCCGAGCAGAGCATCAATGGCATGCCCGGCGCTCACTCACTCGAACGTGTCAGTGTATTGGTGGTGTGTGTGTCTTATTTAACAGTGTGTTAGTGTGTGTGTGTGTGTGCGAGAGAGACAGAGGAAGGACGGAGAGAGAGAATGAGAGAGCTTGCCAGTCAATATCCCGATGACGCAAGTTAATCACTCCTAATGTTTTTAACATCAGAATGAGAGGAACAAAAGAGTACGCAATACGCTTCCTGTAGTAAATCTTCCTGTTGTCTGATCGGATTCTGAGTGGCTAAGGTCTTATTGATGCAGCTGTTTAAACCGCCAAGCCACTTTAGCTTCCTCTGATAGCGCTACCTGTAACATTGTGAGACAGTGAGACAGTAGAGCATATGTCCCTTAGTAGAGGGTAGTTTACCTATAAGGCCAAAGCACTAAGGCATTACAATCTGGACAATATCCGGCACAATAAATCAATTTCAACAGAATCTAGTTGGTCCGCCTACATAGAGTTCAACTTTGGGATACTTGAAATGAATGGTACAATGCAGAGAAAATATGAATTAGCTTGGAGATTGTGACTCCCTGGCATGCTAGTGAGGTAGCCGTTATATCTAGCCTTTAGCCCTGCCCATTTTGCAACGATCAGCAGATCAATTTCTTATTGCCGTTTTCAAATAGGTTTACACTTAATTGTATCAGTGAAAAAGCTGTTGAATTTCCCTGCAGAACCGCTTCAAGATACACTGACTTTTTTCTATTTTTGAATCAATGAGCTCAGGGTCGTATTGGAAGACACTGGAAAGTGCTGGCGAGGCCTGGGAGGAGGAGGCGCACAAAATAAAGCATGTGTTTGATGTAAAATCCAAGATGGGAGTTGAACGCTCCAGATTGTTCCAACGTCTGATGATGACCAATGAACTGGTGGATTGTATCTGAAGTGTATGTGTGTGCAGGGGGGGTGGTGGTTTAAATCAAATCCAATGATGTTCACCACTCCCAGTCCACCAATTAAAGTAATCAATGCCACGCCTCAGTTACCACACCATCATGGTCTGAGAGTTGTTCTTTAGGCCTTCATTCACATCAGCCAAGCGCTTGTGAATATTATTACCTTACCCTTAAAAGCAATAAAGCCATTGTCCGTCCGAATCTAATTCTTCATAATTAACCTTGTGTGTAATCCTGAGAGTTTGCTGACGGATGTCCAAAATGCTAACTCAATCCCCAGCCAAGGTTTTCCCGATTAGATTAGTGTGCACTGACTCATATTCGTAACAATGCCATCGTCTGACTCAACAGCTGTCAAACACAAGAGATGGGCATAAGCCATCAATTAAATATGCTAATGTATTTCATCCTCTTAGATAGGCGAATTATGCGTGTGAAGTGGCTGAATTGGGGCGAGTCGGTCGTCCTAATTTGCCCAATTTTCGCCGTTAATTAAAAGCTTCATTTCGTCAGGGTCAACTTGTCACCACAAATCCTTCAAGAACGGTAACAACCGCAGGGAGAAGGAGAGTGGATGGGGAGTGAGCTGGTTGTAGCAAATCTAATAAGAGGAAGTCATTTGCATCTGTGTTGGTTTTCAGTGCAGAAACAGGCTGGTGTTATTAAAATAGAGACTGGTGGTTCTGTCTGGAGCTCACTGATCCATCAGAGAGAAGTGACAGCCAGGCAGACAAGCTCGTAATGGACTGGTCATGGACCGAAGACCCACCAGAGAATACACGCACACAAAGGCACGCAATAAATACTGCAGCTATTGAGATTAAAAAAACGAATAAGCTTTCAAATTCACGACGGTTATATTCACAGTAAATCACATACATGAACACTCACAAAAAGAGACAGAAGCATCCTTTATTTCCATCAGAAATTGGCCATGACACTTCAGTTGCAGTTTCATTGTTCTCCACACATCTATGATCTATTGTCTGAAAACCCCTTTCACAGGTCTTCTCACATTGACCACCTACTGACCTCCCCGTCTCTCCCTCTGCAAGTGGTGTGCAGATGAGTGCTGGTTCAAAGTGACAATGACGGGCGAATATTGAAAAGACGAGAAGCCCCGCCGTTTCCCCCTCTCTACGATTCATTAACCCGATTTCCACTGAGCTCTGTCCCACATGTGTCAGTGAGGCTCCTGCTGAGGATCTGCCGGCCCGCCCGGCCCCATCGCCCCGTCGCACTTCAGCTCGCCATCAAACCGACAGATAACTGTCGAGGAACAAGGTCACCCCCGGATTGTCGATAACCTCTGGGTGTACACTCTGTAGGCTTTTATGCTTTGGGATTGCTTACTGTTTGATCGATCCTCTGCTCTCTGTGCCTAATTACTACTAATAGATGGCGCTATGTATTCATTCCGGCAGGTGTTTTAAAATTACTGAGCAAAAAGCCTCAAGATAGTGAGATTTAGATGGTATCTTATAATAAGCTAAGAGGCACTAGAGAGGATATAATCTCAAACTGCAGTCTTGAGTGGATAGGTACTCTTACATGATATACTTAATTATAATTCAAATAATTAGTTTAAAAGCATAATAAGGTTATATTTAAAATGTAATATAAGCAATTAAGGACAGCTATGACATTTTGTGAATATGCGGGACAAAATAATGCATCATCAGAAGCTAACCAAAGTGGATTTTTTTGTGATTTCAATATTTTATTGCATCTTTGTTGTGGTTTTGTTAAGATCTAAAGGAGACAGAGTGATGAAAAGATAGTAGTTGAGTTACTAATTACGCAAATGTAGGTCTATTCATAAACATTTGCCTTTGTATTTTATGGCATCTTCTAATGTGAATGTTTCCTTCATTTAGAGGAGAAAACAAGAAATCAAACAACCGTATATCTGTAGTCAGGGTGTCGATTGTTAGTTAGGATGTGTAGGCAGACTCTTGCTGAACAGGCAAAATGTGCATCAAACCTCGCCTCCACTACCTCAGTACATCCTGCTATCGCCCCCCAATCCAGGCCCTGTGCTAACCCCCCCGCCCCCAGGGGCATGCAAAGAGGGATTTGCAGTGTACACAGACATCAGTGCCCGAGAGGCTCAGAGGATGAATGAATGGACTGACTGGGGGCAGCTAATGTCCAACAAGATATTATTCTCCTGTGAACCATTTCTACTCACGGTTAATAGACACACATACTGTTATCCATACCACCTTAAAAATACAACTTCCAAAAACGCTTAATTTTCTAGATATAACTTTTCCTATAAAGTGTCCTACTGTTGGCAATATTGTATGTAGCTTCCAGTTAATTTCCCAATATAATGCATGTGTTTTCTGTACAAAACGTACAGACATAGGATGATGGCAAGTACTGACCCATCTTTTAATTGTTGACATCCTAATCTTATCTATGGAGCCCAGCTGATAGGAATCCCAGGAGGTTTTGTGTTTGTTTACGTGATTTAACAGAAGTGCGCATTTAACGGTGAGGACAGAGAGCGTCCGACTTTATGTAATGCTGTTAGGACACAAGGTGTAATTTGTACTGTTCTAGCACTGTTATATAATAAAATATATTGTAACGAGGCAGATTATCCATACCCTTACTGTGCACTATTTTACACAAATCTGGGTTTTAATAGGTATACCTGTTAAATCCTCACTGTCTCCCCTCCCAGCAGACCTTAAGGTCAAGGGGCAGATCATCCTAACTCACTAATGATCAAACACAGCACTAATTCATCCCACAGTGCTCCCCAAATGACCAATAAATCAAACATTGCATCACAAGGGAGAATGGTAATTGCCAAGATTCCTCGTATACACATACATAAACACCGGTTTTCTACTCATATATTCTATAAGGCAAATGTTTGGCGGCATATTGACTGATAAAATAGAAGGGACCTTTTGTTGTGGGGACTTTTGAAATGTGTAAAAGCTGGACGTGGCCCCATTTAAACACAAACTCATTGATTGGTAGCGTAAACCACCGGGGAGTCTGGAAGGCCTGAGGTGACACTCGCTCTCCACAATTAGCCCTCAATCAATATGTCTCTCAAGGAGTTTTACCTTTGTGAAGACAGCCCCCCAGCCAGCCATCCATCCAGCCTCTTACTGAACGCTGCAGAGGATGGTTTCGTTTAGTCTCATTTAGTTTACTGGCAGACGGTGTTTATTGGACCAGAAAACCATTTGTTATCTGTTTCCTCTGGAGGAGCAGTCATGAATCAATCTCAGTACAAATGTACAAACACAGAAGCACCCCAGTGATTACTCCAAATAAACACAGGTACACACTAACACGAGCACATATGCATAAACACACATACACAAAGGGAGGCGTGGGTGTGCACTCGCATACACACAAACCGGTACCAACCCTACTCTTGTGCACACACAAATAGACACACACACTTGATTTAAAGAAGTAGTAATCATGTAAACATAGAGGATATGTCTTTCAGTGACTTATGTCCACTGCATTAATGAGCCCTGTTGTCATTGTAAATCCCAATATTTACATTCGACCTGCTTGTTTATGCTGATTACAAAAAATGCTTATTATAGCCCACCCATGTTCAACAATAAATCAATAAAACAATGTATAGCAGTGATGAAATGGGTCAGTCCGGGTGACAACTCATTTCCTTCCTTGTCAAAGTAATAGTGGCTGGATTTAGCTTTGTTTGCTCAGGTTTAAGATGTCCTTTTTCTGGGTTTCTGCCTTTACTCCAATAATAAAAGTGAACTGGTTTGTGGTTCAGAATTGGACAAAATAGACTGAAAAAAATTCACCAGCAGCGTTTCACTTCCTGAACTGTGTCCTGGAAAAAATACTATTTTCACAGGGTTGTTTCCTTTTTCGGAAGAAAGCAGTTCCAATGTAAATGGTTCCCTGTTGCTAACGGTGTAGGGATTTATAACGCTGAACCTGAAAGTCAACCTTGCGATATGTGGTCCCCCATATTTCTAACATATACCGTGCTCTGAAAACCACAAACTAAATTCCATTTACTTTATTTTTAAATGGCCTAAGAGAACTCAGAAGCTGAAATCACAAAACTTCATCACATAAAACCAAATATATATAGTATACATGGCTAAATACAACTAGTTAATGAGATAATGTTTTTTTAAATCTACTTTTTAAGTATAGGCAATAATCTGTGGTTTGTGCAATTTGTATCCTATATTTTATTGTCTTTTCTATCTTCTGTGAGGCACTTTGTAAACACTGTTTTGAAATAAATGCTTGATACATGACTCACTGACAGCTGTGTGTCTCTTAATTTAAGGCGTGTAACATGGTGATGGAGATGGCTGTTGATATTCAAACAATAAACCCTGGAAACTAATGGTCCAATATACAGTTATACAATGCGGCAGCTTGACAGCGAGTTGGGGCTGGTTTTGGACATGCTTGTGGCTTTAACTGTTGGATGTCATGTTGCGTAGGCGCTCAGGCACTGACGGGCACATTGCGAGGACGCTTGGCACAGCAGGCTTATTGCCAGAAGCTTGCCTCAAAACAATGACTTCAAAGAGACATGTAACTTACATAAGAGGGCAACACTTGTGTGATCAATGCCCACACAACAATGCCATTCAAAATCAATATGGACTGATGTCCCGGGGAAAGCATGTCAGCATTATTATACCAGTGGGCGCGTGTTTATGTCATGGTTACTGAAAGACAAACTTCCCTGGGTGAATTTGTTTTAATAATTAGTGCTTCACTGAGGCTTTTCCTCTTCTTTCTTCCCATTGTTACCATTCTCTCTTGTTCCGTCCCTATCTCAATCATTGCCTTTCTCTTTTTTTTATCTGTCCTTCTTTTCCTTCCCTCGCTTTTTCTTTCTTTCTGTAGGTGCTGTGTTGTGCAGCCAAGGCCGTTTCTTCCTCAGAACACGCTCTTGAAAGGCTATTCATGGATTCTTCAATGAAACCCTATTACATTTGTGTGTGTGTGTGTGTGTGTGTGTGTGTGTGTGTGTGGTGTGTGTGTGTGTGTGTGTGTTGTGTGTGTGTGTGTGTGTGTGTGTGTGTATGTGTGTGTGTGTGTGTGTGTGTGTGTGTGTGTGTGTGTGTGTGTGTGTGTGTGTGTGTGTGTGTTGTGTGTGTGTGTGTGTGTGTGTGTGTGTGTGTGTGTGTGTGTGTGTGTGTGTGTGTGTGTGTGTGTGTGTGTGTGTGTGTGTGTGTGTGTGTGTGTGTGTGTGTGTGTGTGTGTGCGACGGAAAGAGAGACGAAGAAAGAGAAATAAAGAGAGGGAAAGGTATTCCGGGGGCTGGGCTACAGTACCATCTGTATGCAAATCTCCTCAGACTTTGGTAAACTTTGATCAAACACTCTGGCCTCCTTTTCTTTCCCTTCTCACCCTCCCTCCCTCCCTCCCTGTCCACTATGTGCTCTGCAATTACTGTAGCTCCACAGCTCTTTGTCAGGGCTGCATATTACTCAGTTAAGGCAAAGAGTTCCCTCGAGGAACTGCCCCTCGTCCCACACACACACAAATATCCATGTTTTCTGCCCCAATACCCCCTGATACCCTACTTGTATCTGGCCCCACTACCTACCAAAACCCCAAAATGCACAATTTTTTAAGCACCTGTGACCACGTTGGACCCCACAACAGATGGTGACAGCCCCCTCACACACATAAACACACACACGCACACACTCCCCCCAACAGATAGCAGGGCTTTTGGCAAGCGGAGCCCAGAGAGGCGCATGGGTGACGGGCATGCCTTTGTGCAGAGATTGGGCACATTGCAGGCACACACACACACACGCACCACACACACCACACACACACCACACACACCACACACACACACACACAACACACACACACACACACACACCAACAACACACACACACACACACACACACACACACACACACACACACACACCACACCACACACACACAGCAGCCATTGTTTCCTCCATATGGAAGGCTAACATGTTGAATACTGATCCGGGTGTCAACAGGACAATAGAAATGTTTGTGTCAATTTAATGCCAATTGTAATGAAGATCTCAAAACAGATGACATGACGCACAGGAAACACACAAACATGCCCCTTTAGCTCATGTCCAGCTTTAATGTACATCCATCAGCCGAGTGTAAGCCCATTAGAGTTGTGTGAGTGTGTGTGTCTGGGCAGCTTCAGCCAGGCGGGCAGTGGGCAGAGGGATAATGGGTATTAATCAGGGAAAAGCCACGGCCATATGTCTGTTTAACGCAGGAGACGGCTATTCCCTGAACGCCAGCTTCCCTCAAACAATTAGCCTCATTTCAGAGAGGAGATAGCTTAACTGTTCTTGAAGCGTGTGAGCACATGAGTGTGTGTAAGGGGGGGGGGGGGGGGTTGAAGAGGAAGCCAGAGTGTGTAAGTGTGCGCACAGCTGAGAGGTGTATGGTTTTATGTTTGTTTAACTCGGGGTGTGTGGGCGGGAAATGTGCCACTGGACACTGTTACGACGTGTGTGTTTGTGTGTGTTTGAGCAGTACACACACACTCTTATGTCGACGTGTTTGATTTTGTTTGAATGTCAGAGTTAATCTCACCATCTGAAGCAAACTGCCTCTGTCGGCTGCAATATGTTGTTTTTCTTTAAAAAAAAAATTCTCTGGGATGTTATTGTCCATGAACTTGTTTTCATCCTATAACCAAGCAGGATAAGCCATTAGGCAGATGGTAAGGGGAAGTCCCACGAGAGGACACACATACACACACAAAGACACTAGATCCTGTCCCACACACACACACACACACACACACACACACACACACACACATGAACAGTAAGTGCGCACAAAGACACCAGACCCACCAGACTCCTGTTATGTAATCCACCAGCTCCACTCCCCCACAGAGAGGCTCAGTCTTGGGCTGTCTCAACTCCAAAACAAAGTCATCAGTCTTCATATAGCGCTGTATCTCACTGTGAAAATACCTTTGGATCATTTGGGTCCTGAGTCTGTGGATGAATGGGGTCTTAATCAGTTTAATGTAAAGAACATGGCACTGAAAAAATTAAGTGTTTTATTTACACTCTAGTACTGTAACACGCTCATTAAGTAATATATAGTTTTTGAAGGAGAAAAAAGGGTCCCCCTGTCGTACAGTGCTATGCAGTCATTGCTTCTTCTTTTAGGTAAAACGGATTAATCAAAGTCATCAACAATGTGTGTTTTTATGTCCTGTTAATTCCCCTCTCGGCAACTCTTTTTTATCCTTCCCTCTGTGAACACACTGTCGTGCTGAATGGCTACTCAGACCGTGGCAACAGATTTCTCTTTCAGCCATCTCCAGAGAACGCCTGGCCAGACTCCTGAGTGGCACATATTTGGGTTAAGGCCCGGCACTGGAGGCACAGAGGGAAGGAGGAGGAGAGGGGAGGAGGCCAGAGCCATGTGGCTGATGTTGGTAAACAGTATCCAGCCTTGTCCGGGCATCAGGGCAGAGCACAACGCCGGAGAAATCAGGGCCACACACAGCCCGGGAACAAAAGGTACACACACATACAGACATTGACATTCATACACACATGCAGGCATAAACACAGACTACTAACAGACAAATAAAAGACTCACTCTCGCTGTCTGCCACTCAGCAGCTGCTCCAGTTTCCATGGCAACAGCCTGAACAATGTAATAGCAAGGGGCTGTGTCGGTGAGAGAGGGAAACGGAGAGTGTGTGTATGTGTGCTCCCGTGCACTTGAAGTGTGTGTGCGTAGGTGTGTGCGTGGGTGGGTGTGAGAGGCTACAGAGGGGGAGGTAGCCGCAGGGGGCTGAGACAGAGGATTCAGAAGATACTCTTTATTTCTTTGTCAGGATGAGCAAAACAAATGCGGAAATGTAGAGGAAAATAAAGAATAAAAGCAGACAAAGGGAACATTATGTAAGGGTGAAGGGGTCAGAGGTGATATCCACAGTGTCAGGGACAATAAAGAGGAACAGAGGCAAAGCGTGAGTGTTTTATGATGTCTATTTATTTTTCAAAATGAGGTATTTCAAAGTGCTATGAGTTGCAGCACTAAATGTACATTTTAAAAGTGAAAAAAACAAACATCTTATATCCGTTTACCCAGTTCTATGCACCCGATAGTTACAAATATAAACAAAAGAGGAATAAAGAAGAAGGCCAGGTACATCAGGATAAAACACATTTGCTGTACAAAATAATTTGAGATAAAAGAGAAAAAAAAGACGAGATAAAGTGATATCTACCGGAACTCATTTTCATACGAAAATATAAGTATCAAATTTAGTATGTTCACACTAAAAGCATAAAGGTGTGTAGAATTAGTAATATGATACAATACAAAGTAAGAGAGAAGAAAAAAAAACAATATATTGTTATATTACAAAGGTCATGACTCTCAAAAATCGAGGCCTTACAGTACTTTTAAAGGTATATAAACTTCCAGTCTAGTTATTGGCAGCTTCCTGACATGTATAAAAAAACAAGGACAAAATGTATTACAAAACAAGGCAGATCTGAGTTTATTTTGTCTGTTCACTATTGTTATATACAAAAGTGTCGGCTAGCAAGGTGCGCAGTTATACATCCACTGACTTGGTTTGAGCACCAGTGTGAGGGAGGAGTGAGTGAAAGAGAACCTGTAGTGGCATTGTTTATGTGACCCATAACGCCTCAGTCGTCAAAGTCTCGTTCAGTTTTGCAGTGGTGAAGGCAAAGTAAGTGTGCACTGCTGCGTCTTGTAGTGAAACTCTCCAAGCAAAGTGCCCTCTTACACCCATCCCTGTGGGAATCACCTGATTCCAGGCTGGTGTCACAGTGAGTACAAAAAACAAGATACAAATGATATAAAAAAAACCAGAGGAGGGGGAAGACCAGAACAAAGTGTGTCCTCTCCCCTTCTCATTATTTTCTCTTTTTTAAAATCTTTCCTCAATGTGACTGGATTGAAAAAGTAAACCCTTAACATTCTTAACGTCAACAAATGTGCAAAAAAAGTGGCGGCAGTGAAAGTCCGAGCATCCCCCCGGAGACCCCCCTCCTCTCCTCCCTGTGTGTGAGTGTGTGGGCATCTGTAGATAAACGTCCTCTGAGATGATTGTGTGTGTACGACAGATATGCAGGCCTATGTGTGTGTGCCTTAGTGTATAGGCCTATGTGTGTGCGCCTAACTGTGATTCAGACTGATTGGAGGCAGAGGGGTCTTCCAGGGTATATGTGAGTGTTTCTGTGTTGTAGTGGTTTGTCTGTTAGCGAGTCCTCCCCTGATCTAGCCTGCGCATCAGCTGCTGCCAGCGGGCCTGGAGCCTGTCCTTCTCCTGCTGGAGCCTCATCTCCTCCGTCTCCAGTGAGCTCACATACTCGGTGGCCTTCTTCAGGATCAGCACCTTGGCCGCCTTCTCGTTGTGCGCCAGCTCCGGCACGTGGTCGCGTAGCGTGAGGAAGCTGGAGCGCAGGTCGTTGCGACGCTGGCGCTCCAGGATGTTGTGGTTGCGCCGACGCTCGCTGTCCTCTGAGTCGGAGCTGCCGCGCGGGCTGCTGTCTCCGCTGTGGCTGCGCTTGCTGCGGACCCCCGATGTGCCGGAGAACGAGCTGCAGGACATGGAGGAGGACGTGGAGGAGGAGGAGGAGATGGTTCTGGTGGGGGGTCGAGGTGAGTCTGTTGTCCTTTGCTTCTTTGGGGGTGGGCTGGGGTCGTCATCTGACGCGTAAGGGGAGGGGGCCGCGTAGTTGTGTTGCTGCTGGTGGACCGAGCTCCTCTTCAGGATCAGCTCCTGAGGGGCCCGGCTGACGAACCGACTCGAGGCGCCGGACCCTCGCCCGTCTTGGCTCTTGGGATGCACAGAGATGGTGACCGTACCCGTCGTCAATGGAGACGCCTTGTTGATTGAGGAGCGCCTCTTCTCTACTGTGACCACATCAATCTCCTCCTCTTCCTCGTCTTCGTCCTCATCTTCCTCCTCCTCCTCTTCTTCGTCGTCGTCGTCGTCTTCATCATCATCATCATCATCGTCATCTTCGTCATCTTCGTCTTCTGGGAAAAGAAAAAGCAGAATGTTAGTGACTTAATCTCTCTGACACAACAAGTATTCCCACTATGTCATCTATGTACCAGCAGGTGACAGGTATCTGTGTGAGTGAGATCAGTGAGAGAGTGTGTTATGTGTGTGTGATGTGTGTGTGGGAGAGAGAGCATTGCTCAACGCTGTTTAAGCAGAAGCCTCTTAATGCTTAGTGTCAGTCACTCCTCTACTAATCTGCTCTGCAGGCGTTGACACGTTCAGTCTCAGAGCTGAGCAGACAGGCTGGATTTCTGCCTTTCATTCTCTATCCCTCCTTCAAAACTTCTCTTAATCTTCTCCGGTGAGACAGCTTCAGTCTGATGCCTTCAGTCTATCAGCGCAGTTAACCTGACGGTGTGCGAGGCATTAAGAACTTCACTTTAAATGTAACCTCTGATCAAGTTATTAAAAAAAAAACGAATTCCCGCTTCTTTTTCGCTGAGCTTTTCGTCTTAATACCTGCGCTGGAATCAGGCTGAGCAGCTGAGACTTATCAGGGACTGGCGCCTTTTGAAGATGAGAGGAAGTTGCCAATCATGAGCCAGAGAGTGTGAGGCCCAGTTAAAATGCCTTGGTGATAATGGCTCTCATTATCAGCTCAGGAGCATCTGAAGAGTGTGGCATTTTACAGTTTACAGTAACCCACTTCAGACACCGCTGCACCAGTGTGCTGTCTCAACACACACACACTCAATCTGGCACTGCCATCAAAACAAAGCAGGGCACAGCTGGATGGATGAGGGGGCGTGGCTGGCTTTGCCACATGTGAAGCTGGGATTTAGTGGTTCCCTGTTTCACTCATGGAACAGCTCATTTTTTGGAGCTGGAAATAGCATAAATAGAATGACAACCACCTCTGCCTGGTTGGATAAAATATCAGCCATGTTTATGTGCCACTGTCTTAAGTTTTAGAGTGGGTTGTTCCCATGCAGGCATCTTGAATAGTAATACTAAGCTTTATAATTACAGGGATAAACCTACACTGTAGCTGTCACAGTCTGTGTCTCTTTGATGAGAAGGTAAATAACGCCTGCAACACAAAGAGAGGCGCTGCTAGCTGCAGAAGCGCACTGGAGGGAGCTGTGCGCCGGACTGCAGGCGGCAGGCGATCGGATCACCAGCCTTTAAGCCTCCGAGCTGGAGCAGAGCCAGGGAGACAGCTGTCGAGATGGAGCGCTCGTTCAAAGCTGTCACCCCCCTAAAAGAAGCAGCCAGAGCCCTCCTCCGCCCTCTTTTCTTCGCGGTGGAGGAGGTGTTTGGCAAGACTGGCTGGGTCTGCCCTCTGTGCCAAGCTGGAGGCCTTTTGTACTGCTGTTTCGCAGCGAAAACACGCTGATAAGAGCTTGTGAGTGTTTGTTTAGGAAACTCGAAGGCGGTAATAGGTGGGATGTAGTCTTAGGGCGATTAAATATACACAGAACTAATTTCCCAAAATAAACGAAAACTACTTCCTCAGAATAAGCAGGGAAAGAGGATTGCCATTCTATATCCCTGAGTCTATGGGTTGTTCTGATCATCCATTCATGGTACTAAAGTGTATTTCTGTTTTTAATTTTTTTTTTTTTTTAACTCGACTGAACTGAAGACAGCAGTTAGTACAGGCTGTCCAAAATAAGTGCCAATTTATCACCCACTGTGCGTCAAATTGTCCCTTAATCCATGCGTAATGAAAGCCTTCACAGCACCGTGAACCAGACACTTTATCAGATCATCACATTATTGAACACCTTTTTATCTTCTCCTCCTACACCCGGGACCGGCTGCAGTCAGGGAGTGTGTTGTCTTTTTGTTTGGCTTGGGTGCCAACTGAGTTCAGGAAGGCACACAATTCCCCATTTTACTGCCATCTGCCGGATGAAGAGCCCGCTGATTACATAAACCTCGTTCACTGTGTCACTACTCCCTACTCCAGTGTGTATGTGTGTTGTTGTGAGTGTGTGTGTGCGTGGAATGTAACAAGATAATCCGATTCTGGGCCAGTCATATGAACAAGCTCCAGCCACTCCAGTAATAGCTTGATGATGATAATAATAACAACAATACGAATCAAAATGTTAAAAAAAATGAAAATAGTAATAATGATACCACGATCTTTCAGTAGCAGTAGATTACACAAACAAATGAACACAAACGCTTTTTGTGCGAATTGAGGTTCTTACCGGAGTCACTTTGAGCGTTTTCGTGGGCTGTGGGTGTGTTTACGCTCCCGGTTGAGTCCCTGCTGCTGCTGTTCTTCTTGTTGACCGGGAAGGGGAACACTATCGCCGGATCCACACACTCTGACACCGAGCTGCGGCTCACAACCTCCGGTGCCTTGACGCACACGTTCCTGGCACCTCCCGTGGCAGTAGAAATAGCCTTGCCGAGTTTCTCAGTGACCACACGCTGCAGCTTTTCCCTGGCGGAGAAACCACTCCACATACAGTCCTGGATAATGATGTTGTTGGGGTTAGTATCCAAAGCGGAGCCGAACAGGTCCCCATCGTCGGACGCCCCCCAGATATCGTCCTCGGGCAGGAGCAGCAGCTCAGAAGCCCAGTCCAGTGGGTCCCCCAAGCCGAAGCCCAGGGGGTCTGCTTCCGGGGAGGCAGCCGCCGGCTCCCCCGGTAGCGCGGCTCGGCTCGGGGAGAGGGGCGGAGTGGGCAACAACTCGAATTTCTTCCAGATGTCCTCCCCCGGTGGCGCAGAGTCAGGACCACAGAAGTAGAAGTCGTCCTCATCCGGGTAGAAACACGGTTGTAACGAGTCAAACTCCATATCTGAGTTTTTACTTGCGATTGCTGGCATTCTATCCCACAGTCGAAAAACCTGAAAAGGAAGAAAATATACTTTAGTCTCCAAAAAGGAAAAGAGCGCCTCTCCACATTCACTCTGTCCTCTATCACACCTGAAAACTACACTGCAGAAAGACCCCGAGTCTAAGCCCACACACAGACACACAGTCTGCTCCACTAAATTCCACACTCACTCCTCTGTGAGGTATAAAAACCGCACAAATCTCACAGGAGAATGTGCGTAAATGTAACCGTGACGAACAGTGTGCCAAACGACTCATGGGATCACAAGTCACTAAACATGCCACAAATGTGAAAAAGGACATGTTTACAGAAAAAAACCATAAGAAATGACAACAATCAAATCTAATAGACTCTTTTTTGTGTGAAACATGTGAGGAAATAAAAACACGTTTCTGTATCTCGCGCTGGAAGGAGAAGATGCTCACCTTGTCCTGATTTGGGATGATAATGTGCGATCCAATTTTTCTCGTATCTCGCAGTCAGTAATACAGACACCAGATTTAAAGCAGTCATCTACTTAGGGAGCACAGACAGTCCTCTGACACACATTGTGGCTGGCTGAAGAGTGTTATACACTCAGTTCTGCGGGAGCTGAGTTGACTCCTCCCTCCCCAGGCTGGGGGGTGGTACAGTCGGGCTCTGGGTTTGATGCGGCGCGGGAGACAGGCTGGCTGGGAGCTTTCTTTCAAGGTGAATCGAGAAAAACAGCCTAAACATTGCGAGCAAGAATGAAAGCAAGAAAGACATAGTGTGAAGGAAAGGAATAAAGAAAGACAATGTATAATATTGACAGCCTCAGGTCTTCTCTCCCGCCTATCACTCCACTGGGATGTCAGACCCTAGATCATGAAACAGTCGAAGTAACCCAGGGGCTGTTAGTGATTTGATGTCTTGCTCAGATTGCTCAAGGGCACTGCAGCAGGTTGGGTGATAGGCTACAGCTGAACCAGGGGTTTGAACATCCAAGTGAAGGGCAGTGTTTTTAAACCAACCCCCTACACACACACACACACACACACACACCTCAAATATTATATTTATTGGACATTGATACAATAAATGTATGTTGCTCATGACTCTATTTTAGAAAGACAAGTACATGTTAGATCAACATTGAACTGGGGTTAATGATTACAAATGTTTCCAAATCTAGTATTTGTATTTATTTATTTCAACACATAGGTATCACTTCTTATATGCCCACACTTGTTTATCATTTATTTCATATGATGTGTCGAGATGTATTCCTACACTTGCAATCCTCCAGCCCTGCTCTTGCTGTAGAGCTCTGAATATCATTTTCTCTTTTGTCTGAGGGCCAGCAGCATCCCTGGATGATGATAGGAGAAGGAAGGCTCACTGCGCCCTCACACGGACACTCAGGGAACTGCAGCACATCCGCGCACCCAAACACAGCGAGCCAGACAAACAAAGGCATACAATCACGGAGGCGATTGTTTTTTTCAAAACGAAAGAAAAAATATATTTGCCCGTTGGGGAAAAAAATATTAAACTCCTCTAGGCGTGTAAGGAGCAACATTTCCTCAGACAAAAGGTAGTGTTGGTCCGGGGAGTTTTCAGCTGTCTCCGGGATAAGACAGGATCCGAGGAGAGCATGTTACGTAACCGCAAGCGGTGGTTGTAGCCTGGAGTCATTCCCATTCCCTTTTCTAATGACAGTTTAGGAGGAATGGCGCATCTGTAATTATGCGCACAGGCATACACACAGGCCTGATATTGACTTATTCAGGAAAAACGTTTACAGAACGGATTCCAGTTAAACGCCAGCTGTGAGCAGGAAGAATGACAGCTTCCAGGATTTCTCAGCCAGACAATAGATGATGATAAAAACAGCGTTTGATATTTAAAGCAACATTTGTTAAAGAAAAAAATACATGACATAATTGAATGGAAAATATCTAAATTCATAATTATATTATTATTTGATTAATGATATGGATTCATGGAAATTGCTATTTAAACTAGAAAACAACTGATTTTTGTCCCTCAATGTTGAAATATTGGGATTTTTTTTGCTTCAGTTCAAACAACCACAGCCAGTGAAAAGTGAGAATCTGCAGCTGTTTTATCCACTGAGTAGGAATAGCAGGGAGTTTCCTAGGACTGGATACTCAGCTCCCAGGAACTGGGGAGATGGTTTGGGAGTCAGAAACTCCCCACAGGCTCTTGTCCGTCCACTCTTTTACTTCTCAAACTGCGCTCAGCTCTGACCCTCCAGCGGCAGCAGCTTCCTCTGCTGTGAAACAGGGCAGAGAGTGGGAGTGAGAACAGAAGGGAAAGTTATTTTGTATTTCCAGTGCAGATATGGTGAGGACAGGAAGCCGTATACTGCTGCTTGTTTTCTGTTGAGTAAACACTTAATAAAATAAACCCAATGACGAGGGAATATTGGATTTATGCTGTTGTCTTGGCATTGAGGGAAAGACAATTGCCTTTAAAGGATTTAATGAATTCACACAAACTGCACATCATCACCTGCTGCTTTGCACTGAATGTGCCCAGATGTTGATATGATTGTTATGTCTGGTTATTGCTGATTTGTATTCATATCAGGAAACCTTTTCCCGCTTTAGAGGGAAAATGCACTGACTTCTCCCTAGTTGTCTACAATGTATTATATTACGGAATTACTGCTCAATATGTGGCTAATGACACTGTCTCCCCATAACACGGTTAGGGTTACAATAGGACTATCAGGGATTCATAAAGTCCATATAAAAATAGACTGAATCCTAGAGAATAAGGCCGACTTGTCAGAGGGGGACCAATGCTGGCGGATTTGCTTGTTGTTTTTATGACCATTATGGCATGCCCCCTCTCCCCTCCCACCATGCACCACTGGCCCAGCACATGGATGGTTAAGCAATTAGGCCAGTTTTGATAAAAGATTCATAAGTCACGCCAGTGGATAGTGCAAAGACAAGCATATTGGGAGTAAACCCTGCTGCAGTGACATCGGGACGGGCTGTGTTAGGTTAGAGAGCACGCACATCCAATACATATTTGAGTTGTGTGTGTGTGTGTGCATATGAGGTTGCTGTGTTGGGTTCTTCTTGGTGTCATAGTTTTGTTTAAAGTGTAAACATTCAGCGATACAGCTGGTATATACAGTCATCACATCACCTCAATTTACCTCTGATGTGGCGAACACTCGAGATAGAAACAGATTACAGGACGCTGCAATATAAATAGACTTTCATGATATGATACAATAGAGCTTTATCTGGACGACTTGTGCTCAGCTTAATGACATGGTTGTATTACTCCTAAAAAGTCATAAATGTTGTTAAATGGTCAATTTATATGTTTTGCATTTTAACGTGTGTATATTATGTCACCGGATTACATTTATAAGAGTTTCCCACATTCTACATAAAATATACACTAATGCGTCAGTTTATTATAACAGCGCTGCAATAAATCCTGCCTCCATGAAGCTGAAATTGTTTTGGAAAAGTTATGATTCAACTGTACATGCATATCGGAGGCTGCCGCTTTGAGGTGTTATACTAACAGGTGTTTCAAATATTTTGTCAACGTTATCAATAATTCCTCAAGCACCACAAAATGCATCTTCAAAATGATCAGAGAAAACCAAGCTTTATACATTTGTGAACAACACTTTGGCGACTGACTGTATATGCTAAGTACCCTTTTATGTTTTGTCTTAATGAAGGCAATATCGGCAAATATGTCCAAAGCTTTAAATATATTGTAGTATGAAATGTCTTTGAAAGTGGGCATAATTATGAGCCTAAACAATAATGCTGTGGTGAGACATTGTCAGACATAAACATCTTACATCACATCGCAAACAAAGAGATTCTGGGTTTTTCCCCACGGTCTACAAATTAAATGTGCCACTATATGTATATGCTTCTGTTTATCAATCATGCTTTTTGCAAACTGTTTTTTTATTAGCTTGTTCGTCATTGTGGTATTTCAACATGTAGTTTCATATATCTGGATAATCCAAATCCATTAAGTCAAATATTTAACAACTTGAGAGTATTATAAAAGCTTTATGTGTGAAGGACCTTGGACAAGACAGCACAGGCTTGTTAACCCCCTAATAGTTCCCTATAGCAGAAGTCTGTGGAAAGCATTAGGGCTCCTCTTCTTTAATCATGTCAGGTCAGATTCCACAGTGGCATCTTCTCCTCAAACAAACCAACTCCAACAAGAGGCCATGTTTGTCCATGATCCACATCATTACATTTCAGCTCCAGCGAAACCCTCCACTCCAACACAGTGGAGCCTATACATCCCCCTTCACCTTCACCTCACCCTAAACTAAACCAGGCGTTACCTTTTTCCCTAAAGCCTCTTAGCACTCACAAACTTTAGTCCCACTTTTACATCTTTGATCAACTTTTTTTTAGGTTGTGTGATTGCCTAATCTTTCTTTACATGTAGGTTTTTTTTTTTAGTGACACACGGTTTTGCTTGTGAATTGAAAAGCAGGTCATTAAAGTCATAAAAACAAGTATTTCCAAAGAGCATTTCAAGGTTCCTTTGATAGACATTGATAATGACTCTCCCAAAGAATACCAGCAAGTTTAAATATAGTTTTTATGTCATCATGTAAAACACATGGGTATTTTAGTTTTTGTCGATGCAGCGACTCAATAATTGCTCTTGGGAAAAGTGGAAAGATAATTTCAGGTCTGTCTCCGACACTCACTCCATAGAATCTGACTGTACATGACCCTTAGATGATGATTCAGGTAAAAAGCAGCTCTGCAATGTTGCTGCCAGGGATGACCTCATTAAGATTTTGCAAGACTCGGCCTTGGAGAAAAAGCAGCAGCGAGTTGCAACAAATCCCCAAGGCATTTGTATGAGATCTTACAGTAATAGCAATTCCTCTGTGAATAACCCTACCAAAACATTTCCTCTACCATCAGAATGTTATTTTGAATATAAACTAATATGATTAATAGGCTCAGGAAATGTTATTTGGTTTCCCAAGTCTATTTAATGTCCCCCCCCCCCCCATTAAGTTTATTTTTGAATGAATAAACTTGTCGAGGAAGTATTCAGGCCATTTTGAAATTGTATTTTGAGGGTGCCAGAAGTGTGCCTGTGTGAAAGAAGTAGCTGCTATCAGGTTTGATCTTGCCGCTGCTCGAGTCCTCACTAACACTAAGAAAGAGGATCACATCACTCCTGTTCTGAAATCTTTACACTGGCTTCCTGTGTGTCAAAGAATAGATTTCAAAATACTGCTGCTGGTTTATAAAGCACTGAATGGTTTAGGCCCAAAATACATTTCTGACCTCCTGCTAAATGATGAACCATCCAGATCTCTCAGGTCTTCAGGGACTGGTCAGCTTTCTGTCCCCAGAGTCAGAACTAAACATGGAGAAGCAGCGTTCAGTTATTATGCTCCAAACATCTGGAACAAACTCCCAGAAACCTGCAGGTCCGCTGCAACTCTGACTACTTTTAAATCCAGGCTGAAGACTTTTCTTTTTGTCGCTGCTTTTAATTGAAACTGAGCCGTTGTGTTCATCAGTAAAGTGGAACTTCTGTGTGAACTATTCATATCTTAAACTGCACTGTAACTTTTTATTCATGTATTTTTTCTTGTAATGTTAATTTTATTATCTTTTACTGTTCTTAAATGCCTTTGTCTGAATGTCTTTCATTTTTGTAAAGCACCTTGAATTGCCTTGTGTTGAAAGGTGCTATATAAATAAACTTGCCTTGCCTCCAAAGAGTGTCTTAAGTACCTTCAGTTCTACCTGTACAATTAAACTGGCCCATCAGATGATTCATGGGGTATGTAAACATCACTTTTTCCACTTGTGTAATGGTGTCTGTATGTTTTTGCAGCATCTTCGATGAAATCTATTTCACCCAGGTGAATCCTTTCTGTGTCACATTAGCAAACTTTGAAAATGGAAAATAAATGCACACCCCTCCTGTGAAATATGTATTCATAGATAGAAAGTAGCAGAATATATTACAGTCAAGTCCCACCCACCAAAACCTTATAAACATGGGTATATTTCACCAGTCTGTATCATATGTGATCGTGAGCTATGATACGGGTGTTCGTTGAGGAAGTACCAGACACATTAACTGGAAGAAAATTCCATTTCCTACAGAACCATCGCACCAGGTGAAGAATGCGTTAAGAGATTTCATGGGAACGGAAACCAGGCATCCTCTCTACGTGGGAGCTCTCTCAGAGATGGAAAGCGATATGTACGTTTTCTCACCCTTTTGCTGAAGTGAAAGTAAAGATAAGGAAGAGATGAATATAAGTGGGGACAACAAATATATTTTTTCTGTCCATATTTCTCATTGATTTCTTTATAGTGCCCCATATTAGAGATTTCTGTTTATTTATTCATTGGATTGATCAGTTGCAGCCTCCCATTGGAGCGTACAATGGGAGGTAATTGTGCATCACTGTTGCATGGATCAAATTACCAGTTATAGATCAAGTCACCATTATGAATCAATGAGCTTGGCCCTGAAGGTGAAGATCATTAGTAGGCCTGACGATCAACTGGAAATCAATATTGGTGATGGATTAACAGCGTCGGCACCAGCAACACGATCCAGTCGATTTGATCGGCCCATATCACAATGAAAGAGAGAGTATCGCAGTGACATGTGTGTCCACAGACCCTAACTCTACCCAAAGCCTCTTCTGACTCGCCTTGAGAGTAATGTTTGGCCAGACTGTTTAAAGTGTCGAGCGTAAATTCAATTTCGCCTTGACAGCTTTACAGGCCTATTGTTGCTCTTTGTAAAAAAATGGAGGCTTTGGTGAGTTTGTAGGGTCGTGAATCAGGGGAAGGAAGCCTTATTTAACTGATGTTGATGTGGGGGTCAGTCACACAGACAGGAGGGCCACAGCCTGTTAAATAAACTCCACTCTAATAAGCAAAGACATACTTAAGTGATCAACACTCTGCTATCTATCTTGTTATTTGTAGCTTACTATTGAATAATATTGCTTCCCAACGTATCCTTGTACAACAGTATTGTATGGTATCTTACGAAAAGTAGCTACAAATATCAAGAAACATGAGTTTAGGTTAAAATAACGTTACAAATAAGTCAACTTCGCAAACCGCAGTCTCATGGGCTTGGAACATTTCAATGACAGTAGGCATCTGTTTGTTTTACACACCTCTAAAAACCCACCATACACTACTTACTCACCACCAAACTGCCTTTACACAAAGTTAGAAGCACACCTAGTGAACATGGTGGGGCATTAAGTGACTAAACATCTAGATATTTGAGCTTTTGGAGACCAAAATCATACTGAAAGAGACAAACAGCTAAAATAGTGCATATTGACATTTGACTTACAGTTGTATAAAAAAACCTCCTCGAAAGAAATGACAATATTGTTGAAAGTGTAAATAAGCATCTGATTGCTAACAAGTTTGCCATATCAACAAAAAATAATATGTCAGCATTGTATATTCAGCTTTTTTGTGGCCAAAATATAAAGTATAAGGTAGGTTATTAGAATACTATTATAACAGCTTTGTTGAGCCAATATTGTTTTTGAGAAGTGTCCACACTGACTGTTTGAATATGGTAACGGGTGCTGTGTTGAAAGCACTGCATGTGACCTCACCTGACTGGTTGGTGCAGCTGTTGGTTAGCTTTGATAGAAGCACAGATAAGGGATGATTCCTTTAGTATAATCATAACATCACCAGCTGGAGATAGTCCATGTGGGTTTGAGGGGAAGAAGAGTTTCGAGATGTTCAGCGTTCCGCGAGTGACTTCTTTATTGTGATGAACACTGATGGAGGCTGAGATACCCAACGTTTTTGTTTGAGTTTACTATCACCCCCACACTGACTCATGAGAACCTATGCAAGTACTGTATGTTCCAGTGGAATGTGAAGGAACAAGTATTTGTTGTATTCAATTATTTTGGCTTTAATCTATATACGTTTTCTTACTCGTCATAACCCAGAACAGGACAGAAAGAAACCCTTGGCCCTTGTGAACCCTGCAAAGCCCTCTTGGAGGTCAATGAGCTCTTTTTATCATTCCCCTCCTCCTTCCTCTACCCACCTTTATCTCCCTGCATTTGTTTTGATCCTCAGGGGTCATTAGCCAGATTAAATGTTTGTCTGCTCACAAAGGGAGATGGTTAATATGTTTCAACGCATCCATTTGTCAGCTCTTGTCTCTGGCTGCACGGTGTGTGTGAAAGGGGAGCTCAGTGTCTCAACTGGCATTTCAAGACTTACAAGCATTTCAACACCTCCGGCAGAAGAGGCCTTCAGTTGGTGTGTGTGTGTGTGTGCATTTGTATGTGCATGTATGTGTGAGTCTAAATACATTCCTCCTTGAGGGTTGGGTTCCCAGCCTCCTGGTCGATATATCACACTGACATCATCAATGTGCAGTTTGGAGGAGGTTGAACAAAATGGAACGTTTCACTTCCTGCAAACATGCTCCGTCGTGTCAGTGCGCTCCACTCAGATTAGCATGAGTTATGAGAATTGGGAAGCGGTCAAAGAGAGAAAAGAAGAGAAGTTCACTCACTACAACACCAGTAATTATTTGCTGGCCAGTTGAGTAGAAGGAAACCAAGGCCATAAATTGGAGGTGAATGTTTGTGTTGACAGGAAGTGGTGTTGGTGGCACCGTTTTAAGGATACCATGCTGGACCCTGGCCTAAACAGGAAGTCAGTGTTCAGGAAAATTGTGTGTCCAACAGCATTTAGCTATCAGTGTGCAAAATATCCATTTGTCTTTGTGTTGAGTGATTCTTTCCTCCTGTGCTGGACCCTCCTGCGGTATTCAGAGCTCCAGGTTCCGCTCATAATTTCAGCCCTCACGATGTGTCACGTCTGTTGACACCACATACGTGACCTAAAAGTCTTTGTGTGTGTGTGTGTGTGTGTGTGTGTGTCCTCATCGCCCGCAGGACATAGTGTATACATTAAACTAATGGGATTAGAGGGGATTATGACACTGCCATATCACTCTTCCAGGACATGTTGGTGTGTGTGTGTGTGTGTGTGTGTGTGTGTGTGTGTGTGTATTTGAAATTATTAGTAGTGAGTAGAAATTCTTAGTAGTCAAAACAGCAATAGAGATGGTAGTGGTAGTACACATATCAAATCAAGTTTTATTTATATAGCACATTTATAAACGATTTTTGGTCGACCCCAAGTGCTGTACATATAATAAAAATAGCCTACAGTAGAGACACTTTACAGCAAATACAATAGCACAGATTGTTCAGAATATCAGTATGAGAAAAAACGACACCCTCTATCCTTAGACCCTCACATCGTACAAGAAAAAACTTCCGGAGAAAAACCCACAGTTTAAAGGGAAAAAATTGGAGAAACCTCAGGGAGAGCAACAGAGGAGGGATCCCTCTCCCAGGATGGACAGACGTGCAATAGATGCCGTGTGTAAATCGAAGAGATAATACATTTTACAGCATAGGTAGTCCAAATGTTAGGAAATGCATGTGTCTGTAATAAGAAGATGAATCTACGAAGATGTCAACTACAATCCTGCGGGAGCCTTCAGGGAGGCAGCATGACGAGACCCAGGCAGGACCGCAGAGACAGGTTTAGCCACGACCCGAAGTCCACGACTTAATCCAGAACTCAGGATAGAGGATCCAGGACCACAGCAAGAAGATCAGCCTCGACTCCGGATCCCGGCGTAGATATAGACACAAAACAAGAACAAATGTGGCTGGGTTAATCGGAACAAGAGAATACACAGACACAGACAGACAGACGGAAGAACAAGCACTCCCTTAGAATAGGTTGAGGGCAAAGGGTAGCAAGTAAGAGAGTAAGAAACATAGGTGGAGAGGCACACTCAGGGAACAAGGTCCCCACTGGAGCCTTAGTTGGAAATTGATGAGAGATAGGGAGGTACGCGGTGTCTATGAATTGTAACACTCCCCGGCCTGTCTAAGCCACTCTACAAACCGTTTCCCTCTAATAAAACTCAATAGGTTAGAGAGGGAAAAGGTCTTGGGTACAAATTATTCTTGATAAGAGAAGCCTAAAGGCCAGAGAGAAAAGTGAGGTTTTAAGTATTGATTTAAAACCCCCCAGGGTCTGGGCCGACCTCACATGGAGGTATTCCAGAGCCTAGGGCCAGCCGCTGCGAAAGCTCGATGCCCTCGGGTTTTAAGCCTGGTCTTAGGCACTATCAGCAGCAGCTGATCAGCCGACCTTAAGGCTCTGCCTGGGGTGTAGCGATGGAGGAGTTCGGCTATATAGGCCGGAACCAGCCCATTTAGGGCTTTGAAAACAAATAAAAGGATTTTAAAATCTATTCTGAACCGAACTGGAAGCCAGTGCAATGAGGCCAGAATTGGGGTGATGTGGTCACGCTTTTTATGGCCAGTTAGAAGACGTGCAGCTGCATTCTGCACTAGCTGCAGGCGTCTAATTGAGGCCTGGTCCATACCCACATACAGAGCGTTGCAGTAATCCAGTTTCGAGGTAACAAAGGCGTTAATAACCCTTTCTAGGTCTTTAAAAGATAAAAACGACTTGGTCTTAGCCAATAGTCGTATTTTAAAAAAGCAGGTCTTGACTACGGTGCTGACCTGTTTATCAAATTTAAAAGCGCTATTGAAGGTCACTCCAAGGTTCATAACAGAGGGGAGGATATTTTTACTGAGGGAGTCCAGAATATCAACCGGAGAGGCAGGAGGTCGGGGTCCAAAAGAGATGACCTCGGTCTTGCACTCGTTAAGGGTGAGGAAGTTTTGGCTCAGCCAGGATTTAATCTCTGTTAAGCAGTCCATCAACTGCTGTAGTGAGTTGGCATTTTGATTGAGAGGCAGATAGATCTGTACATCATCAGCATAACAATGGAAGGGGATATTGTGTTTTGTGAGAATTGAGCCTAGGGGCAGTATGTACAATAAAAAAAGGATGGGGCCCAGAATCGAGCCTTGGGGAACCCCACAGGTAAGAGGGGCTTTGGCAGAAGAGAAGGCACCCAACTGCACTGAGAGGCTAGGACCTGAACCATGCAAGTGCAGAGCCTGTGATGCCTGCGGACTGGTCAAGCCATGACAACAGGATGCTATGGTCCACAGTGTCGAAGGCAGCTGTCAGGTCCAACAGCACCAAGACAGCTAAGCTACCTGAATCGGCGGCTAGGAGCAGATCATTAAAAACTCTTAAAAGGGCTGTTTCAGTACTATGCATGGGTTTAAAGCCAGACTGAAACTTTTCATGGATGCCATGTGTGGTTAAAAACGACTGCAGCTGGACGTAGACTACTCGCTCCACTAGTCGCTAGACTACATAAGTAGTAGTGGTTGCAGAAGTAGTGTTGGTAGCGAAGTTTAAAATAAATGACTGTATACATATCAACAATGTTTAAAACCCTAAATGAGAATATTTACATCAAATTGTGCCATTTAATAGAAGGGATTTATAATATCACATAAATAAAATATATAACAGTTATATATTTAGGGGTATAGAAAGTAATACATAAGATACAATACAAGTTTCAAGCTGTTTTGCAGGGTTGGATGGTTAAACAGACAACAGGAAGAGCAAAGAACGTAAAGATTGTATTCAAGAGTAACTTAATGTCACTTTCTCTGTTTACAAAACAGCATCTACAACTCCAATAAAGGTCCTGGAGGAAACACAAACATCAGAGATAATACAAAATATCTGATATACAAGCATACAATCATCAGGTTTGAAAAAAAAGGCCATTGAACACATAAAAGACAGAAGGGCCAGTACAAGAAAACATGTATGCACTGTATTTGTACTGTATTTGTATGTGCGTGTCCTTGATCCCGATTTGCATTGACTCACCTTGGATGAATCTGTGCTGACCTAATTTATACACGACTTGTTGTTAATGCAGCCTGAGGACAGTAAATGTGACAGAAACAGCGAATATATGAAATGTACCTTGCAGAACTTTACCAAACACGCAGGTTTGCATAAAAAACAAGTGTTGTATCACAGGGGTTGATGCATGATTGCTTGAGTTAATGAGGTGTCTAATGTTGGTAATCAAATTGGACGTGCGTGTCTACTTTGGTTCGTTCCTCTCACATACCAACACATGTGCACATTATGGGATGTATACGTATGCCCGTTTGTTTAAATGTGTCGCTGTTAAAAGGCAGTTATGTGCTAATGAGATGTAAATGAGTGCAGGAGGTGGTCTCCCACTCACTGAATGGGACGCCTCTCCAACTTTGAAGTCCTGATTTTGGGGGTCCGGGGGTTGTCATAGAGATGCTCCCTTGTCCCCCTGACCGTCTCTGGAGAATTGGCTTTGATTGGAGTATTGACAGGCATGTGGCAGCCTCCTTCTCTTTCTCATCTTCTCCTTCCCCCTCCTCCCTCCCTCCCTCCCTCCCTCCCACATCGTTCTCCCTGGAGCTTTTTTCTCAAGAAAGCTCCAAGAAATCTGCCACATAAAGTACTACAGAGGAAAACTGTTGATCTAAGAAATAAATGTCAAGCCGTAGTGGCATCAAACACTGAGATAAAAACGTGTGGGACAATTTATGCAAAGCACTTTATATTTAGACAACTTTGTTTTAAAGGTGTGTTTTGATGTTTTGGGATGTCATACTGAAAGCCAGGGGATATAAATAACTCATGCAAGGGACAGGAGTAGAAGATGCTTAGTATGTAGCTCACAGTTTGTGTGGCGGTCCATGTGTGTAAGTGACTTTAACCGACAGTGTGGCAGTGGGCATCGGGCGCAGTCTGACCTGCAGCGAGGTAATCTGCCAGACGAACCGTGCCGCTCCATCTGTTCAGGCTGAGTGTGTTTGAGTGTGCAGTTGCAGACATATCCCCCATATTGCTGCAAGACACGTGCACAGAAAAGCAGAAATAGTGAAAAAGAGGGGTAAAAACAGCCTGAGAGGTGTGGTGATAAAAAGAAGGAACAATACTCAGTGTTCTTTCAGCCACCGAGGCCCTGCAGATCTCCTTGTCTTGTCATCATTGATCATGCTTAGCTGTCAATGGATGTGAATCTATTAGAAAGGATGTTCTTTGTGGATGGATTCCTGACAGGCACCAGTAGCCTACAGGCCTGTGACCTTTGGGCCCTCCACAAGGTCAACACGCCTCCTCCCCAGAAAATAGGGGGAAAAAATCAAAACCTTCCCCACCCTCTTCTCGCAAGACCTCCATCATGTGGTCCTCTAATCAATTAAGCCGCATCTTACATTCCTCTGGTGTGAGGTCATGCCAACATTTCCTCTTGGGGTTTCTCTCTTGAATGACTGCTGCCCTCCTCCTCCTCCTTCTTCCTCCTCACGACAAAATGTCTGTGCCCCCCTCTTTCAAAAAGAACATGTGGTATTTGATTAACAACAGGAAATGAGAAGTGGCATAATACATCTGTTTGTGGCAGCGCACTGTACCTGGCCCTCAGCCGGACGAGCACGGTTATCTTCGGGTCTGTCCCAATGTGACAGCTGTGACAAAGGTTACACTGAACATGCATTACATTTCTCTCTCTGTGGTCTTTACATCCACTCCGTTTGAAAAGTTTTAAGCTGTTTTAGATCATAAAAAGCACTGATTGCTTTGCAATGCTCTCAAAGATAACACACAAATAGTGGTTTGTCATGTGGCAAAAACAGCTTCTGGCTCAAGTGGCCTAAACAGGCACAAGCTATGTTTTCCAAAAAAAATATTTGAAGCATTTCCAAGTTTTGAACATGATCCAAAAATAACCTTCAAAATGTGAACAGTGCTTCCAAATGTATCCACAGAACAATACAACCCACTTTATAGGAATCACATGCTTATTGGATGATTTACCACTTTTTGATTTACCAACGATGCCAACGTTCAGTACCAACACATGAGGAACAAAAACAAAAGAACGGATGTGAGTTTTTATGCAGAAGACCCTTAATGAAGTTAATGCTTGCTTTTTATTAACCATAACAAAGAGCTTAACAAAATGTTTTAGTTGCCAAACCATATAAATATTTTATTGGCTTCACCGCATCTTTTGTAATCATTTGGCGGCATTCAATCATTTATGTTTGCCACTTTATAGCTGTAAAACAAAAAAATTGGTAGGCGTGTGGTGTAGTGGGTTGTCCGTAGGTGTTCGGATCAGGGGGTCACAGGTTCAAACCCCACTGCAGTCAGCATGTCGTCGTGTCCCTGGGCAAGACACTTCACCCCAAATTGCTCCTGTGGGGATTGTCCACAGTATTGAGTAAGTCGCTTTGGATAAAAGCGTCTAACAAGTGACATGTAATGTAATGTAAAACAGAAAAAATGTTGGCTAAAATAATCTGAAAGAAGCTCACAGACTACATAGAGTTGAGGGACACTGCAGATTTGGTTGACATTTTTGGTAAATAACACTTTGAAGCATTGTTAATGAGGAAACATTGCAGCTTTAACTATAGTGGTCATTCACACCTATTGTAGAAAAGGCCATCCACTGTCTACCTTAAACATTTTTAGAGGTGCACAATGTTGTTTCTGTGACCTGTTGACTAACTTTTTAGTGGGTGCCACTCTTTGAGAAGTGACAGTAGGCCACAGTGAGGAATATTAATTAATTATTTGTATCTATTTTTCCAAATATTCATAAATGACAAATATTTTAGTTTTTGTCAATCTGAAAAGGCATATGATTATAAATGTCTCCTTATCTCCCTTAAATCCAAGGTCACTTAAGTCAAAACGTATGTAGGAATGCTTTTAAGAGTTAAAATGACCCAATCTGCTTTCTTTGTTTGTTGTTTTGTCTGTCATTAGGCACCATAAAATGTTCCTCATTAGGGTGTTAGGAGCGGGTAGTTATCTGTGCCGTTAACAAAGAGGTCTGATAGGGCTGTTCCTTAGTAACACTGCAATATTCTGCAACTCAGCTGCCAACATATGAAGCCAAAGCTACTATAGGAAGTTTTCACAGGGGAGGTAAGGTTTAGAAAGGAATGACAAGCTTCTCCTATAGTGCTCACTTGAAAAAGAACACTGATAAGAAGCACTGCTGTGTGCAAGGTAAGGTAAGGTAACATCATCAATTATTATGTCCTTGAACATTACTTTACTCTCACCATGCAAGCTCACGTCCTCTGAGCAGGACCTCAGCGTGTGTGGCTCCCATATGATTTACATAAGGCCGCAGAGGCCCATAATCACACTCGGTAATCACTGTGCTAAATTTAACATGGGGGGATAAGGGGAAATCAGGCCCAAATCAAAGGCTTGGTTATCTGCTCAGTGCTTATAATGTCGATTATGAAATGCTACAGCGATCTGATAAACATATGGGCAAGGAGCAGGGGGAAAAAAAACATCTGCACGCCTGCTGGCCACACAGTAGCAGGGAAGACTTTATCCCACTGCCAGCCTTTAATGAAAAAGAGGGAGCTAGCTCAAAAGGGAAATGTAGACAAAAAATGGTTGTGTGTTTGTGTGAGTTTCTAGTAAACCTCTTGGTCATAACTGGCTTGGCAATGGGACGAGGAAACAGTCGCTAAGGTACCTCGGGGAGCGATTGTGTTTGAGGAGAGGAAAGGAGGGGAGAGAGGGGGACCGAGAGGTGGGTGGTGTGGACTTGGACGGAGGAGAACAGGAAGACAGATCGCCTATGGCAACCCGGGACTTTTCTGTCAGATCCAGGTCAGTAAGTTGCAGCGTGACACCAGAGAGGGGGGGAGGGGGGGGGAAATGGACTGTAATCGCAATAATCAACGTGATTAGTGTGAGCAAGCTGCAGCCCCAGACCTCAGTCTGCCACCCAGGCTGCTGCTGGCCTGCAAGCACCCTCAGCATCGCTTGCATGGGAACGATGGAGGTGGGGGGGGCAGGAGACTGATACGCTAACGAAAGTTTAGCGAGCAAAGAGAGGACTGTGGCTCAGGAGATGGAGGGATTTGTAATAGGCCACAAGTTCAGGATTGTGACTTTATTTAGAATATTTGACAAGGATTTGTGGGAAAAAGAGAGCAGCTTCCTCCTCTGCTGTGTCACAAACAAATAACCCCCCCTGGGAAACAACAGTGTAAAAACATTTAGCCTTTAACTGTAAATCACAGCCTCCCCTTCGGGCATCAGTAATAGCTTTAGCCAGATTAAGTATTGATCATCTTCTGCAGGCTTTTTCCACCTGGGAGGCAAATATAAAATTCGATTTGGATGCCACTTCCAGAAAGGGGCGTGGCAGTTGTCGTGAGTACTGCCTCGAGTCTAAAAAAAAAAGAAATCACCCATCTGATTCCTGCTGTTGCCAGTTTTCCCATGAATATCTCCTCACTTATTGAATAAAAACGGACAGCTACCACCCACAAAATGCAAAATAGGCATTAGATAAATGTATAAAAAACTTAAAAGAAGGAAAGTTTTAATATAAAATACAAAGTGAAAAATGTGAGATATATTATAATACGTGAGTGAGAGAAAAGACGATCCCATCCCCTGCAGCATCTTTTTTTACAAATCCGGTAAGTGAGTGGTGATTTGTTAGTGAGTCAGCATTCTGCGAGTATCCATCTCTTTGTGTCTAAACAGGCTGTCAATCACCGCGCAGGCACTTCCTGTTTACCTGTCCCATTGACCTCCTCTTTGGAGGAGCCACCGGTGCTGAGTGCTCCGGCCAGCCCACACAGCTCTCACACGGCCCAGCTTCAAAGTTAAGGCAAAGTTTACCCAGAGTTGAGCTTCCACAGGCTGCCCTGCTGTCCACTGCGCTTGTGTGTTCAGATAAGAAGGCTGCTTCCTGGTCCAAACATACACACACAAAGAGAAAAAGAAAAAGGCCCAGAAGGACAGACAGGACAGAGAAACGGGGGGGGTGGGGGGGGTGGGGGGGGGGGGGAGGGGGGGGGGGGGGGGGGGGGGGGGGGGGGTGGGAGGCAAACAGTGGAGTGTTATCACAGGTATCATTTGTTTGAAAAGTGACTCAGTGATTTGGAAAGAGAGGGATTTGTAGTGGGATTTACTTAATGGACATTGAGCTGCCAATGATACTGAATAGAAGAATGTCGAATTCAACACAGGCTTCCACTTGGATTAAATTAATATATACACTACGCTCTGCAAAAGCTTTCCTAGTTACCATCACACAATATGGGCGTGTGCTGGTGTTTGAGTGGTTTAATAGAGTTTTTTTGAAGGATCCTTTCTCACCTTCGCGACACTAACCAATGTCATTTTGTCAAACATGTTGGAAAGGCACTAATAGTCTATTATTTATGTACCAGTAAACTCTAAAGTCATTTTTTAAATGACTTTAAAATGAAGATTTTAACACTGATGTTAGTGTTAAATCAAAGCCCCATTCGAATACTATTCAGCAATGGCATTTCTCCCATCCTATCTTTCATCCATTTAATGTATTTACATCTAGTAATTATTATTATTATTATCAATATAGTAGTTGATATTAATAGTGGGAAAGTCCGCCATTACCAGACTGGATTCTGGTAATAGCCTCACTGTTTACAGTTCACTCTCTTTATAATGTATCAGAGCTGCATTTAGTAACTGCTAATGCAAACAGTACATCTTCTACTCTGGCTGCTTTATATCGAAGGCATTCAGCTGGCAAAACAAGGCATGGATTTCATTGTGAAGCAGCTACAGGAACATTGTTGTGTCCGTCACAATGGTTAGCGCTAACCATACAAAAAATGCATCCAAAAAACAGGACAACAGTCACCAGATCGTCGTTTTTTTTGCTGCAAAGGGAGTAATGGGGAAAGGAGCAGCCACAGTAGGTTTTTGACAGTAAAAAGTGTTTGATGCACTTTTAAATGGCTGTTAATGACAGATGTCCCCAAATCAACTTCAGTAATTCAGCAAGAAAAACTTGCTCAACTTTCAAATGTTCTTTTGTTAACTATGGCATCACAGGCATGAGCTGCAGTGTTTGATTTTCACTTAACTGCTTTTCTGTAGGACATTTTATACAAGTAACCTTGTCTTGATGTAATAGCTGAGACTTAAGCATTTAGTAGAGACTTACACTTTTGCATTTAAACACAAAACCTGAAGATGTCTGCATGGCCCCAGTGTTACCATCGTTAGTTCCTAAGGGGTCCTGTGGTGACCGCACTTTGAACTGGGAACATAATGGCTGTTCTGTTCCTGCCATCTCTCAATGTAATGGTACTGTAAACCAACAGCGCAACAGCCCCTTGAGCCACATTGCCTCGCTGCATTGGTATTTCTACAACAAATTAGAGAGGCAAACTTAAATATTGGGTCGTCTGTCAACTTGATGGGTGAAAGGGAAAAAGAGGCAATTTAGGCCTAATGTATTTCAATTAGTGGCCAACTTTTAAAGGAACTTCCGCACAGAGAGACATGTCCAAACTTGGGTCATCAGTGAGGGGCTCGCAGTGGGTGTTTAGGGTTGGGGGGGGGGGGGGCGGTAAGCATAAATAAGGCCTTGTGGCTATTAGCAAATGAGCAGTAATGTCCCCTGAATGATGGTGATAATGATGCAGTGGACAGGACATTGGATTTTGATTGGGCCCTCTCTGTGAACAGGCCCCAGTACACACAGGAAGTGCTTGTTTGTTCCGAGCAGCACTGTTTCCTGTCGGACCGGCTGTGTGGGTGTGTGTGTGTTTTCCACTGCGATAATCAGGACAGGCGTGTGTGTGTGTTCGCCTCACTCCTCCGTTTGCCTCCTATGGCTGGCGGTTCAAAGTGCCGCTGCTCGCCAGGACGGAAGCTCCTCGCAACCCAAGATGAGATCACTGAGCGCCCAACAAGGGACTTCCTCTCCACACAGGAAGTGGAGGCGCAGCTGAGAGGGAAAGGGCTCTTCCTTTGCCACCCCCGCTCCCCCCTGCCCCTGCTCTTCCCGTGTCCTCCTCCATGATCCGTGTTTTGTCTCAGAAATTAGATAAAGCATTGCTCGCTGGCTCGCTCTCCCTCTCTTCTCTCACTGACCGAGCAGGAAGTGCAGGCTGCTTTGTTTACGTAACAAGAGGTCCTCTCTCCCGCCAAAGCCACCCAAAGGCCTCTGGGAATCGGGAATCCCCAGACTTCATATCCTCACATTTGTGAAGTGGACATCCATCACGGATTGACAGAGCTGTGTGTCTGCATGTGTACATGAGAGAGGGACCTGGAGGGAAATGAAGACAGGGAGAACAGAAAAGCATCTGTGCCGATGTTGATGACCTTTTCCTGAGATCGTTTTCAATCTACTTAAGTTGACCCCTGCTGGCACAGAAAGAGGACTGGACTAGCTCATTTCAGGAACCCCCATCATTTCCCCAGGACACTTATCTGTCTGCAGTGCACGTGATTCCAAAAGTTTAGCGTTTGCACTCAATGCAGACTTGAATCTGGGAAATATGAATGCCACCGGTGATGGATATTACACTGTGTCTGTGTGTGCCTTGTTCTTTGGGGGTAGGGGGGGGGCGATGTGCACACTCATGGGGCTCATGTGACCGGGTGAGGGTCCACAGAGAGACGGTCTATCTATCTGTGGCCTCCGGAAGACTGCCCGATAGCCATTATGGAACGAATTAAGACTTGTTAGACTGTGTGCAAGGAAGTGAGTATTTAGGCAGGGCTGGATGAGTGTTTGACTGAATTTATGTGTTTGTGACAAATGTTTGTAGTCGTACAGCATGTTCTCAATATGTTAAACTTCTCTGACCTTCTCACTAAGTAAATCATTTAATTACAAACAACGGAAAAGGACATGTTTGCCTTTGGGAAACATTTTGAATGGATAACATCAGAGGAAAGTTTACAAATAAATTGACCTTTTTTAAATGAAATGATGTACAAAATAAAAATGTGCAATGATGAACTGAAGTAGATGAATCTTGCTGTTGTTATCTGAGCTTTTTATTATATGTTTCAGCCTTACCAATACCATCAAAGAATCAAACAAAGAAAAAATCAAAGAAGAGATTTCATAAGACTTTATCTTTATCAAATATTTTACAAATAGCTTAATTGAAGAGCCGAATGTAGCTCTACATCTGCTGTATCTAATCCTGTCAACTTGTATTTGTACAAACATGTCTATGTATGTGTTTTTTCTTTTATCTCGGGTCAAGACTGTGAAATGTTTGTATGCAGCACGAGTGTCCTTCCAGTTTACTAAAGAGCCCGTCTTCTCTGGGCTCTGCAGCTCTGCTCATACAGTGGAGGGTTTGAGTGGCTGCCATAAGGAGCGATGGCCTCAGGACCTGTTGGTGGAGGTCAGTGAGTACAAGAGGCGACAGCTGTAGAAACGCTGGGAGCCCGGTGCAGCATGAATACTGGCGATTATAGCCAGCATCACACACACTCACACACACACACACACACACACACACACACACACACACACACACAACACACACACACACACACACACACACCACACACACACACACACACACACACACACACACACACACACACACACACACACACACACACACACACACACACACACACACACACACACACACACACACACACACACACACACACACACACACACACACACACATACACACACACACACACACACACACACACACAGATCAGATCCTTATCTAAAGGATACATTGTTTAGAGGCTGCTGGAGCGCCGCCTCACAGGATATAGACAACTGTTAGAAAGTGTGTCCGTGTGTGCACACATCTGCCTCTACAGTATGTTAGTATGCGTGTAGTGTAGTTATACTAGTCCATGTGTGCGATCTCAAGCCTCTCTGAGGTGTTGATGTAGTTATTTAGTTTACAGGATGTTGAACTGGCCTCTGTAAGCCAGTGTCAGTATGTGTGAGCGGCTGCTACCAAAACTGTGAGATCTCACGGTCCGTACATATCTGCACTGACTAGCCTAGTTGTGCACATAGGAATCTTGTTATGCTAACATCCCTCATTCAAAGACGCTAGATAAATAGACAAATGAATTGATTAGGCTTCATTAAAAGTAATAATCTAATACATGTTCCACAAGTGTTAGTCACTGAAACACAGTTCATTTTAGGTTAAACTAAGAATAAGTGCATGATTAGTAAGGATGCATTCATTTTCAGAGGTATAATAATTTCAAATAAAAAACGTTTTTTATGTTGAATCCATTAGTTTAGTTTTAGAGCCTTTAGTTAGTACATGAGCATAAAACGTCTTCATTATGCACAATTACTCCACGTAGAGTGTAAGTGCTGTCATAAATTCACGCAGCAGCTAGTTAGATCCAATGAATCACGGGCAATATTTGTTGTGATTCGTGGCTTATTGCACTGTCCTTTTATGAGGTACTGTGGCTTTCATTGCTTGCAAAGACATCCCTATTGTTTAACAGCAGCTTTAAAGCTGGCTAATCACTCATATTTTTATTTCCCAATGCTGTAAACATTTTAACTGCTGAAAGTGACAAGTTTAGCATAACATCAGTCAAATCACAGCATTCTTTTGCGCAGTCATTTTGATGTCTGGGATACATCATTTATGTATTTCATTATCGTCATTAACGTGTCATCACTAGACTTTCAACCATCCAATTAAGTGGCTTGAAATTGCCTGATTTACTTGACACGAAGCTGAGATTCAACAACACTACCATTTTTTCAAAATAGAAAGTATGGCAACATAGGTTTAGCTCTATGTAACCAGTTATTTGGTGGCATTTTTCTAATAAAAATATTTGGCATGTCTTTCTGACACTTCAGTCGTTAATGTCTCCCAAACCACCAATTAGCTTCAATCAAATAATTGGTCCTGTAACAGCATGTTTTCCAATTATGGCGGCTGCCAGTATCTATAGACATGGAGCCTTACCTTGCAAATCACTTTTTCTAAGTTATCCACGACACATGCAAACCCCTCAATACCAATCTTGAGACTACCATTGGAATAAAACACCACATTGCTAGATCCTCTGGAAACAAATGCCCTCAGTAATACCTCATGACCTGTTTCCATTTATTGAAAGGGTATTTTGGACACTAAATGCAACCCTTGGCCCTTTGGGGAGGGACTGGGGCCGCTGACCTGGATGCCCAGGGAGAGGTGTTGCAGCTGGGATAGTACTCTGGAGAGACGCTGCTGGTGCTGGTGGGAGCAGCTGTTGTGTGTTAGACTGTCAACACAATAATGAAGGAGGGGTTAAATCTGTCGCAAAGGAGATCTGGTCAAATGTTGTTCTCAGGTTACCCTAGTATTTAAGATAGTGGAGTTGGATAGCGGAGAAAACATTTGAAATGGCATAAAATAATCGCGGATGATTCTACAAACCAATGTATTGTCACTTTTGTGGAGTACCACCCAGCCACAAGGCATTCAACATGGCTGACTTTTACATTCACATCTACACAGCAAACAAGCCGACCAGCATGTCCGAACATTGAAGTCCGCTTCAAACCCTTCATCGCCATCACCATCGGGGTCTTGGATCATTGAGCTTCCCCCCCGCTCTCGTTCTCATGGGAACCTCAGCGCCTTTCAATGAGCCGCCTGGTTCACCTCTCAGCACTGGCCGCTCTGGGGTTAACTCCGGAGGTCAGAGGTCACAGGATCACAGGCTCCACAATGCCCCAGATTGTTGATTGTTGATGCTAAGACGGGCACTGAGAGGAGGGGTTGGACTGTGTGTGTGCATGCGTTTATTTGTTTGATTGTGTGAGTATTTATCTGTTTGTGCATGTAAGCTCGTGCGAGTGCTTGAGTGCGCGTCCGTTTTTGCTGCACGCATCCTGACATGTTTGCGGGTGTGCTCATGCATGCCATCGCAATGTGTGCGTGAAAGGAGGAACCTGATTGGTCGGACCACCGTGGCAGATGAAACTTGATGGACTGCAGGCTCTCTAAGCTCCTGTTGATGGGGATTTGGAGGCCTGTCTTTGAGGGGGGAAATTCAATTTCCTCCCCCTGCTCGCCGGCGCTGTTTGGATAGCTTGGCCTGGGATTGGAGAGGGTGTGTGACACTCCAGATTACCCAGTCACTGAGAGTCTGCTGAGAAAGTGCTTTCTGATCTGCAGCATGCCATTACTCAACACAGGAGGAATGCAGCACAGCAGAGAGCTGTCAGTCACTCTGTCAGCCGGACTAAATGCCTGTCAGTCCGTGCACTTCCACTTCTTATGCAATTTTTCAGTGAGCTACAACATGTTTGTTCAAAAGATTTCCATTGGGTCATGAATGCCTTATTTGGGTATTCATCTTGTTCGGGCAAAGTGTATGCAAATCAATTTATTGACATCTGTTGTTTTATTGATTGAGCATGATCAATACTTATGTTAAGCAGGTTGATGGTGAGGATCCTAATTTAGGATGCACTGCAGCAATCGGTCAAAATGTTTGTTCTTTTCATTAGACTGAGTCTTTTACTTACTGCTTGTTGGGCACTGTAACGTAGACCTCTATGTGTCTGTTTTACTTTACTGTTTTTCCACACTGACACCTTTTAATCTACAAAGCTTGAATGCAATGAACTATGTAATTGCAGCCACACTTGAAGGCAAGCTGAAAAGCTGTAAGGAGGAGAGGGGCAGCCACAATCACTGCTTGAAGTGTGTGTGTGAAGGTTGTTGGATTGTCGTTTCAGAAAGTGACATTAATTGACTTATAAAAGATAACATTTGACTTATTATTAGAAAAAAGAGCTGGGATAGGGGTTTTCTGAGTTTTTTGACAATCAAACAATCAGTTCGGACGGAGTTTACTGGCAACTAAAAGATAAACATCAACAAAGCCTTATCCTGATCTGAATCTATACCTCACTGTGACACTCAAGTTTTAGATCAGCTTTCATTTTGACTGACCTCTAATATCCAAGCATAAGGTATCTGATTCAACCTGCAAGTGATTCATGGAAAAAGGACCTGTCCTCCTCTCTGCATGAGAATAATAGCAATTGCCTTATTTTGGTTAAACTGAAATAAAATACAAATGGACTTTCCCTTGCTTGTTATTTTGTCAGTCGTTCAAAATGATACTGCCACCTGAACATTGGTGATGCAACACTACGTTACACTTTGGCTCTGCAGGTTGTCTGTGTCCCACTACTTATGCATTATCATGTGTAGTGGTGAATAAGTTCCTGATTGTGTGGTTTTCTCCCAAAATATCCTTCAAAAATTAAAGAGCTGTCACCATTAACTGTCATAACGATGAATTCAGTCCAGCGAGGATGCTCTATTGAATAATGCATCACCATTCAGGATCTGCGTTAATATTGCCTAACCATTGCATTTCATGTTAATGAAGAGTCGGCCTCAGAGAGCAGGGGGACATACAGGTCCTATCTGATCATGCAGTAACTTAACTCATCTCCACTTGCTGTAGCAAAAACAACATCCTCCAATTGAATTTAAACAGTGAGCACCTAGTGAGCCTCGCAGTGACTGATATTTACACTGCACTGAGTGTGAACAAACAAACATATATACAATCCTGTAGGGGGTTAGTTCCACCTCATTAGGAATGTCAATTACCTCTGCATTGTTTGTACTGTTGTTGTTTGTTTGTTTGGCCTGGAGGAAAGCTGCGATAGGGATCAGGGAGGCGGGGCAGTGTCAATGACACTCGAGCCGTTTGCCTCCTCATTAGCCTCAGCCATCCCTCTCTCTCACCTAGCCTTAAAATGAAGGAATGTCTTTAAAGCCTCATCCAATTTTACTGGAGTGCTGACCACTTCATCATACGCAGATGGTGGTGTGTGTGTGTGTGTGTGTGTGTGTGTGTGTGTGTGTGTGTGTGTGTGTGTGTGTGTGTGTGTGTGTGTGTGTGTGTGTGTGTGTGTGTGTGTGTGTGTGTGTGTGTGTGTGATGTGTGTGTGTGTGTGTGTGTGTGTGTGTGTGTGTGTGTGTGTGTGTGTGTGTGTGTGTGTGTGTGTGTGTGTGTGTGTGTGTGTGTGTGTGTGTGTGTGTGTGTGTGTGTGTTGTTTAAAGGGGTTGGGAAAGCTGGCTGGTGCTTCCTGGGTCACAGCATATTATTGTTCTTGGAAAACCCCTCTTGATGAAGAAGCCTGGAGTCTCCTATTTACTGCCAGAACAAAAAGGAAAGGTAGAAGGAAAAGTAAATCACAGGAAGAATACAAATTAAATTAAGGATCCTTTTACAAAACATGCTCAGTCTAATCTGTACAACATACAAGAATATTTACCCCAGTAATGATGCAGCATTTAGAGTTTAACCAAACGCAAGGAGCTACAATTAAATAGAATAGGATATATATAAAGACAAAAGATGGGAAAAAAAGCCCAATATGTATTTTTTAAAACACAATTTATATTATTTTCTAAACAGTGATTAAGCGCAGTAATTACTAGCAGCAGCAGCAGCAGCAGCAGCAGCAGCAGCAGCAGCAGTACATAAAGCTGCATTCAGGGCAACATTCAGAACATTAATGTTCACATAAACTGTGGTCACGGCTGTTTATAGCAGGTATTTAAAACCACCATCCGCGTGACTCAGCCAGTCTGTGAGAGACTAGAGCTAACATGACTTTATGTAGTTCAACAGTCATTGGGATGGAGCTAATGATATAGAAAAGAACAAAGAATGAAATAAGTTTTAAATGTGGCGATGATAGTCGATAGACACCTATTTCACACCTTTTTGCAAACACACTCCCCCTTGCTAACATTTAAAAGCTATCCAACCATTTTAAGCCTTTTGAAAGACAAATACTGACTGATTAAAGCAAAGTTATATGACAAGTTAACCTGTTATTATCATATACCTCAATCGCGCAATTATTTTGTTATTGTCTGTTACTGTGTGTATATTGATTGAAAATATCTATAATTTAACTTGACTAAATCCTATATTCTCACTCGCCTTCAAGTCACCTGAACATGCTTACCTCTCTAATGAGTCCACTGCGGAGAGATCATTTTGTAAACCTTTGCATATTGCATAACTATCTTTGAGCAACATGGTCTACATGCTTACATAACTGACAGCTGTAGATAAATGTTGGCTGTTGCGATCTGATGCTTTTAGGTCTGTGGCTGCGAGGAAGTGCGGTCGCCTTCAAACAGAGGGTTGTGGGTTCGATCCCAGCCTATGCAGTAATGTCGATGTATGTATGATACTTAACCCTGAGTTGCCCCCGATGGCATGGCCAATGAATGTTAGCTTCCCTAGAGCAAGTGGTGCTGCTCTGCATGAATGAGGTGTGAATGGGTTAATGACTCGTAGAATGTATAGCGCTTTGAGTCAAAACGACCTAGTGAAGCGCTATACTATATAAGTGCAGTCCATTTACCATTTAGTTGATCCTAAATTGATCTTTATTTACTTCCATACTTCTGCCGCCATTTATCTCTTTTCCTTTGCCCCATTACAAAAAAGCCAACACGTATGTAGCAGCATTTGGTTCGTATAAGAACTAAGAAATACAGCATTAAAACCAGCTTCAGTCTTTAGTGGATGTCCAAAAAAAAGACTGCTGTCCCCCTGAGATTCCCTGTTGCATTTTAAACTAATGTTAACTGGTGAAGATTGTATGCACATTTTAATAATAGGCATTGACGATGTTATCTTCTTTTGTTCTCAAGTTCCAACATGGACAAATCTTAAAATTGAAATTGTAACATGTACTCCATGGCAGATTATTTATTGAGAAAATGATCTGTAGATAATTCGGAAATCAAAACAACAGTTATTCATAGCTGTCCGAGTAACGGCCCCCATTCTGTCCGTTCATCCATCCCTCCTTCAGTTGTCTGACCCCCTGTCACCCTGCACCCTGTCCGGACATCCCCCCGTCCTGGGTTGGCGGTCATTGATATATCCAGTTTTGTCAGTTATAAGATATCTGGAACAAATTGATGACAAATGTTAAAAGGAACAAAATAAAATAATAATGTTATATTTGATCAAACATTCATTCACTGAGTCAAATGACACTGCAGTCATTTACATTAGACTAAAATGCTTGTATGCAAACCACACATTAATAAAGTCATTTGTCTATTTATCACATGCATTATTCACAGAGGTGTGGAGGTGTGGTGCTCTGAGTGGATGTAATTCCAAAGTGTTTAGAGGATTGGGGATTAAGTCCAGACAAGATTTGACTGAGGATAAACGGAATTAGCTTGTGTCCTTTCCTTTTTTGTCCTCTCCTCTCTTGGCATTCCCCTCTCCTTCCCTCTTCTACTCCTCCTCTCTTATCACTACCTATTTCCCATTTGTCTTCCGTTTCATTTCATCTGTACTCATTCATTCCCCTCCTGTAACAAATCAGGTGTAAAGCACAAGTCCGGGCAGAAACCGGATGCCACTGGTGTTCCAGATATCCCTCACACCTCAGGACTTCTGTTTCTGCTGTGGCGTGAGAGAAACAGACGCAGATACGAAGGCTCTCAGCGCTTCTTCGAGGCTTATCTCCGCCTTTGATCTATATTGCTTTATTTGGGTGTATATCAATCAGCCCGCACCGAGCCCTCTCCTTCTCTTTCCGGCCATGACTTCCTGTCCAGGATTAGTCCTCCATCCTGCCCACCTCAGTGGCTCACGATTCAATAGCACTTCAGGATCACAGGTCAGGGGGCAAGGGTTGGGCAAAGAGCGTCGTAACGATGTCCAGACTGACCGGTTCTCTGGACAAGTGTGTGCGTGTGGAGGTAGTTAAATGGTTGAAAGGAAACTGTCCATCAATGGGAAATCTGAAAACAATTTGACTGCATTAAGGCATTTAAAGCGTCTCCACTGATTTCCCCATTGGCCTCTCGTCAGTACCACACACACACACACACACACACACACACACACACACACACACACACACACACACACACACACACACACACACACACACACACACACACACACACACACACACACACACACACACACACAAACACACGTTGCTGTGTGCAGCGGGGAGCAGCGCACAGAAGCCCTTTCACAATTATGCATTCACTTGTCTGTTTGCCTCTTCATTTACACATTTGTTTATTCATTTATTCATTTGCTATTGACTTTGTTTTGATCCAGCTGTCGTCCTCTTTATAACGGATGAACTGTGACTTTCTACTTTATGCATTTGTAACTTTGTGTGCGCTACCGTGTGCATGTTATGTGTTTAAGTGGCTGGAATGCAATAAGGACATATGAGTGTTAACAGGTCTCCTCATACCCATAATCTGTTTCCACTCTCTCATTTACTCAGCCGTCAATTGTCCAATAGCACATAATAACATGATTGATAACCAGCTCTCTCCCTGAAAAGCTGCAGCAAACATGGAGCCGACCTGTAAAACCTCTACATTTTTATAAGGTTATATAACATTTTTTAAAGCTTCTGAGCAGCGTACCTCTGGTATGACTCAGAACACTGTCTGCCTATTTGCAATGTATAAAAAAGTGTATGAGCACTTTCTCTAATTCCCCCCCCCCCCCCCCCCCCCCCTGTTGTATATGAATATATTCCTCTGTGTACAGTCCATGTTTATGCATCTCCACCCATGTTTAGCATACGCTCATGACTCAACCGTTCCACCGCTACCACCGGGACAGTTTGTCGGCCTCTGCGCTTCACAAACAAGAACGTTTCTCCAAAACTCTCCAAACCCTTGCCCTTGGCTCGCTGCACTGGTTCCCATAAAGGACCCTGCCGATGCCTCCTTTAATTGTAGCATGTAATCTGACTTAAACACAAGGCTGATAATAGTGCTGTCTATGTGGAGGTTAGGCTTAGAAAAGGCCCCTGATTCCTACCAGCTCTCTTATTATCCCCTCAGCCCCGGCCACAAGGAACTGAAGGGCCGACATACTTGTTTCAAGCAGCGCCAGTTACTCTGTGACTCATGTAGGTTGAGAAACGCTTGAGGAGAATGGAGCCCCTGTTTTGGTGTGTCAGCGTGCTGCTTGTGGCTCTCTGACAGATTGCCGTGAGCAAGGAGGCACATCTCCCTCCATGCTGTGTGAATATGGAAACTACACACGCCTTCACCTCAAGTTATGCAGCTCGACCATATTCCCAGGGAGCTGCCGCGACTGTCCAATTTAGGGCGCATATTTGAGGTAAATGTTAAAAAAAAAAGTTAAACGGTGAGCCATTCTCAAAAGCGGAGATGACATTTATACTGTCATTGAAGGGCTCAGAGCGTGCCAAACACATTCATATTGAGCCCTCTTTTTGGAACTTAGAGAAAACAAGATGTGAGTAATCACATCGCAAATCCTTCCCTTCTATCTTTTGATATATTACAGGAAAAAAGCCAGACGATTTCTATTACATATCCCTTTGGCAGGGAGGGCTAAATATAGTTGTGGATATGCCTTATTTATAAGGCGTATTTGATTTGCATTATGACAAGGAGAAAGTTCAATAGTACAAAACTAACATTAAATGAAAAACAGTTTGCGCTTTTCCATATATTTACTTTTTTAATAAGAGGAAGACCTCATACTACAAACTGGGCAGTTATCTGTACTCTTTCATCAAATCAAATAAACCAAAATAAGTGCAATTGTTTAAGGTTGTATTGCCAAAGTGTTATTGAGGAAGGCATATTATTCTACCACGCACCTATTTTAATTAACTTTTTAAATAAGCAGCTGCTAAATGGCCACATTGTAAATATCAATGTCTCATTTGTTAAAAGTTGTTTACTCTGGGCCTATAGATTAGTGTGCCCTGTGCTTAAATACCCAGCAGGGTGCTTTAGGGAATATTCAGCACAAACGCTGCTGATCAATAGACCTGTTTAATGCTAATCAAGTGCTACACCCCCTATTTTATTGATTTGCAGTCTCCTGAATCAGAACTACACCAGCTGTAGGGATTATACGCGTGCACGCACTCACACACACGACTCACACATGTTCATTCAAACAGACGCGGATTCAGCTTGTTTGATGACGGCAGGAGGAGTCCTTGTATTTATTGATCCTCCTGCATCTGAAGGACAAGGTCGCAGGGTCATCTGTCACAGAGCTGAGGGACACAGTGACACGCGCACACTTCAAACAGAACTGATGGAGCGAGCAGTGGCCTGACGTAGTCGGTTAATGAGGGTCATGAGGGAGTGTAGGTTGTGGTTAGGGCAGAGCTAACATGGTTAGGCCGCATTTGATCATGTTGGATCATGGAGGTTACATAAGATAACTCTAAACTACAAAGAAGGCCTGTGCTGTCAACAAGTTAAAGGGGATTTCCTCACCTTTTACCAACTCATCAGACTTGATCTTGTGTCAACTCTACAAACTGATTAGACTGCTTACATCACCAGTATCTGCGTTTGTAAAGCTGTGTGATCAATGGGGGATGAACTGGGCATCTGTTTGCATGTGTGTGTGTGGAAATAGAAAGTGGGAGCGTGTATTTCCATATTTCTGGTGTATCAGCTGGAGGTCTGGAAGCTGAAATAAGAGAGAGTGCCTCACTTGAGTCTGATGTTGAATGCAAAGTATGCCGCTGACACAGCCTGAGAAGTATTCCTGCTATGCTTTATTCTGTTTCCGCGCCACTACATCCTCACTTTGACATTCGGCTGTGATAAGAGGAAAGCCTTGAATCCCACACATATCCACAGTGAATTCCTTCCGCTGCAGAACACTGGATCCTGACTCCCACACTCCGCCGTACAGTACGACCAGTGCGCAGTCCTCGGACAATACTCGGATTCAGGCTGTATGCATGAGGCCCATTCACACTTCCTATCGCTAGCATCTGCAATGCTAATGACTGAGTGACTGAATGTGTTTCTCTCTCTCTGGCTAAGGAGTTTGTGTTGTCACTATGCATCTCTGTCCCTCCATTTCCCCCTCCTTTTTCAACACATTTCTTTCGCTTTCAGTCTTTGCAGTTGCGTGGGCGACACATCTGAAGCCGCATCAAATCCCCAGACGTCAAAAGAAGTCGTATGGCTCAGCTGTGCGCAGACTGTGGCATCTTGGTAGTAAATGTCATTGGAAAGATTGTTTACAACATTTCTCTGTGGTTTCTTCATCAAATGTTCATTGCGCGGGCGAAAGCAGTACAGTTCTTACATATGGGACTGCAGCTGTAGGCCAGTTTCTTTCACTTTCTCAGCTGTTTTCCCTTCAGGTTAAGATTTCCCTCAGTATTAAACACGTCCTTGTTTAGCCACAGGTCCCCCCCTCCCCACTCTGCATAGGAACTGCACAGGATTTATTCTACTTGAGGAAAGTTCCCAATCAATCTTAACCACATCCTCCCCTCCATACACTCCACTTCCTCATTCTCTCTCTCCTTATTTCTGTATGTCTCTCTATTTCTCCATCCCTGTCTACAACTGCTCTCCATCCACCGTCTCTCTACCTCAGATTTAACACAGCCTGAGCACAGTGGGAGCTTTCTTGAGACTTTGTTGTATCAGTGTCAATTTTGACTTTCCCCCCTTAACCGACTGCCGGCCGGGCAGCAAGGAGGACTGCTGGCGGCGCAGGGCCGTGCCGGAGGTGACTTCCTGTTCAACAGCTGGGCCCTTGTTCGGCCCCGGCCCAGGCTACACTGCGATAATCTCCCATGAGTCTTTCCACATGGCCAGTGAAGCCGCCGTGTCGCACCACTGTTTTTCCTGCCTTCCGACAAAGAAGAAAAGGTGATTGTGTTAAGACCTCTCAGCCCCTGCTTGGGGTCCAAATGTGTTTTTGTAGTGTGTGTGTGTGTGTAAGCTGTGAATCATTCTGCTACCAGGATGAATGCATGAATCAGCCTTTTCAGTAAGTCTGTGAAGCAGTAGCTGGCTGAGGTGTAGAGATTGGTAGCGTTCAGCTGTCACCAGCTGACCTCACCACAGACACACTTTGTGCTCAGAAGCCAAGGAAACAGGGCTTCTCTCTGTACCACCCCCCTCTGGAGAACACTTACACCTCAGTTGGTTATCCTTAGATAATCAGGACTAAGTTGTGTGTGCATGTTGGCGGGGGCAACTTCCATCTTTTTTTAAATCCCCTTTCCCATAGTCCCCTTTTCCCCCCTTGTCATGACCTTTGGCTCATCGTGAGGCCCCTGGCGCCCCTGGGCACAGGAACTGACCTGTGCAGAGGTCACCTGAGTCTGCCTGGGTCCTTGTGTGCACTCAGGACTTTGATGGCTTATTAGGGAATGTAATGGTGGGTAAAATAGTGGGAGTCTCAGGCTCCACCGCCTGCTGGGGAGGTGACAAGACCAACCTGTTATTACAGGGATCATAAAGGAAGAGAGAAAAGGTAGATCCAGACTTTTCAAGGTAAACACAAATCAGCTGCTTGGTCTTTTTTAAACTCAAGAATATTTAGATATAGACTTCTGCTGGAAAGCACTTCTTGGATCAATGTTGTTTTTGTGACTGGAATTGAACATAAAATATATTGGACACATTTCTCTTAAAAGACTATTTGTAATCTCAAAGCTACTCAGTTTTAATGAATGCAATCCTTCCTTTCCCTTGAAGAGAAAACACGTGCACCCATAAAGAGGGATGCTGTTGGGTTCACACAGTGCTATTCTGAACTTCTTTTCCAACTGAAAGGCAGATGACACACATGCAGCTACGATTGGACGCGACAGCTGCTCCCAGGATGTACAGAGGCCTTTGATTGGCCTTGGCAGCTGCCCATGTCAAGCTTAGTTTTAGTGCTTGCTAAGTGTGTGTGTGTGCATTATCAGTGAGGTCACCACTTTACCATACCCCACTAATGCTTTTGAGCTGATGTTTATCCCACTAATCAAGTTAACGTTTTGACCACTGCGGCCATCATTGAAAGCAGGGTTGTTCAAAAAGCGGCGTTGTGTGTGTTGTGTTCGGCGCCTCTTTCAAACATTATTGAATTGTTTTGTTGCCCTGAAAGATTTAAAGTGCATTGAGCTTACTTAAACGTTGATGCAATTTCCCAGTCTCCAGTCTTGCCGTAATAATCTGATATCTTTAAATGCATATTGTTTTAACATCCACTCTCTCCTATTCAGAACATTTAAAAATTAAATTCACCAGCCACCATTGCCAACCTAAAACAGCGAAATTGTACAGCCAAATTCATTCATTCCAATAAATTGCTGCATTTAAAGGATCCACATGAGGAGGGGAAATTAATGTGTCTCGACAGTGCTGACCTTTTGATGAGACACAGAGCCAGAGGCTACATAAATAGCATGGTTTATTAGCAGTGTTGTACTATTCAGTGTTATTTAACCTTTAAATAAAAACAGTTTTTGAAGGTTAAATAACACTCAGACAGTTTCTCGAGTTGACTATTGACTAAGCTTGTTTTGAATAAACTTGTACCATTAGCAACTGAGCTAAGCTAATAAGATATCAAGCGTGCTAATTGCCTTTGAGTGAGCTCTTAAGCACTTTATTATTTGTTGGACAGATTATTGTGCAATATGGAAGAAAACAATACAACAAAAACAATAGAGACGTTTTTTTTAAGGATATCTGTTAGCTATTGTAAATTAACAGCAGTAGCCGGTTAGCAAGTAGCTTGCCTGCTAAAGCATCTTTACCAACTAGCTCTGTGAGTAGTCACTATGCCAGGCTCAGAGCCACACCTATATGACGCTGATGAGCAAATTCATGTCGTGGTGTGACAGCAGCTTTACCAAAAGAAGAGGTATAGAAAAATAGCCCCTAACCAGTTGTTGAGAAGAGCATACTCATAGCAGACCCTTAAAACACACACAGGGAATGTGAGAACTCTCAACACATGCAAGCACACACAGAGTTATTCATGGAGTGCTATTGGAAGAACAATTCTGAACAGCAAGTCCAAGAAGTCAGCAGCACCCTTCCCTCCTTCTGCGGTTTGGTTTGAGCCCTACCGACAGCTGAAGCGATTACATAATGGTGCTCCTACGGAGGACCGTGCCACCGCTGGGCGGGGGGAGGGCCACCGTAGGCCCTGCCGCAGATGGCGGTCCTTTTTGTCCGCACCTGTGAATCATTTGGAACCAAATTGTTTATTTGGCTTTTCTTAAGTGCTACCAGTGTTTCCTCTGTGCATTTGTGTCCCCTCTGAAAAGAAAAAACCCACCCCAAACAGCATGTCCCTCTGGGCGATACACAGCTTCAGCATGACCACCAACAAAATAGGTCCAAATTAACCCAAAGGACACCCTCTACTTTCCACCCCCACCCCCTCTTTCCTCAGGCTGTCCACTTCCAGAAATGCACAGGCCCTTAACACAAATAGAGAAGTGATTCAAACAAGCTCTTTAGAAGGAAACACAGAGCTGTTGTTTGTTGGCATTTGTTGTTTTTTCATCCTTCTGAAGGGGAAAACCTCTCTTCCTGCTATTCTAAATGTATTTGTGTGTTTGTTGTTGCCAACGCAGAAGAGGAGGCTGCTATCTATTAAGTTAAACATTCCTCTCAACCATCTAAACAGCAGTGTGTAGAGAGTGACTCAAGCTTGTGGTCCAAATTTAAGGCTGCATGCTCTGTCTTTAAGTTGGTAAGATGATACACACATACACCACTGACCTTGGCTGATGTACTTCGTGGTGATTAAATAGTTTTCCTGCTCTGTCCTTCTCAGACAGTTTTTCTTCAGCCAATTTGATACAAAAAAGTAGAGCACTCACACATCTGATAAATCAATCTCATTACCAAACAGCACACTGGTAACCAGCTCCATCCTGGCGGAGCTCACAGGTGCTAACGAGGTCCGCTCAATTTGCTAATGAGATAACGAGCAGGCTAATGAGGCCCTGAAAGAAGGTCAGGTTGTAATGGAATACCCAGATCAAACCAATACAGTAATATGAGGGATGTACTCTTCTGGGGAATTAAAGATCTTAAAATGAATATGTAATAAGGTGGTCTATTATAACTCATCCCTGGTGGGGATGTTTCTTAATAGGAGCTTTGATGATAATACTTGAGGAGAGCACATAACAATAATAAAATATGGGTGGAATTAAACAAAAGGAGTGGAAAGAAAATAATATGTTTGTGTTTACAATTTGTTCATGATAATGAGAAAAGGAGATCTGTTAATCAGGAGAGCAGCAACATGAGGAAGCAGATTTCAGATGCATGCGCTTTAATTAGCAAACGTTGATTCATTATGACAGCTTTTAAAATCCGGTTTGCACCATTCATTAATATTTATGTTGTTTTAAGGTTTACAATTCCCCTTCTTAGCCAGGGGCAAACTGAGAGTGTAGGGATGTTTGGCCCTTGTTTTTTGGGGCCCCCAAGCATTTGTCTGATGATTGAAATGTCCACAGCTGCTACCATAACTTATTCTTTTTCAAACAAATGTGTTACTCACCAAAGGAAGCAAACCTAAACAGGCTCCATTCACATGGCAGTATTATTTCTTGTTGTCACTGTGTATTTCTCGGTGTGTGCATGCTTTTCCTTGAACTTATAATTGCACATATGTACCATGTACATTTTTCTGTGATTACGTGTGCAGGCTATGTACCCCACCATCGTTTTCTGTGAATCTGTGGAAAATTCCCAGATTGCCGTTGTGCTGGCTTAGAAAACATAGAGGCTGTAACCAAAGCTCCGGCTGTTTCAGTCATAATCCCTTGTGCCTCTCCCTGCACTGCTTCCCCATCAAAGGAGCGCTGATTACTGGGAACTCCACTGGGAACGGGGCTGGGAGATGGGAAGTGGGCATGGAGAAGGAGGAGCGGACACGCCTCTAAATAGGACTGCAAACCCATAGCTCACATTGTACAGATCAATCAATCAGTCAGAGAAGTAACGTAGTTCTGCAGTGGAGTTTAATATCCCACCACTCAAGATTTCAATTCCACCCACAACAGCAATATGGATAATCTGACTTTTTAAAAGACATGCCAAACCAATTTGTTTGTTTTATTATTGAAATATGTACAATTGTTCGTGAGTCAGAACATTTATCTTTAAGGCATCTTTACTTCGGACAAACGTCAAAGGACAACATTTGACAGAAATTCAGCCAAATTCTAAAATTAATAATTAAAGGGAGAAAAGTAAAAGTGTGAGTTGGTGAACAAGCTCAGTTACACGGCATTATCTTACATGATCTAACATGACTTAGGGAGTCCATAGTGGGAAATTTCCTTAATGAAATAATGACGAGTTATTCTAAATGTTACATTTGTATGAGAAAGAATCTTCTATGTGCTCTCAAAGTACCATTTGTGTTCCATTTGCTCCAAGAGGTGTGGACTTGAATAAACACTGCATGTATTTGTGGCAGTCTTAACACTCCCTTGTATATACAGTGGTGGCTTTCTCACATGTCCTGTAACCACAAAACACGCTTGATGATGTTTGACTTCTGAAAGGAAGAGAAAGGAATTCAAAACAAATCACAGCACAAGTCAAAATCTCTGACTCACTGGTGGCAAAGGGCAGGAAGCAAAGCATCCTTAGTGTGTGTGTGTGTTTTCATGTCTATGTGTGGCTGTGTGTATTTTCTAAGCCTGAAATAGATTAGGGAGTGTATCCGCACATTCTCTCCTCGTGTTTTTAATCTTCCTGTCCATTTGTCCATCATGTAGTGGTGCAGCACTTCCTGTCTGTGTCGCGGTGGTGATGACTGCATGCAGCTAATAAAAGTCAAACAGGAAACTGAGCGGAGACCCTCTGATTGTTCCTGAGGTGTCTGGAGCAGTAGTCCCCATTGTACATCCGCCGCGCTTTTTCCCTTTTAATAACAGACACACACACTTGAGCCGAGAAGCATATTCATACTTGTTTACACATACAGGCAAACAAAAGCTCCCACAAGATGTTCAGAGAAAGAACTAACCCTGTTATCATGCATAAATCAAAGAGATAAAACACAATTATTAACACAGGCGGCTCCTGGTTGTGTACAAAAACACACGCACGTAGACTCAGCGGGATTGTAGGGAGAGTGGAAGTGAGTTGAGGTGAGGAACAGACAGAGGCAGGAAGACGGAGCTGCTGGATATGCAATGGAAACCGGCCAAGAATGGTTTAAAATCCTTCATGTTTTGTTATTTCCTGCACAGTGTTGAAAGGGTGTGGTGCGAGAAGACACTCCAGCATCAGGTAGGATGTCAGTCACACTCCACCGACTGTAAAATATGCTGAATTTTACTCGCAGGTATTTCCCTTGTCAAATCATTTCCTATCCTATTATGCATCAGTAGGACGGATTATTCAACACAAGCTACACAATGGTCATTGAAGAGATAATTAGATTCAGTAATCAGAGGGTCTCACAAAGTGTTGAAAGGTGAATGCAAACTGTTCAATTTGGTGGTCTTTGCCCCAGACAGGGTGGGATGTGCAGGGCTGGTGGCTGGACAGGAGCCACCTGGTGAAAGGCCAAGGCCTGGGCTGTAACCCTGGAAGGAAGCGGAGGTCCTGGGGAGCACAAGAGAGGCTATACGGGGCAGGATGTGTAGGAGGGGGCTGGAAAGAATCTCCTACTATCCATTATTGTGTATACTTGTATTTGAGATATGTGACACTTACCATTTGTTGCCACCTGTTCGGTTCTGTTACATTCTATTTGGTTATATTGTGTTCTCTTCTCTTACATTCTCTTCTGTTCTATTTTGTTGTTTTATGTTCTGTTCTTTTCCATTCTTATCTATTCTATTCGTTCAGTTATGTTTGATGTCTCACTTTGCTTTTTTATGTACACTTGTTATATTGAGTGCATGTGTGCCTTCAAACCAACAATTATGGCAAATGCAGTGCACCCACGAGTACCTAGATCATTACAGACAAAACATTTATTGTGACACTTCTTATATTCAATAGTTGCCATTTTGGCAACACAGCAAAGGGGGAGGGAGGACCACACTTGTAGAAAAAGTGGTCAAGGAAGCTGTAACGGCTGCGGTTATTCAGGTGAACACATACCTTTAACAATGTTAGTTATACAGTACAAACATACTGTTGATGGTTAAAAGCTTAGTGTGTTTATTGGATTACAAGTTTATTTAGTAGTCTGTATTGATAAAAAGGAAAATGTAAATGCTATCTAGCTAATGGTGCTTTCTTAGAGGCTGTTGTATTACAGCAAAGCTATTTATTACTGGTGCCAATAGAAGATGTAAAGCTCTGGGATATACAGTTGTAACATGTATGTAAATGAAGCTTAAGAGGTCATCTCAGTTTTGAGTAATCACATTGCTTTTAAAAATGTTCTGCAGCAGTTCCCAATGTTCCATTAACAGCAAACCAAACGCACTGAATGTGTCAAAGCATCTTTTGTTTCTTTCCTACTCTCTCATGCTGCTGCGCCCTCCTTCTCTCTTTGAATGTTTTGACTCTTGGTCGTGTGTTTTTGGTGTTTTTACGCAACATGCGGCGTCACAACATGACCCTGTGCCAGTTTCACCCATTCTGCCAGTCTCTCAGGCAGTCATGCCAAACCCCAGTCTGCAGCACGCACGCACGCACACACATCCTGCTCCTGATGGCACAAGCATGCTTTCATTTGTGTGTTTGCCCAGAATACACCCACATACACAAAGACACATGCTCACTGGGATAAAGAAGAGATGAAGTCAAGCAATTATTTATTTCCACACTTTCATACAATCTTACTTTGAGTTATACTCCCACACACACCTCTCTTGCTCTCTCTCACACACGCACACGCACACACACACACACGCACATACACTCCCACAAAAAGCCTCTTTTTTATGGCCCCTGCATTATGATTATATAATATAAGTGAGTTTATAGTTTGGGGAGCATTTTAAAACGTAAGAGAATGGGTGCTGCGTGCCAGACCTCAGGCTCAGTATAACCAGCTCAGTGTGTCTTAATTGAAAGTCTCTCAGGCCTCCAACTCCTTATCACTGGGAATCAGCTGGGGAGAGGCTCTGGCGTGTTGCTGCTGTTCGCTGCATGCATAAGCTTGCACAAAAAGCTACCAATGAAGGACAAAAGGGTTGAGATTTTATTTGGTTTAGATTCAAACGCTTCATTCTCCCACGATATCAAGCTATAGTGCCCTTCAATCAAAGTGTATTCCTCACGACATATGCCAGCACATGTGAACCGAGGCTCGTGCCAAAGACAAGCCTAATCTGCTGACTCACTCTCTAATAAAACATCAAACTAAAGTCTAAAGTCTCCTCCCCATGATCTGACTAAACAAAATGAAGCATATGTAAATAAATGAAACTTGTACACAGGAAGGGCTTGACCCAGCTGTTGATTCTGGTTAGTTCTTGTATCCGCGAAACGTCACGAGCTGCAATAATAAATGAGCCGAGTTATCTAATTTGGCTAGGATTCTATCAGAGGTCAGGGAGCGTCACCTCTGCGCCTTTGAGCTCTTTCTTGGGGGTCAGCAGAGGTGAGGGCATAGCCACAGGCAAGCGCGCACAAATGCAAACACTCCCACACATACATGAACACACACAATCCCACTCTATCTGTTGATTTCCAGCAAGGTCAACACAAGGTTCTTTGGTGATTTCAGCGGGTTCGAATTCCTGCATTCTGGTCTTCAGAGATCACAACCGGGGTCAGTAATATTTCTGTATGGTCCACACTGTATGGCCATACTGGGAACCAATGTACGAGAGGCCCGGTCAGACGTTACATCTTCGGGACAAGGACGAGCTGAGCACATCAAAGCTGTCCATTGGACTCTACGCTGTGGGTTTTTCATAGCCCCTCTCACACAGAGCCGGCCCCACCCTGGCGGCACCCCTCGGCCCTCTGACCCTGTGAACTGTGCGTGTACAGAGCCCAGGCGGAACTAAACGGGTGGCTCCGGCGGCGTCATGAGAAGGGCTCGCCGTCATCCATGCAGAATGCGTGTCAGGGGATTGGGTAACTCTGCCAAGGGAAGAAAAGGCAGGCGGCGCACACTGCACACTGCACACTGCACACATTGTTGAAACAGAAGACATCTCACTTACACAAGACAAGTGCGTGGTTTGTGGAGGGGCCTGTGTGTGTGTGTGTGTGTGTGTCTGTGTGTCTGTGCACATACACCAAGAAGCATCTGCAGATCTGTATGCATGTGTGTATGCATCTGCATGTGGGCGTCTCTCTATGTTAGTATTTATATGTCAAGAGTGTTTAAACGCATAGATATTTCTATTTATGTGCATGTAAGGGAGTATCTGTGCATGTGTATGGCTCTTTGTGCGTCTGAGTGTGTCTGCATGTGGTTATGCTTCTGGTTGTAACCCCCCCTGCAACCTAAACATATTTAACTGAAGCAAATGACCCCTCATTACTCAATGTGCCACAATCAAAGGTGATAGTTCACTTGTGCGTGTATGTGAGTGTGCAAGAGCAACCTTGCATCAGAGCAGGTTTGTGTCTCTGCAGTGAGACTGTGAGTCTGTGTCCGGTGTGTGGGCGCCGTTTATCACCAGAGCTTTGTTTTCCCTCCTCTCACAGTGTTTGTGTTTACCTGTAGCTCTTATCTGATACGGCCACACATGAGGTCAAAGTCACAGCATGTTAAAAGAGGGATTCTGTTCAGTCCATCCGAAGGACAAATCCCCTCGGGTCAGCTCTCCTCTGGCGTAACCCCACTGTGACACTTGACAAAGCTGGAAAAGGAAAATTAGTCAAACACATCACAATGAAGTATACAGACATGGCCGAAACAAGTCTTGTTTTGAGTGATTATTCAGGAAAGGTCTGGTTTGGTAACTACTGGTGTTGATGGATGTGGTTTAATCCGTCTCGAAACTGTCTCTTTGGCTTGTTCGTCCACAAATTCCAGTTTCACCCTGGAATTGCTATTGACTGTCCCTGCGGAGAAGAGGCAGCTTGTCCTCCGTCAATGCCACTCGAAAATACAGCTTTACTGCTGTTAAAAAGCTGCTGTATTTCAACCCTTTAGAGACTGTACAGACTGCAAAGACGATGTTTTTTATTCATCTTCCTATCTTTTATCTGCAAATGTTACAGTGATTTTGATAATCTACTACTAATTGGTTTTGTCAATCACAGGATACAGTTCTTCTTCAAAGTGTTTACAGTGAGCTACATACACATACACAAGGCACCGGGTTTGGTTTGGCTGGAAGGCAGGCATACAAAGCACAGGACTTTAATACCTGTGACCAGGATACACATCCTGAGTTACAAAACAAGACGCCTTTCGTTTGCTTATCTTTAAGGGGAACTGTCTGTTTAAGCGCCTTGGGGAGTGTTGCTGCATATGTGAAAACAAGTTTTTGGAGACTTTAGTAGCGCCAGAGAGAGATTTTGACGGGTCTGAAAACTGTTGAGTTAGAAAGAAGTAAGACCTCTGTAGCTCCTCATCTCTGGCCCCTGAATGTCAGTTGTTGAGTTGCATTGTAGGTACTAGATGACATATTTTGACAAGTAGGATGGGTGAGTTGAAAAAAGGAGATTGCTCTGTTGCTGCTGCATAGATACAGCTATAAACCAGAATCTGATTCTGTTTTTTATCCTTTGGTGGTGGTATTATAAGAGCTGAGGCTGCAGATGTGTTCTTCGTCAACATGTTGTGTCTTGGCAGATACGTTAATAACTTTCCCACATAAGGTTGACTGCATTACATTTTCCTCAAAACATATTTGCTGCAGTAAATCAGTAAGATATGAAGGTTGTTCAGCTGGCAGCTTTATGCTTCATTCATGTTGAGTTAAAAAGTTTTGTTTTTCTTATGCCCATTATCATCATCATCATCACTACGACCACCCCTGGCCATATCCGTTTCCTCTGTACCCCACAGTGCTAAAAGACAACAGTCATCAGACAGCACATACAGTAAGCCCCATTATGGGTTTCCTGAGTCACATTCCTACCAAACGACCCAGTCGACTGATGCCCGGCGCGGAGCAGGCATTCCCATCCTCACACTGATCCCCGTACATGTTCCTAACCATACCCATACTTTGAAAACATCCGGGGCCCTATCGGATGCCCTGTGGAACGCCGCCTGGCGACTCCTCGCGTCTCTCAACCAGCTGGCTCACATAATCAGGAGCTTTGAGGAGACACCCGGGAACGCCGGCATTCCCTTGGATATCATTCCCGTTCTCGCCAGTGTTGCTGTCAGCATGAGTAAAAGGGGCTCAGGTTCGGCAGCAGCTACGGTAATGGGATGGACAGATGTTTAGATGTGAGGAGCCGGGCCCCCTGGGGCCTCTACAGCGGTCCACTCTGACAGAAAGCAATCAGCTTGATGTGGAGGAACAGAATACCGTGCCGTACATTTACAGAAAGCGCTGCAATACGAGCCAGGATAGAGGGATTTAGATATAGGGATGGATAAGGAGTGAAATTAGCAGTGGAGAGAGTGAAAAACGTTGAGGTACACAGAGGGAGAGAGCTGAGCAAAGCACAGGTCGTAGGTATTCAATATATATTTTTAAACATGAGAGAAACAATGCGTTTTGGAAATCTGAAATGGTCTAGTGTTATAATATGATAATTCTAGGATAGGCAACTGAGTGAGACTGAGGGTATGACAAAAATGGGGGAGAGGGAAGGAAGGGAGGGGAGGTGCTGATAAAAATGAGTCATGTTGGCAGGAGTGAAGGGGGAAACAGCTGAGAGGTTTTTGAGGTGCGTCTTTGGCTCTGAACACACTTTTATTTTGGCTATAGTAAGGTGATACTTCTGAGCAAAAAGGGGCTCTCTATTTCTCTCTCTCTCTCTCTCCCTCTTACCCACACACACTCATTCTCTATTTCTCTCACCCTCACCCCCTCCTCCCATCTGTCCCTGCCAAGTTTTTTTGTCCTGGGAGGTGATGTGAGTGTTTCCACATGTGGTAGGCCAGTGCTACTAGTTTGGCTTGTAACACTGACTCGACACAAAGCCCCCTTATAGAGACAGAAGGCCAAACAGGAAAAAGGCCAAGATTGCCTCATAGAGCTTTACTTTTAACTTGAAGACTCAGATAAAAGAGAAAGACCGGTAGGGAAAAGGGAGCAAACATAGGTGTGCTATAATCAATTGACCTTACTGTGTCATTGCATAAGCCACAATATTTGTATTAATGTATAGGATTTTATTTTATAACTAATTACCTTTTGTTTTTGTCCCATCATTCCTAGTTAAACTGCTGGGCAGGTCAATCTGACAGTAATTGGTACGGATCAATACAAGATCCCACCCGTGGTGCTGGGCGTCATTAGTGTGAGTGAAATAAACATTAATCCACTTGGCGTGCCGATGGTGCCGCTGGCAGCTACAGTCGTCCGCTCACTCCATCAGAGAGACGGAGAGAGAGAAAAGATGGATGAACAATTTCCTCTTTTCTTTGTTCGCATTAGTATGGCTTAAATTGGGGCAAGCAGCAAAGGCAGTTTGGTCATTTGATATAATATTAAGGCAGTTCTGCTCATGAAGTCACATAATATCCTTTTCTTCCCTCTTTATTGTTTTTAGCAATTGGCTTGTTTCCGGAATTTCCTTTGTCTTTAACAGTTGTTTTATTTTAGTTTGGAGAAATGTTGCCCAAAGCTTGGAAATAATTGAAATGCTGCAATAGGAAACACATTGAGTTGCTCTATGAAAATAGGTTTTTAAAAGGTAATATTAGATACAAATGGGTTGCAAATGTTCCAATATGCTGTATTGAGAGACATTTAAAGACAGCTGCCATTTTGCACCACATTTCCCGGAGTTCTATTATAGATTTTAAAAACTTCACTTTCTACTTAGCTCTTTTACTCCACTACATTTCAGAGTGAAATTTCTTGTTCATTCATATTTTTGATACAAAACATATGCTAACATATTAGATGAATGAATGCACAACAATTGATCCAATCCAATTACATATTATATATAATAGTACAACACTCACAGGGGCTATTTTATATACTACTATTTGAAGTGTAGCCTGCTTATACTTCTTCACTTTTACTTTAGATTTGTTAAATTGGAACTTTTGCTTGCTTGAATCCTTTTCTGATATATTTTTACTGTAGTCAAATATCTGATTACTTCTTCCCCCACTGGGTCGATCCAACTTAGTTGGCGCTAATGTTTCACATCTCTTTGGTTTTTCAGGTGGTGACAAATTAGTTAGTTTCAAAGCATTTATTTGAACAAGTAATATCATAATAGTCCTTGCGAATTGTATAATTTGTTGAAATAAGTGCTTACATTGGAATTAATTTGTGCATTTGCTGGGACGTGCAGAGTTTCTCTGTGCCAGGACACCGGGGGGTGAGGATTGAGGGTAGCTGACTGTGATGGAAGCTGAGCACGATGGTGCTGGGGTGGGAGGTAGGAGGAGGAGGGTGGTGGTGATGAAAGAGAGTGAGAGGATAACACACACACACTCTCACACACACACACACACACACACACACACACACACACACACACACACACACACACACACACACACACACACACACACACACACACACACACACACACACACACACACACACACATACACTTTTCTCTGTCGTCCGTTAGTGCCTGCCACCGTCACAGTGGGGGGGCTGTGGCCTCTACATAGCCTGAGAATGCTAAAGGCTAATCCTACAGGAATGCTCCAGGAATGTGAAAGTTGAGTCAGGGATCGAACAAGAGAGGGGTGGAGAAGAAGTGGAAGGAGGGGTGGGGGGGCCGAAAGTAAAAAAGGGAGACTTAGAGAAAAGGTTTGCATTCAGGAATAAATGAAATGAAAGAGGGGAGAAAGAGAAAAGGGGGAGAGGGGTGGGGGTGCAGAGTAAAAGAGAGGTGGAGAGGAGGAGGAGAGGTTGAAAGAGAAGAAAAGAGATTGGCAAAAAAAAAGCAGAGAAAAGGAACAAAGGGAGAAAAGAGAGGAATAGATTGGCAGGAGGGCAGAGTGTTCCGTAGTCGGATAAACGTTGGGATGCTTCCTTTTTCTCACTTGCATTTACCGAAGTTGTTATGGAAACAAGGCCAAAACCGGCTTGATTATTTTTTCAAAAGTCATTCCCTGTCCCGCAGCTATGGAGAGATCATCCAGATAGTTTCGCTGGAAGAGTAAGCGAGCTTGTCTTGTCATGAAAAAAAAACGAACTTTGTGCAGGCTTTTGTAACAATGGCAGTTAGGCGTCCACGCTGCAGCTTAGCTGTCAGGATGAGTCTCTGCTTGTCCTCGTTTCCGGGTTTCCTGTTACATAGATGGTCTTTCCACCTCACACGTGTTCTGTGAAGTACCCAAACCGGCTGGTATGTTCTCACATTGTGGTTTGTGCACCCTCGGGTCTCGTTCAGTTATGCCTGAAAAAAGTGCTGGTTTGACTCACCTATCCCACATTTGGCACTGCTCCGCTTTGAAAGATACCTAGAAAGAAGTATTTGCTCTGTAACGACATCATAACCTCACTGTTTGATATTCAAAATGTGATACCAAGGGGAAAAAGCTCTGGAGTGGAAAACTTCCTACACAGATCAGATATGCATGAGTGATTTTTATTACAGCTTCAGTTACCTGGAAGGCAGGTGTGCCCCTGTTTGTGTGTGTTTTGTGTGTGTGTTTGTTCGCTTGCCTGAACGACTGCCAGCACGTGTAGAAAGTTGTCTACACTGCACATATGTGTGTGTTTTCTTTGTCTGGTTTCTCTTGTGCAACAGTAATTACAGTTAGTTACGGTTACAGTTAGACTTGCTGACAAAACACTGCAGGCCTCACACTGCAGCTGCTCTATTGTCTTTTGTACGTGGGTGGATGTTTTTGAATATTTATGCAAATGTCTCTCTGTGTGTGTTCTGATGACTACATAACGGCACTCTTAAATTGATGAATTAATAAACAGAAACATTCCTTCTCTTTTAATTAGTCATTTTAGAAGACCTTTTAGCAGTGGTAAACTGTACAATTTAGGAACCTGGTATTTTACATGCTGCTTTTTACTGTGTCTTGACATACTGTGACACTTACCACTAATGTCTTAAATAACACCTGTGCTTTTTTACTAGGGCAAGTAAACACATCTGCTGTGAAAGAGGGCCTAGTAAAGACATTTTAGCAAAATAAAATGTACAATTTTCGGTCAGGTTCCATTAGGCAAGGTAAGGCCTATTTGAATAATGTAATTAGAGATGTCAACCGGTATTGACAATAATTGTCATATTGATTATTTTATTTATGTCATGTTTATAATACACATTTGATGACAACATGTATATATGTCAAGGCATTAAAAAACATATTTCTGTTTCTTTGTGTTGTTGCTTTTACCAATGCCCCAGTCATTTAATTACTAAAGCTCCCTCTACGGTTTGGTTTGACTTGATCGGATTGAAATTACACACGTTTATATGACAGAGGGCAGGGAGTCATGACATTACTACATTTGGGGAAGAGGGTGAACATGTTCAGTCAGTCTCCCCTGGTTGGCATTGTACAGAAACGAAAAGTCGTTTCAGAAACTATTCAACTTTATGCCTGAGTACTCTTTACTAGCAGCTTTAAGGTTGCTCAACCAGTAAAAAAGGCAAAAGTGTTTACAGCTGTTTGGAAGTCATCTATTAACTAGGACTGTTGTGGACTCTCCAGCTGTTTTTATTCTTTATTCATTGCCTCCCTGATAGGGTGAAGGCATGTAATGATAAGTGGCAGTATGACATGCATATACGCTTTCCAAAGTAGAAGAAGCAATGCAATTTGTGTCTACTCTTTATCCACCTTGTCAAGCGTGTAAACACTTGCTTGTTTGTTTGTTCAGATTTTCTGTCGATTCTCTTCAGGCTTTTGCATATTGTACATTATATTTAGCACAAGTGGATGTACCTACTGTTTTTTAATTACAATGTGATTGATGAATTGTTGTATATTTCCTCATGAAATGCTTCATTAAGTGCAATAAGTCTGATTTATAATACATTAAGAAGAATCAACTTGGTATCTTGAGTGGTGAACATGATGACGGTTATAATTGATCACAAGAATCCCCCTGAGTAGATCTCTTGTGGTATGTTTGCTTGAGTGTGTATGATGTAGTGTGTGTCTGCTGGCTGTCAGGAAGTGCTCTCATCATTAGGCTGGCTGGCTCGATGTGCTGCTGTGGTCACCGGATTCCCCCAGAGACCAACTCCCCAGCTCACTCAAGGACAGACATCAGACTTTTAAAAACAATACCACAGAGCGAGCATCCAGGGTGGGAGGACGAGTGATAAATAGTAAATGTTTGAAGCCAACTGAGAGTGAGTGGGAGAGGAAGTGAGCAGATGGAAACTGAGCGGCGATGAGAGATTTTAAGAGGGAGGGATATGGGGAGAGACAATAGGACAGACAGGGACACTGAGAGCCATGCAGTTGGAGGAAGTCCCCTAATAAAAGGTTTCCTGTCTCGCTGAGCGTCCCCAGTCTCTGATGGCTTTTCACCGAGGCCTGCTTGACACCAATTAAACCTGCTCTGGGACTGACTGCACCCCCCACCCAGTCCAGGACACTGCAGACAGACAGCCATGCACATGATGGCTGAGGGCTGTGTAAGAGGACTTCCTATGTAGGAATACAATATAAACACAGACACATGCAGAGAGCCACACACACGACTGCACATATAGCCACGTCAGCTTTGGATGAGTCGTGACGTAAAGTTGTAAAGTGTTATGGTGCTAAGCTTTGTGAGTCGAGCGGTTTTTGTAGTCACACTAATTTGCATAGAAAGTTGAAAATGTTTTAACCAAATTTGTGCATGTTATCTTATTTGCATAGGCTCAAATGTCACCCTTTGCATTTCGTTGTATCCAGTTTACGAAGATAAGGAGTCGCTTTAGACAAGTAAATCATTTGTGAATTTGCCTTACAGTATTGTTTCAAGCCCACATTACAGACAGGAGGGGGTCCAGCTATTGTAGCTGTCATGGCCCCAGTTCTGGTTATGACAAATGAGCAGTCTTTACAAAACCCACAGCAACAGGTTTCCTTGGGATGTCAACAGTCTATACGTTGCCCTGTGATTTAAATCAACATGAGTAACCAATGAACTGAGTAATGTAAAGAGTCTAATTTGTAACGGCTACCCACATCACATCGCTCTAAGATCCTTGGAGTCAGAGTGATATTACATCAAATGCCTGCACCCAGATATTGAGCTCATCAAATTACTGGTCAGTCCCAATCAATAATGGTAAAAACATTCGATTCAAAATGCCACCTAGAGAACACTAAAATCTTCTTTTTGATGATTACAATTTAGCTGAATTAGAGCAAAAGTCTATACAAACAGGATTTGTTTTGACTTTGAAGCATTCTTAATCACCTTGCTTATCCAAAACTATAAGCATGGGAATGTAATTCAACATGTGGCCGTGTAGAAGCTCTTAAAACATACATGAGAGATTGACTTCTGAGAAAAGTGTTCCATTTGTGTGGCCCTTAAGATCCTGGAGGATCCGGGATGATGCGGCTCAGGATAAAGGATTGGGACACAGATTACAGAAAGGGGGTAAAATGGCGGAGGCGGGGGTGAAGGCAAATTGGAAATTGGGCCCAAAGCCCGGCCCAGCATGCCACGCTCCAGGCTTCATCCAGCCCCGCTTCAAAGAGCCCTGAAATCTCTCCAGAGCCACTCAGACAAATTATAGTAATAAACAACAAGTCACCCCCCCCTGATCTCACCGCCTCACCTCCCAGGGGGAAAACAAACGGCCCAGGATCCCGTTGCCCTGGCGACTGAACCCTGACCAGCCCGCCCAGCCACTGACCGTCTGTTTCCAACTTTGTTTGTTTGTTTGTTTACTCAAAGACACCAGAGACCGCAACGGCGGAGAGGGTTATCTTTACAGAGCTCAGGCTAAAAGGAGTTGGAAAAAATAAAGAACCTCCAATTACTTGTGATTTAGTCCATCCTGGGTATTATGGGCCTGGCGTATTTGATTGGGAGAGATAAGCTGTGAGTGGACTCTAATGACTGCCTGGCCTACGGGAACGCTGGGTGTGCTTTGTTCAATTACTGTAAATCATAATTGTCTCCTCATTTTACAAAGCCTGCATGGAAACTGAGGAAAAAATGTCTGAAGTCTGTTTTTTGACAAATCCAGGAGAAAGCCGCGGCCCACTTTGATGTTGAGTAAAGTGTGGCACACAGTGAGGCCTCGTCAGGTACACAAGGTCTCACCCCACACTATTGGCAGGTATTTGCCAAAAACTCTGTTTTTTTGTCAGATTCTCACTCACACTTGCAAGAGCCTGTTACCATTGATTCGGTTGGTTTGAAGACTAATATCCAGGCTATATTCCTGATGTTGTGTCCGGTGCATGTTTTCTTCCCCTTTCATCATTTCCCAACACTTTGTGTCAAAATTATCAGTAAAATCTTAGAAAGGGGAACAACATGTAACTCTCATATGCTTGTACAGGGGTCGAAGTCTTCCCCTCCTGTCCAAGGCCTACGGCACTCAGAAGGTGTGGAATTTGACATTGCAATAACTCAAAGCCCTCTACTGTAGCTCACATGCAACTGCTAACAGAAAACCTATGAAGGCTCAAGTGAAGAGTGGGCGATCAATCACAACGCTCTTCTTTTATCTGGTTTAGCTAAGAGGAAAGCCAGATAAACACTCTCTGGTACCATTTTTCCGAGGTCAATCCCTGTGTGACACTAAAGCCTCGCCTGGAGATCCACCAGACATTTAGGTGAGAGAGGGAGAATGGGACGCACAGACAGACAAAGAAAAAGAGAGGAAGACGTAAGGATTAAAAGATGCAGGACCAAACATGAATGTTTAAGTTCAGGAGCTAAGTGGGGAGTGTACCTCCCAGAGCCTCGCTCCGGCAGATCAATCATGCCAATATCAGACAGTCATGGGAGGAATGTCAACAGCACTCACCTCTAACCTCATGTGTGAAGGCATTACAGTGGAGCGGTGACCCCCTGATTCTCCTCACGGCGACCTCCAGGCAGCCCTGCTCTAATGGAGATTTTATGGATGGTGTTTCACTTTATAGAGACTGTAGGCCTGACTCTGTGGCTCTGGGAGCCAGATGTGTTATATGGACAAAAAAGGCCAATTACTCGAGACGGAAAGAGCTTTAGATGCTTTTCCCAGGTTCAGGCACTGATATGTCAAATAAACTTCATAAACAACAAAGGAAAGTATTCTGTGAAAAACTGAAAGCTCCTGTAATACATTTATATAAAGATGATGTTTGCCAATTCACTTGCCTGGATTGCCTTCATCTGTAATGTTTTAATTACAAAGTACCAAATCATCATCCTGTAAGTCATTGGTTTCATAGATGTAAGATAAGATAAGATAGTACTTTATTGATCCCAATTTGGGAAATGTTTGTGTTGCAGCAGCATAAAAAGACATGGCATTATACGATAACAATTCAAAGACAAGAAATAAACAAGAAAGTAGAAAATATACATGTTGAATTTACACAGAGCAGGAAGGTATAGGGGGCTTTGACGAAGGTAAAGGTGGCTGACGCCTGGCAACTTCCATGCTCTGTGTTTTGAATCATAAAAAGTAAAACCTAGACTGGGAAGCAATAGTTTTGCTGCAAATTGTGTTGGCTAATGCTGGATAGTATATATATATATATATAAGCTGAATTATTATATTGCCATAGTAGCTTTTCTACAAGTTAATAGATTATGTCAAACACATTTTATCTAACTTAAAATGTACTCATGATTTTGGTTGTGTTGCAAGCATGAGTGGGTATGCAACATTATATGATGACAACCATTTTTCCTCAAAACATAATAAAAAAAAAATGTAATTAGTCTATTTATTATTAGTGTTTAATATATTTAAATATATTCCTTTTTTTCGGAAGAAGTGACATTTTGTATCATGTTGAAATTGTGAATTAAGTTTATTCAAGCCCCCACTTATGGAAAAATAAAATGTTTACTTTAACTCTTTCTGGCCGAACCCCGTCCACATTTGATGTGTATAGCTCATCAAATGTTAACCAAGAAGAACCCGTTTTTTTATTGCTTAACTGAGACGTCACCTTTTAATATTGCAAAATCACTTTAGAAAATAGACATACATACGGGTTGATGATAACAAATGTGTTCAGTTTTCATAACGCTATATTTTTCAGGGTGAGAAAAACAAGTGTAATGTACACTAAGGACCAAAACAGAATGGGGGATAAATACTTTTTTTTAAAGCCAGACCAGAGGGCAACTATTCTTGTAGACCTTAGGAATAAGAAAGAGAGAGACAGACAGAAAGGGTGAGACAGTGAAAGGAATGATGGCGCAAGACAGACAGAGAAGTTAGTGCAGCGAGAGAGAGATAAAAGGACAAGAAAGAGAGGCAGAGAAAGAGAGGAGAGATCAAGTGTCAGGTCCACTGTGGTCCATTTTGCCCCGAGACAGCTGCAGCCACAACTGACAAATCCAGAGGGGCCCCTTCCTCTATAGGCACCGGGAAAGCACCGGGAATTATCCAACGTCTCAGCTCTCTGCTCCTTGGGGAACCTCTCTCTCTCTCTCTGTTTCTCCCTCTTTAGTTAGCAGGGAGGAGAGGGTCACGGCCAGTTCCACCTCCAGTGCCTCCACTGTGATGCCCCACATGACTCCCCCACTTGCAGTCCTAAAATGGGGCAAATCCTGGAGATTCAGGGGGCAAACATTTCTCTCACCCTCCCTTGCTTCCACTTCTTCCTCTATATACGTCTTCTCATAATGATTTGTGTATGTGTGTGTGTGTGTGCGTTTAAGGGATGTGGAAGGAGAGGAGGGGGCAAGTGTGAACAGCTGTGATGTATTGTCGTCTGGGGCATGATAATATACCCATGTCATTAGGGCTGGACATTGCTAACATGTGTATGAGAGTGTGTGTGTGTGTGTTTGTAAAAGGTAGGTTTTAAAACAAAGTCACAGTTCAAAGGAGGCCACAGCTTGCTGGTAAAGTCCGATACCTGCTGCGCCCGTAAAGGAGGCAGAATGAGGTGAGTAAAGTGAAATGAATGCAGCCTACCGCCACAGAGAGAGAGAGAGAGAAAACCCAGGGCAGGCTGCGGATATTAGTGAGAGAAAGGGGCTCTCAGGTGAATGTGTGTGTGTGTTGGAAGGAGAAGAAGGGGGGCAGTAGCTAGAAGGGTGAGAAAGGTAGAAGGTTTTGATGTTTGGAGAGGGAGTGCAGCAGGGGAGCGCATCGTAATGTATCTATTGAAGTTCAGGCCTCTGTGTTTGATACAGTACATCTGTACCCCATTTCCCTTTTTTCCCCCAGCTGTGCACTCTCACGTGTACAGGAACAATAAGACCCAGGCCCATAAATTCCCTCACTCTCCCTCCGCATCCATCTCCCTTAGCGTCCATGTTTCTCAATGTTTATCTCCTTTTTCCTGTATCTTTTTACGCCAGTCCTCCTCACCCCTCTGTTCTCACCTTCTCCATTTTGATATAATGTAGCGATAGCAGCCTTTGTTATGAGCTCTGACGTCCGTCTGCCTCAGATTGCTGACTTGGCTGCAGCCCCTCATCGTAAAAATAAAGCTTGAATTAATTGATTTCCTCTCAGTAAGAGGGGTCATGTCTTCTGCTCTGGTTTCCGACATCCCTTACTCCCCACCTCTTCCCTCGCCTCACACTCCCCATCTCCTCACCCCCTGTGCACCCCCAACCAAATCCCTCCACTGCCCCTCTCCGCAATGCAAGAGGGTGGAAGTATCAGTTGGCCCCCGTCAGGTCCGCTGGGGTCTGGGTTGCGCGGTAAATGAAATATGGTAGCTGTCGCATTAGGAAATCCATTGAAGTTAATTAGGGCCGGTGTTCTCTGCGGAGCCACATCTGTTGCTGTTTAGGCGCCAACACCCCCCCCCATCCAGACACTACTGGGGGGACTGTTGTGAGGATGATGAGGGTGGGGGTTGATACCGACTGCGAAACTGGACCTGGGATATTGAGTGGTGCTGGCCAGCGGTTGGCTGAGTGGCTCCGAGGTCGTGACCTCCAGGCAATTCGTGATGGTGGCTCCATGGAGCATCGAGTAATGGATACCGCGTTGTTATCAGGGCTATCAGCTGGCTAAGCTGTTGTAAACCAGCTACTCCACACCCACAAGATATAACAACATATGATATCAAGCAGCCGACGAAGATTATTTCAGGATGGTTGATAATTCACTACTCACTGTTTGGATTCATTCATTCAACCAATGTCGCCAATAAAAGATTAAACTGTCTTATATTATTGCCTGGTAATGAGCTGTGAAACAGATCTTAGTCATTTGGAAGTGAGGGCCATTGCGGGGTAATGGGGTGTAATTTTGTGATGGCAGCTCAGATAGAGCAGTCAGAGGGCGTGTGAGGCTTTACCGTACGCCGGAGGATTTATTGTAGACCGACAATGTACAACAGCTGACTTACATCAGGAGGTGTGTGGGCTGGAGAGTGATAATGACAACCAAACCCAGTGTGACAGAGCTGAGCACTACATCGACAGTAATCACAGAACTCAAAGGTTTTGTCAAAGAGTGACGGACACAGCAGGGTCAAGAGTTTAATGATAGTGTGTGTGTGAAGCATGGCGACTGGGCAGTGTATTGGCATGTAGACAAACGGTTCAGAGCTGCCATGAATGGCCGGTCACAGCTCTTTAAGATGAGACCCTGAGAGTCCGACTGATGGGTCAGATTAGGTTCTGAAACATCCATCGGATTCAATGAGCGTCAAGCAGGCCCACGTGGAGTCTGCTGGCTGCTACAGGGTTTGTTTTCATATCAGGATCGGGTCAAATATTTGCAAATTAGTTTTCTGTTTTAACCTGCTTGGAGTTCCAGATGGGAAATGGTTTACTGTATCAGAGCAGTTCAAAGAGTGTTTGGGGGGCTGTCACTCACAGAAAAGTAAGTTGACATTAAACTTTTCTGTATTCATTGTGTTGCCCCGCAAAAAAACACCCATCTGGTTCCTCAAACGGTTTAATAAAAAAATAATTATACCATTTTATGTTTTGGTAGGAGCAGGGTTAACAAGGTAGCCCGCATGTTTATTCATCTTTCCCCTGCGTGGTTTAGCCACATAAATCTTTACAGTATATTCATAATAAACAGAAGTGTATAAAAGTCTTGTTGCTTTAGGCATCAAATACTGGGTTTAAAGCTGTTCCAAATGGTGGTTATTTCTCTTATTATAAATAAATATAGGTTGATTCCATCTTAGTTAACTCTACATCACTTGTGGGTGCAGTTGTAACACTAATTGTTTTAAGTTCAGCAACATTTGACATATCAAGAGTGTAAGAATATACAGCTTGTATGGCAAACCCATTGTAAAGCCCTTTGAATCAAACCTGAGCTAATGGGCTGTATAAATAACATTTATTTGACATGACTTTGAATTATTTTCTCTGAAGGAAAAGCATTAAAAGAAGAATGGCGTTTTTTATCAGTGGGTCCACCAATCAGCAGGAGAAAGAAGGTCACTTAACCTTTGTGAAATCGCAGAATAACCAACCTTTGGTCAACCATAGCAGGGGGGCAGTCCCCCCACTGAGGGGTCTGATCATTTGTCACCTACAGTTCAGTTCTGGGAGCGTCTTCACTGTGTCATCCATCTTCACTTCGCATTCTAAGTGTGTGTCCGCAGTGTGTGTGTGTTTCACGCCATTTGTCAATAGTTCAGAGTGCAGCTTCACTCATTCGTCTTCAGCGAGCGTCTTAAGTGTGCATTCTTGTGTCCATCTCAGGTCATTAGTGGTCAGCTCATATAATGGATGCATGGGGTAGGTGGCTATCGGGATAAAGTGAAGGGCTCCTCTCTTCTTGTCTGAAACTGATGGGATAACTTAACACGATTGTGGTAAAACTTATTTTTCAATCTGGTGATTGCTAGGCCTTGTGTGTCACAGAAAGACAGTAACAGACAAGGCCAGACAACATTGTTTTATTGTTCAAATGCAATATATACTGTAAATACATGAGTGACTTGGTCTCATTTGTGTTTGTTGACCTCAGAATGGATGTTTTCACAGTAGTCTGCCAAGGGTTAAGTTTCAAACATGCAACTAGTTTTTTTAAATGGCTGTCATTACAGTCCATTTTTTTGTTGCTACATATTCCTCTCTCTGTAAAAAGTCAAATAAAACTGATTCTGATAATACAAATATTGTATTCCAATATTATTTGAGATTCTCTTTTGTATTTTATTGTAGCTTTTACTGTGTCCCATTTGTTTACTTATATGCTGCTTTTTATAGCTCTTTGTTATTTACTTACCTACTAACTTACTTACGTATTTACTAACCGAATGAGTTAGTTAGCTGTATGGTTTTATTGTTTGGAAATCAAGGAAACAATAAGAATTCACGATAAAAAGAAAACTTTTATATGTCCAACATTTCTAGACAATATCTTTAAGTTGACCTCAGCCTTATCCCCCAAGGTTGGCCATGTTGCCGAGCAAGATTTTATATTTTTCACCTGTTTTTTTGTTGACCTTCTCGACCCCAAGCCTTTTAGTATATTGAGACTTTTAACCGCTTCAGTTTCCTCCAACGGTCCTACAAAACTCTGAATATCCAATAAATGTGAATATCGTTCAGAGCATGTTCACAAAGCATGAAAAAATATACACTTAAGATCATCACACAATCAAAAGCGATGTGGTTTGGCTGGGAAACAAACGTTTGTATCAATAGCAATTTGGTTAGAATTGCCTCTCAGCTGATGTTTGATTGAGAGAAAACCAGAGGAGGCTGGCAGTACCCGTTCCTGTGAGTGTGTGTTCTGCCTGCATACTTGGCATCAGATCAAGGTGAATCTGGTATGAGCGAGGGAATGAGCTAAGGAAAGTGTGTGTTTGTGTGTGTGTGTGCATTTGCAGCCCTCATTAGTAAACTCCAGCCCTGCTTTCACAGTATGAACACACCACTCCTCCCCTTCCCTTCACTCTCAGCCTCTCAACTAAATGAGGTTAATAAACTCAAGCGTTTACTACCATCACCAACACCATCCCTCCTCTCCTGCTTTCTCCTTCATCTCTGCCTCTCTACCTCCACTGCGCTCTGCACTCCTGAGCCAGCACTCCCTTCTCCTCTAAGCCTCCCTCCTTCTTTCATCTCAGCTGAAACGCTTTCTTCCTCTTTTCCTCACCTCTTTTTTTATTGTCATTGTTGCAGGGCGAAAGCTCTGGGATTTCCTCCCTCTATTTCCCAGGACAGAGCTGCAATTACAGCTCAGGAGAGAAGAAGACCAGCTGTGCGGGGGACTGGGGAGCAGTAGCAGAGACACAAAGAGGAGAGCGCCCCTCAGAGGCCAGGGTATGAAACTGCTCATATTCCCACCATAATATTTTCCCTCACATCAAAGCAGACGAATACTTTCAGGACGCACGGCTGTTTTTTTAAGTACCAGGCAGGGTCACCATGACCAAACAGGAATAACAACCCATCTTAACGAATATTGTGCCGTGTTATGACCTAGCTCGGCTGTCCTGAACGTTAAAAACACAACTGAACACACAAAGCTGTGGCAGGAACACGCAGTGATACCAAGGAAATGTGAAGAATGCATCAAACAGCCTTGGGTGCTCTTATCTTGGACTGCATGTGGACAGGGACATCCTAAAAGAAGTAAATACTGAAAATATGATTAAAGAGAACACATAAACATAAAGGACACATTCAGACAGCTGTGACCTGATTACTTGAAGGAATGCTGAGGGACTGGGCAGAAATCCTATGTGGCACCGTGTCGATACATACAACGTTTCAGAGGGAATGTCGTGTTTCCTTTCATCTTACAGCTTATAGCCTCACGTCTTATAGTCAATTAAGTACATTTTTAGGCTGTGTATTACATAGATTATTACTTAATATTTAACTTACCTGCTGTACAGTCAGTTAAATTGAAATAGCCTCTGTGATTATGCAACATATCTGACTGGATTATCTTCAAACGAAATAATTATTCGCCTCAGGTCTGCTCAGTGTTGCTCTGATCATATGACTGAAGGGTGGCTTTTCATCAAGGCCCAAGCCTTTTTTTCTTTAAAGATCCCATGTCATGGCCATTTCTACTGATCATAATTCCATTGTTGAAGTATACTAAAATATATTTATACTGTGCAATTTTCCAAACTCACATTGGTTTCTCATACAGCATCTCTGTAAAGTATGTGTATTCACCAGTATTCACTCTCTGTCCTAAACGGCTTGTTGGCCCAGTGTGCTCTGATTGGTCGGGACGTTTGCGAGGCTCGTTGCTGCTCGGAGCAGACAGGGCTTCCGTGTCGGCGATACAGCGAGAACAAGCTAAACTCATCCTGAGCACACACAAACACTCACAGCCGAAGTAAAAACAATAAGTGTGGCTTGATATTGAGTAAGAAAAAGGTTTATATAACACTGTGAGAATGGGTCTGCAGAGAGCATTTCTCCGCGATCCCAACGTAGTAGCCCGTATTTATATAGCCCAATATCACAAATGTTACATTTGTCTCAGTGGACAGAACATCAGTATGACAATACGACACCCTCTGTCCTTAGACCCTCACATCGTACAAGGAAAAACTTCCGGAGAAAACCCACAGTTTAAAAGGGAAAAATGGGAGAAACCTCAGGGAGAGCAACAGAGGAGGGATCCCTCTCCCAGGACGGACAGACGTGCAATAGATGCTGTGTGTAAATTGAAAAGATAATACATTTGCAACATAGGTAGTCCAAATGTTTGAAAATGCATGTGTGTATAATAGGAAGAGGAATCCATGAGGATATCCATCCAGGACTTATGATCCAGGACCACAGCCACGACTCAAGATCCAGGGCTCGCGATCCAGGACTCAGGACCGCAGCAACAGGATCATCCATGACTCCGGATCCCGGCGTATATAGACACCAAAAACAAAGAAATTTGGGGAAGCTGGGTTAATCGGAACATGAGAGTACACAGGTATAGACAGAGAGAAGGAAGAAGTAAGATGTCCCCCCACAAACTAAGCCTATATCAGCAAAACTAGGGGCTGAATCTAATCAGCCCTAACTATAAGCTTTATCAAAAAGGAAGGTCTTAAGCGCACTCTTAAAAACGGATAGGGTGTCTGCCGCCCGAACACAAACTGGAAGCTGATTCCACAAATGTGGAGCTTGATAAGAAAAGGCTCTGGCTCCCATTGTACTTTTAGAGACTCTAGGAACAACCAACAACCCTGCATTCTTGGAACGCAATGCCCTAGTAGGACAGTAGGGTATAATGAGTTCTTTAAGGTAAGATGGCGCCTGCCCATTAAGGGCTTTGTAGACGAGAAGAATAATTTTAAATTCTCTCCTGTGTTCTATAGGGAGCCAGTGTAAGGCAGCCAGAACAGGAGTAATGTGGTCCCTTTTCCTAACTCTGGTTAGTACATGAGCTGCAGCATTTTGAATCAGCTGAAGCGACTTAACTGACTTCTTGGTACACCCTGATAATAAGGAGTTACAATAATCCAGCCTTGAAGTAACAAATGCATGGACTAGTTTCTCTGCATCGTTTTGAGGCAAGATATGCCTGATTTTTGCAATGTTACGTAGATGGAAGTAAGCGGTCCTTGAAATTGATTTTATGTGGGCGTTAAAGGATCAATCCTGATCAAATATAACACCAAGATTCCTTACAGTCTCACTGGAGGCCAAATTAATGCCATCCATAGTTAGTATATCTTTAGATAGTTTGTTTCGTAGATTCTTCGGGCCGAGTACAATAACTTTTTTTTTGGTCGTGTTTAACATCAAAAAGTTTAAGGTCATCCACGTTTTTAAGTCCTTGAGGCAGTCTTGAATTTTATTTAGATGATTAATTTCATCAGGCTTGATTGATAAATATAGTTGAGTATCATCCGCATAACAATGAAAATTTACAGAATGATTCCTTATAATATTGTCTAACGGAAGCATATATAATGTGAACAAAATAGGTCCGAGCACTGAGCCCTGTGGCACTCCATGGCTAACTTTGGTTTGCGTGGAAGATTCATCGTTGACACGTACAAACTGAGAGCGTTCAGATAGATAGGACCTAAACCAGCCTAAAGCAGTTCCCTTTATGCCAACTAAGTGCTCTAGTCTTTGCAATAAGATATCATGGTCGATAGTATCAAATGCAGCACTGAGATCGAGCAAGACAAGAATAGAGACAAGTCCTTTATCTGAGGCTATTAGAATGTCATTTGTGACTTTAACCAGAGCTGTCTCTGTGCTATGATGTGTTATAAAGCCAGACTGAAAATCTTCAAATAAATCATTGTTTTTTAAGTAATCACACAACTGTTTTGCGACCGCTTACTCAAGAATATTTGAGAGGAACGGACGATTAGAAATAGGTCTATAGTTGGCTAAAACCTCTGGATCGAGGTTGTGCTTTTTAAGAAGCGGTTTTATCACTGCTACTTTGAATGATTGTGGAACATAGCCTGATAATAAAGACATATTCATAATATTTAATAAAGAAGTGCTAATTAATGGAAAAACTTCCTTCAACAGCTTAGTTGGAATTGGGTCTAACATACACGTTAATGGTTTAGAAGAGAGAATCATTGAATTTAATTGTTCAAGGTTTATGGCTGAAAAGCATTCTAGTTTACTATCTAGTGTAATATTAGAACTTACGTTTCCGGGAGCTGTTGATAACACTATAGGCCTACTGGTCAAAGGCAAGAGGTCATTAATTTTGTTTCTAAGAGTAACAATTGTATCGTTAAAAAAGCACATAAAATCATTACTACTGAGTGCTATGGGAATAGATGGCTTAATCGAGCTGTGGCTCTCTGTCAGCCTGGCTACAGTGCTGAAAAGCAATCTTGCATTATTCTTATTCTCATCTATTAATGAAGAGTAAGTAGTAAGCTGCTCTCGCTTTACGCAGTGCTTTCTTTCTTTCTTTCATTGAGAGTAATATGCCAAATTAAACGAGATTCTTCAAGTTTAGTGGAACGCCATATCCTTTCAAGTTGTCTCGACTTTTGCTTTATTTTGCGGGTTTGACAAACAACAATGAATGCTTACAGGTTGTGTACCCGAATCTCCCGCTGGTCCAAACAAAGTAGGAACAGCAACGTTCTTCAGTGTCCTACGCTGTACATATCCGGCATGAATCGCTGAAAGGTTTGGGAAGCTTTGTTTCGTGAAAGGCTGGCAGAGGGTGTGGCCTCTGGGTATCCTCACGTCAGAGTACCCAGTAAGTAAACAATGGAAAATGAGAAATCTCCAACAAGGCGTTTTGGGGAGGTCTTTTCTGTGTTTTACTCGCTACAGGGTGTACTTTGAGGGTTTTTGACTCTGCAGACCGTTTACATGCATAAAAACCTTCATAACGCACAAGGGGACGGGTAAAGCATGACATGGGACCTTTAACTGAAGAAGGTTTAACAGTTTTTTTCCATTTCATTCTTCAGTTTGTATTGTATTGGGCCATACAGTACACAGCAATGATGGTGCAAGCCATTTTAAACTGATTAAAATCCATTAATCTTGTCATTTATTCTGCTGCTCTTCCAGAGACATCTCCAAATCCCATGAAAGGACCATTGCAACAGTGTGTTTATCCATCCTTCAACACTCTCTTTATTGACGTTTTTTTACTACGCTATAGCTTTAATTAATCTATATTTTAAACTGGGGTAAATAGTGCATTTCTTGGACACTATTCTGTAGTTGGGGATTAATACACATTTGGTTATTATGGTTAAACAGGCAATACTTGTTAATAGGATCAAATCATTGTTGATTTTGGTCTTTTCTTGGGATTTGTTGACAATAAGAACACATTGGAATATCATCAGCCCTTATTGTTTTAAGTTGTTGACTCTAAGTGTATTCCCCTAAATGAGAAAGTCAAAATTCAAATTGTAAAGTATTTACTTAGGTTTCAGTGCAGAAAATGCAAAAAAGTATATAATGAACTAGAATGGCGCTTCAATCTGCCAAAGCTGCATTCAATCCAGTCAAAAATATTGCGTAATTCTACCCCGTTACGCAGATGAACTCCGAATTAAACAGGTTCTTCCTTGGCCTGTGCTTCACCCTTCCCCCCAAAAAAGGGCTATTCATTTTCTGAAATGCTGCTGACAAACAACAAACATAACCTCTTCGGCAGATGTAATTATATCGTTTTCTAAATTAAAGGGGAACTCCACCAATTTTCCATACCAAAGTCTATGTTATACACAACCGGTAAACACAGTTATAAAATATCTTCTGTGGTTCTGAAGGAGCTTAGTCAAGACCGAGAAAATGACTTTGTGACATCACTTGTGTTTCCCAGATTGAGTTTAAGACATTTCAACTGAAGCCTGCCTTACAAAGTAGGGGTGTGCAGATTGCCATTTACCAGGAAGGGAGGGTCTAGCAATAAAATCTTTTGAGGTGTAGGATCCAGTATTTTTGGGGCTTATTAGGTACTAAAAGTAAAGATATTTACGCTTCCTTTTCTTTTCTGTCTCTTAAATCCCTCAACTTTATGGAAGTGCAACACAAAGTTGCCTCTTATCAGTGCCCCCACTCCTGCTCGTATAGTCATCCTAGCTGAATGGGAATTGTTGGACATATGCCATTTCGATTGACACTTTTATCTGTACATTTTTCGGATGCTTGACCCCAACTGGAAATGATCCCCTGACCTTGGCACCTCCCGCCAGACCCTCTCCACACTGGATCACATTATTAAAATGACTGTGATATGTGCCTGTTCGGCTTCAGGCATCAGCTGCTTGCAATGTAATGTTTCCCAACAGCTGTCGCACTGTTCGGCTGGTGTGTGAGTGTGTAACAAAGAGAGAGTGATGGCAGCAGGAGCCCCCGTCAGACCCATGGGACGGTCGGGAGAGGAGCAGACGGTCGTGTCGTTTCACTGGAAACATATGGTGAAACTCAAGTGTGTAATTTACCTAGGACTACGGGTGGCCCTGAGTAGCACGTACACACATGCGCATGCACACATGTACACACACACAGTGACAGGGTGTAATTTACCTGAGGCCTATGGGTGGCCCAGTGTCCCGTTGCACTTGTCACACACTCAGACGGCTCATACCCAGTTCACACTTTCTTGTAGAGACGGAGAGAGTGAAACTAATTTCCCCAGGCCTGCAGACAGAAGAGTAAGAAATCACACGGTGACAGAGATGTTAGAGAGGGTGCATTTAGTGTATTGTGGGGAAGACATTACCCCAAAATCTCAACCTGTGGGAGTACTGCACACCCTGTATCACATCCTCTCCTATTCATCAACCTGGCTCCTTTTCAAAGCGGGCGCGATCCTCCTTCAAAGAGATGAAGGTCATGGGAGCACCAGTGAAGGGGAGGAAGACAGATTAGAAGAGTGTGTCCCTCCCTACATTCCTGCACTGACCTTCATAGTAGTGTGGCACTGTAGCTATCATCGGCCCACCATGCTTTACAGTGGGTTGTTATTGAGGGCTGGGATTATGGGCTCCGCCAACCTGCATGCCCCACCCCAATTCCACGGCAAGCGTAAATGGAGCATATCTTATTCCGCGTGACGATTGACAGACAGGCGGTCCCAGACGTTTACGGTTGGCACTGTTTGAGGTGTCTGTCTGTGAAGGCTGATATGATAGTCTGTCTACAAGTCGCTGTGTGTGTGTGTGTGTGTGTGTGTGTGTGTGTGTGTGTGTGTGTGTGTGTGTGTGTGTGTGTGTGTGTGTGTGTGTGTGTGTGTGTGGTGTGTGTGTGTGTGTGTGTGTGTGAGCTGGTGTTTGATCTCCTTTCCCAGCCAAGGGGCTTTAACTTCACTCCAGGTGCAGAGAAGTCAACCTGGGGGCATGGGAGGCACATACAGTTGAGATCACAACCCTGATGTACACACATACACACACACACACACACACACACACACACACACACACACACACACACACACACACACACACACACACACACACACACACACACACACACACACACACACACACACACACACACACACACACACACAGAGGCAGGACGTTTCCTTGATGCAGTTACTCAGACTGAGTAACTTTGTGGTTTAAACTGGTTTACCAGTCCAGTGGTGTCGCCGTGGAATGCTTCTAGAGCATCAGCAGGATAAACATTACTGTTACCGCCTCCACATGAAAACATCAATCAGTCGCTAACAGAAATACTGAGAGTTAAAAAATGAAAAGGTGAAAGGGCCAGCTGGTTCAGTGGGCAACATAATGACAATGTGCAGGACCAGCTCTCAGTCTACTGTACACACAAGCAGATGGAGTTGGTTTTCATTGCTGCAGGTCAGCTCTGATTGAACACAGTAAATGAGTCAACACTGGGACTAAACACTGCATGTGACTCTGAAGTGAAGTTGATATAAAGTTATTAACAGGTGAAGGTTTGGATCAAATCATTGGCAAACCATTAATTCTACCCCAAAAATGTCGTTAAAGGCTCTTAACTGCATTTCTTCCATTCCAGCACCTCAAAAGCAGCGGGAGTAAGCGCTCTCTTTATTCCTCCATATCTCCACACAGGAAATCTGTGTGGTCCGTAATGAGCTCAGTAAACATCTGCTGCTCCTGTATTAAAGACCATTTTCTACGCGTCTCATCCTGTAATGTGGAGAAATTAGAGTGCAGGGACTCATTCGGGGTGTTTATACACACACATACACACACATTCAGTGAGCAGACATAACATAAGGAGTCCAAGTGTTTTTATACTACCCTACTGACGCTCTAACATACCAGCTCAACACCACAATTTTCCATCCACAACAGTAAAACACTACTGGGTGTCCTTGGTGTATGGGCCTTGACTACCAGGGTTGCTTTTTTTTGTTGAAAGTGCAAGGTACTGGGGCCTGATCCAAGAAGCAGGTTTACTGATTTATCTGGAAATCTTTGGTAATTTATACCCAGAAGCCCCTCAAAGCTGGAACATGTGATTATAAAACCCCCCTTTTCAGATGTTACATCAGATAACTCGGTAAAGCTGCTTTTTGCAAACAGGCTCTTCATTATTTATTCAACTAAAACAAATACACGGTCTGTTTATTTAGCATGGCAGCGTTTCCCTCTAAACACTGTATGACACAACAAAGGCTTGGTTATGCAACTGCTGGTGGATGTGACATTTAAAGAGGAGTAGCACCACCTAGTGTCAACTCTTCATAACTCCATGGCAAATACCAACATGTAACTAACCTTAAAGCAAAGAGAAATAACTAAAACTCACACTGTTTCTTGAGAGAACAAAATGTAATCCAAAAGAAAGAATATTTAATGTATTTTTATTATAGAAAACACGTATTTGATGTGATTACTAAGGCCAGTACAGTAGACTTGCTACACACACAGAAGACATCACTCCTCAGACTACAACTCCAGCTTTCATATTTGCTCCTGCACATTTTTACACTGTGTGCCTGTGGTGATTGACTTAATCCAGCAGAGTGTTCTTCATCCATGAAAACCTCACATTCCAGGCTTTTCCCATTCCTGTCAAAGTCTGCTGATGGTAAGATGGGACAACGTTTGCAGTTTAGGATATCCCTCACTTGCTCGTGTTCTGCTGGACCTCACTGAAGATCTTCTCCTCCAGTTCGGAGGTGTCATACTCCTTCAGCATGTCGTACTCTCTCCATGGCTGCGCCCATTTCTGCGCGTGCTCCATCTGCTCCGTCGTCAGGGACAGGTCAAAGCGGATGCCCTTGATGTCGAATTTTGGTCGTTCCCAGCGTTTGGACCATGGCTTTGGCCGCATCCTTACTTTGATCTGGTGAATGGAGAGAAAATCCCAATCATTGGAAAATATGTATCAACATTACCAGAAAAAATACCTGCGTTAATAAGAATCATAATAGTATAGGTTTCTAACAATAGCTTTAACAATATTACATTGCATTTAGCTGACGCTTTTATCCAAAGTGAGTTAGACCAAGAAGATACAAACTTGAAGAAAACAGAGTCATATAAGTACATCAGGTTTCATAGAGACAAACCAATAATAAGTATGCATGAGCTTGAAGAGGAACCATTTCATCCAGCTCTTTTTTACATATTCAGACCCTGTAGGGGCTCTTACGTTGTTGAAAGGCACCTCTCCAGTGGGGGAGATGGGCACGGGCTTCATGTCCGGGTTCACGGTGCTGTAATCAGGCATAGCGTCTCTCAGGTACAACAGGCTGTCGTCCAGCCTCTTCTCCAACTTCAGCACTTCTACCTTCTGGATGCGAGGGCTGTACAGGTCGAAGCAAATCTCCACACCTGAAGAAACACATGATTGAAATCATAGTTTAACTTAAAGGCAAACTGGTTCACTTTTTGTATAATTGGATGAACCTCAGTATGGGGAAAGTTATTAAGCATGATTCTTTTGCAATTAAATGACAGCACTTATTTTAAACAATAAGCCTGTGTTGCCCTATTAAAGAGAGAACACACATGAATAGAGGGAGGGTCTCAGGTTGAGAAGCAGCATACTTTGTGACTACACAAGAAAACCTTAATATCATAGAAACATTGTATATCATTCAGAAATAGTGTAGGAAATGGACGGTCATAGTGAGTTACTTCATTTACAAATCAATGACAAAACTATTTGGTTGACATAAGACTAGTGTTAATTTCGTTGACTAAAACTATGACGAAATATGTTCGTCAATGACCTTTTTTTCCATGACGAAAACGAGACGATGACGAGACGGCACCGACAATAACTGTAACGAAATCATCATGCAATATCGTTGACGAAAAGTGACGAGACGAAAATGTAGTTTACTAAATAAAAACTATGCCAAAATCTCTCTTTACTTTCGTTGACGAAAAATGAGGAGACGAAATATTATCAAAGGTAACGTTACATCTCTGATAGTCAGTTTTTCTCCCAGCAGTTCCATTTCCGGGGCTGCGGCTGGGCAGCAGCTGTGTGTCTGTGCTGCGCGGCGGTACATTTGAATTATACCGGGCAGCAGCAAAATATGAACTGTCAGGAAGACTCGGGTCTAACTCATGGTCTAACTAACCTTATTTAACAGAAAATAAAATGGCAACAACAGGGCTTGGGAGCAGTGGTCGCACTCGCGTTAACCGAATACCCCCGTCAGCGCGAGTGAGTGATAAATTGTGCACTCGACGGATAATGATGGATTATGACGGAAATGTTACGATCCTCTCCGTCAAAATTACTGACAACGAAAAAGTCTAAAGCCACCACTGCTTGGGAGAAAGAAACAATGTGATATTTGGGCCCATTTTCACTACAATGAGGCGGAGAAAAAAAGCGAATGCATTGTTTTACCAGAAGGGAAGCAATGCGGCCATAACACAGCTGGTAACAACACCACAAACCTGAGCAGATACTCTCTGCAAAGCTTCATTCTTAATCATTCAACCTGTGTTTTTCATCAGATAAGGACAAGATATAATCTTATTGTGAAATACGTTTGACTAAAATGACAAATGATTGGTTTTGGCTAGACCAGTTTGACTGAAATGTTCCATATGATCTGATGACTAAAAAAAGACTCAACCGTTTTCATTGACAAAAAGTAGACTAAAATAATTAGTTTTCTTTGACTAAAATAAGACTAAAATGCTCAGACTTTTAGTCGACTAAAACTTGACTAAATAAAAACAGGATGAAGGTGACTAAATATGACTAAAACTAAAAAGGAAATTTAACACAGGACTAAGACTAAAACTAAATTTAAAAATAGCTGACGAAATTAACACTACATAAGACTAAATATACCTTCATGCCAGGTAACAGTGATGTCACATTGTGTGTCAAAAATATGTCAGAAGGGGTGCAACTACCCAAAAATAGCAAGTTATGCCATCATTTTTACAGAACAAATGATGATGACAATTGGTCATTATCAAAAGAGAAAAAAATTGTCTGACGATCAACTAATCAAATTGGTGAAATGTCCTGTTTTTCAGTAGACCTTTGTTCCTGAAAGCTTACACAGAACATAAATAAACCTCACCTTGGTTATCAATGATGTTCCTCAGGATGAATGTGGCTCCGAGCCCCGTCCCCCCCCTCTGGATACAGATGCCAACAAAGCGGCTCACTTTCCCAGCTGCATTTGTGTCGGCCATGGTCACTGCCAGGATGCTCCCTTGAAACAATAATTGACATTTAAAATTAGTATACAAACAACTGTTTAATACACAGTAATTCTTAAAACACAATTTTTATTCAAAAAGGTTTGCTATATAAAGTAAAACAAAAAGGGGAAAAAACTATGGAATGATTAATAATGTTGATTATTTAAATAAATGTCTCATTACCGTAGAATATTATAATATTATATGGAAAGAATATATAAGTCTAAAAGTTAACGGTGCAAGTTATATCCGATTCAGAGGTCTCTAATAGATTTGAGACAATATCATATGTTGCCCATTTTATTTGTATTTAAATGAAAGCATAAGAATAATCTGGCTGTAGACTGACTGCTAGGACATGAGAAATATATGGCCTTGTAGCTTTGATTTCACTTGTATCAATGGAAAAGTGTCAAGGACTTCGGCCCCAAATCTATTTGTTGTTTTGTCTGACTGCCTTTTGTTATGTTATGTTTGTTTATACTCCTGTTCTTCCTTGTAAAGCGACCTTGGGTATTATGAAAGGCGCTATAGAAATCCAAGTTATTATTATTATTATTAATGATATTCCCCAGATTACAGAAGAGAAAGGTGTTTGGGTGAATCAGTGTATGAATGTTGTGGGGTTAACCAATGTCTTACCTGGGTAGAATTCAGGGATGTTGAGCACTTGCCTCCTGCGGATCATGTCTTTCCTCTCCATGGCAAACTTTATAGGATCTGTTCTCTGTCTGGGTGGGATGAACTCTGGGCTCAGGAACCTAGGAAGGAAGACAAAACACTTACAGGAAAACATACTTTACGCAGAATGCAGTATTTGGAGAAAGAATGGAAATACATCCTACTTTCTCAGCGATGCCACAGTCTGTGTTTTATCAACAATGACAGGTTTAGATGGAGGGGTGAACTTCGGGGGCTCCTCGTCGGGAGAAAGACGACACAGACACGTGGATATGAACCCTGGAAATAAAAACAAGGACATAAGATAACAGTAGAGTCGAATAATGGTCGTTATTAGGTTAAATAGTCGCAAGCTAACAATGTACCGTTAGCAACATTAGCTCATACGTCAGGATGAACATTATAAATACTGCATGTTTTTCAAAGCCTGACAGCAAATTCAATGTAGAATGGAGAATTGTACGCTTGTTGTGTTTACTTACGTTCATTTCGGAGCCGGAGGTTGCGTAGTAAGCTTAGTGAAAACATCATTTTGTTGAGCCCTTTCCCTACAGACAGCCATGTCTGACCTTCTGTTGTCACATGGAAACGCGTACGGAAGCCGTGTAGGGTAAATGTTATTGAAACGCGATTTATTCGAATCTGCAGTAAAATACATTGTCCACAAGATGGTGCAACTGTTATATCAAATATAAGAAAGAAAGCAAGAGAACCCTAACAATTATCCTACCGTGATAACAGATTAATACAAATGTTGATTTATTGAGATGGCAGCATTTTTTTCTTTTACAGATAGTATGTGTTTATATTGTTGGCTACATCAACAACATCCGGAGAGTCAATTACATGTTTTTGGTTATAGATGTATTTATGAATTAATTATTCCAGACAGGCTTTTAAAGTAGTGTTTTATGATTAAAAATATATATATTTATTGGACAAAAAAAAACGGATGTTAAGAGGCTTAACTTTAGTAAAACACAACAATAAATAGCCTAATGGATACTTTATTACAAGTAATATTATCCACACTTAGAAGTACACCAGTATTTGTATTTTTATACTTTTTATTTATAGGCCTATTTAATTAAACAAATGCACTTTGCTTAGAAAATAAACTCATATTTTTACATACAGTATAAGCTAATAATAACAACAACAAAACATGAAAAATAATTACAGGAATTGAGCTGAATGAAAAAATGAAACAAAAAATAAATAAGTAAATACATACATATGCTTTCTTGTTATATAAAAAAAAAACCTACTCGGTGCTTTAGCCCCAATAATAATACTAATATTAATACAAATGTGTATTTTAGTTTTTCCATTAATCAGTCCATTTTCTCCATCTATTATCAGCTATGTGTTTTATTTTATTTCTAATTTTGTATGTCATCCTTTCCGTAGTGTACACTCCAGTATTGTACATTTGCATACATTATTCAAATGTGAAGTCCTTATTGGGTGACACATGGGCCCTTCCATATTTATGGCATGTGTCTGCTAGGGAACTCTGGGTCTTTGGGACCCTGCAGGGGAGCGGCGGTGCTCCAGGTGGGCTGCCTCCACACCACAACACGCAGTTAGAGTAGAGAGCAGTGCTGTAGCCCAGAGGAGCCCCGACCCGCAGTCTGTCAGAAGTGTGGTGGAGGAGGATGAGGGAGGACTAGAGGCATGGCACTGCGCACCTCCCGCAAGAGACGCGGATCCTGAACCCCAATGCAGCTTCTGGACTTTCTAATGCTTTGGATAAACTCACAAACTTCGAGGCTTCAAGGATGTTCTTCTCAGATGGGACTCTCTCAGCAGTCACTTATGCTCTCCTGTTGGGAATAACGTGTGTGAGCGTCCTCTGCGATCTCACCAAGGGCTCTTCAGACTTTTCAGGTTGGGAATAAATATGTTGTTCTTGGTCAAAAATAAGTGTAACACCTCTGTTTGTAGCCTTGAAAAGTAACGATACAGCAGCATGTCCAGATGCCCCACTTGTTTGTGTCTGCGCTCAAGCCTCATCACACTTTACGATAGAGAAGTGCAATGATTTCACGCTAGGATATTGAAAAATAAGCAGGATAAGTCCAGATGTATGCTTTAAAACGACTTTCAAAACAACTGTGAGCAGTGATTTCAGAGTGTTGTCGCGCGCACTTCTCTCAGGAAGACCCGTGCCTCTGGCGTGCTGCAGCATGCACACTAATGTTTGTTTCAACAACGTGTAACCTGGAAACACAACTTAAACATGCGGAAAAGACCCATGTTTCTTATCTTTTGGGCACATCTGAGTCACACTTCAAACAACAGGTTCTCCTTTACTACGGCCACCTGTGTAGGGGTTAAGGGTTGCTTTATCAGTACAGCATATATCCCATTTATACAATTGACATACATGGGATGTGGTTAATGTGTCACTATAGAGAAGTTGTTTATGCTTTATACACATAGTATTAAAGGTAAATGCAATGCAAGTCATATTAGTGCCTGGAAACTGCCCATTATCTCAGGTTTATGTGCAATCCAGTGTGACGGAATCTGAAGGCTTTTATTTTACTAAAGTAATGAGTTATTCTGCGTTGCATTAAAGGCCATTGAGCTGTGCTGATCCCAAGGCAAGCCTGCAGGTTTTGTTTACAGTGCCATAAAACAGGAAGGCAGCTTTGTGTCGGTGTTAATTGGCCTCTAATGGGTCTATTGGTTGGAAACGAGCAGGCTAACACTGTGGGGAAAAGGTGCTAAAGCGCAGATGTATATGCCCTGTGTGTACGAATGTGTGTGCATGTGTCCATGTTGCAGCCTAATGAGCTGCTAAAGATCACTGTGTAGTGAAGGCTGTTAACAAGGTTGTGATTCTCTAATTACCATGAATGTGTCAGTAGTTGTTGGTTTTGTCATAAATACTCTGAGTACATTAAACAACGGTTGATTAAGCAAGAAGGGTAAACTATTAGCCCGGGTGAATCTAGGTTTCTGCTGCTTGGAGCGGGTTTACCAACACAAAGACATGATGATGCAAATCTAGGAAGGAGTTCATTTGTTGAAAGCTTTGGTGCAGCATTTTTATGCTCTGCAAGTTAACCTCTGGACGTTTCAGTGGCTCATTGATAATGTTGCTCTGTAGGGGGATGGAGAGGACCTGCTGTCATGAAGGGATCTTCCTTTTCTTTACATACACTTGAGGTTAGGTTTCAAGTGATGCTCGTGTTGACTCCCAAGATGTACCTTAGGTAACCCACGAGGGACTCTTTGCAACATGCTTTTACAGAAATGCTGACAAGAATTGAATGAACAGGAATGAGAAAGGGGACTCAGAATACCTCAGGACAAAGAAATCCCTCAGTTCTCACATTCTTGACCAGCTGGAGTCTCCCTGGAGACCAAGAGGAGGTCTCTGATTGACATTTGCTGCCAGGGTGTGGGGTGGCACGAGTGCTAGATCGAACATCTGTCACTCAAGTCATATGGTTGGTCTGTGATGGTGGACAATCTGGTCACATGAGCAAGGTGCGTAGCCAACTGTTGGTTTTCCAAAGGCTTTATTAGCAACTTTTTATCACATGCTATTTATAGTTCATGCTTCTATGCGTCTTGTGTTTGCATTGTGTGCTGATAGACGGAGTCATGGCAGTTTCATATTTCATCATGGAAACAACCTACTGCATGATTAGATTGAGTCTCTCCCCGCTTGTTATCATCTTCTGTTGCTGACGGCTAATTAGAGGTGTGGGCGACACTTAAAAGCCCCCAGGCTAACTTCTGTAGTAGGAAGCTAGCTTAATGATGTTTTGAAAGTTACCAAAAGTTGCATTATGTTGATTTTATAAACCGTAAAAGTATAGAAGCTCGACACCTTATTCTCTCCTGTAGGTACTTTCTCAGTGTTACTCATGTGACCAGCTTGTTATGTAACTGTTCTTCATCAGACAGCTAGCAGCAAACCATCCATTACCAGAATTGAACATCACGCATCCTTGCCTATGTTGTAAATACAGACCTCACTGCTCCCCAGGTATATGGAATGTATCTCATATATTTTACGACCAGAAAATACAATAAAGTGATGCATTTAAAATTGGATTGACAGAAAACAAATCTGTAATCTTCTTGATGACCAATAAATCATTTTACTGATAGAAAATAATCAGAATATTAATCAATTTTTTTTTAAACGGTAGTTGCAGCCTTCACTTAGAAGTGTATGTGTTCTCCGGACTTCTAGGCAGTTGTGTATTTGAGGAATTGTACTTCTAGCACTTCACTGGCTGTTATCTCTGGTCTCCTGGACAGTTTTGTAATGTTAACAGAAAGCAGTTTATCATTTTTGTCAACACATGGTTGTAAAGGTAGGGCAGAGCAATGAATAGGGAATTGTTTGGAAATAAAAGCCGTTACACAACAGGAATCCAGCATTTGCTACAACTGGGCCTTTCAACTCAGAGTTACTTACAAAACACAGATGTATTGTGTGTTTCTTTTATCTGTAGAACATTTCAGAATCAGTTGTTTCTGGACAACCTATATGGTGCTGCTAAAAGGTTACAGTGAAGCAACTTCTCTTCTCTTTCGCTGTCATAAAACCCCATAGGCAAAAAGCTATTTAACCTCAGTCAATGGGATGTGAGGCTGTTGAAGGGCCAAAGGGTCAACTGAGGTCAACCCATAGTAACTGTGAGTGTGTGGTTAGGGGGAGTTATCATCCATCTTGCTCTTTGTTCCCCCCTGTCAAACCTCATCACACATGTTGACCACTGTCGGGAAAGGTAGAGAGAAAGTCAACACAACGCTGTTCTCTCAGCTCATGAATTTAAATTTAGTTCAGAAGAGGATAAAGATGTTTGGTTAACTTCAAAGTAAGGCTCTCAAGTTGTGTTGGATCAATATATGAATAGCACGCTTCTTTTAGGGTAATTTCAAGCGTCATGTATATGCATTTTAAGCTTTTTGCACCATGTTCTCATTCCCTACTGGCTTCATTTTTAAACATACAAACGTTGAGAACTCAAACAAAACAAATTGGTTATGTATAAGAAAGGATTACGGTTTAGGGTTTAAACAGGTAGGTAAATGTAGTTACATAGGCTACGTAAGTCCGGTACTGAAGGTAAATAAGTCAGTGGTTGACTTTTGGTTTGACAGGTGACACTCAGCGGTTTCCTGGGTGAAAGTCCTGAGTTTGTTTGACCCATCTTTCCAACCCATCATCCTCCCTATGAGGACATCTCAGTCTTTATACAATTTGACTTCACTTTCAAAGTACTTGCTCTGAGTGTCTTATATTGCTGCAGTATAAAATGACATGACAAAAGCTATTTGTAGTAAGAACACATGAATACACTTTAGCAATATGCAGGTTTTTCATACTTTATTTAGCAATACATGGCTGGCCTGGAATATCTCTCTTTTGGTCAGGACATTTGTGATGGGTATCTTTTTTAAATTCTTGACTTTTTGGTAGACTGAACAACTAATCAATGAATACAAAAGTCATTTGTTAAAGCCCTACTAACATTGTGATACTTTAATAAAATAAGTGGTACTTGATCTTCTGATGTAAAAAGACTGGGGAGCTTGATCCTTCCTAGGTGACAGATCAGCTGATAGCTTCACTATGGGCAAGCTGTCTAAGCTAACAAACACAAATCCACCTATGCTATTACCCTTTAACTATACCCCTAACTGCCTACACACACACAAACACACCCCTCAATCTACTGATCGCTACTCCAGGCCCCTCAATCTTAATCCGCTCTGATTTTTGAGTGTTGGATAAGGGTAGCACACTGAACCCCATGCTCTCCTCTCTCAGACCCTTCCCCCTCCTCATCAGCTCTCCTGCCTTCTTTTTCCTCCACTACCTCCACCTCCTCCTCCTCCTAGCTGCCTCTACTCCTCCCTAGGGCTTGCCTGATCACTGTTTCTGTGTCTGTGTGTGCCAGGTGAGCTCTGTCTAAACAAATCCTGCCTCCCACTTGTTTTGTCTACTGCGGTGGAGGCAGGCGGCGAGGCGGACTGCGACTGCCTGGCATAAGGCTGCTTTTCTCTGCTGCTGAATGGAGAGGGGGTGCTGCTATTCAAAGAGCCGTCTCTGTGAACAACGCTCCCAAAGGAGGGAAGTGTCAAGACATTTCGATTCATTTGCGTGATAGTATCAAAACACACAGAGTTGTTGGGTGTCAACTAGGAAGGGATTTATTTAATGTATTTTTCTGCTTCATACTGAATATATAAAGTGTTTGAAGGAAACTTGCGAGGTTTGAAATACAAACCTTTATTGTTTATATTTCCTTAATCCATCGAAATTCTTTATAGACATGTTGAAAAGGGATTTGGTCGGGGTTTAAAAACGTTTCACCAAATTTTGTTTCGAATCCGCTTATCAAAAATGAAATCCTTTCAAATCCCATATTACATTCATTAAGGTGTTGCTTACATAATATTGAAGTGACAAAAGTTATAGACAGTTCAGATCTACAACTCATAAGGTTGACTTTAAAAAGAGAAGATACGATTCAATAAGAAATGCTTTAGTGTGAGATAAACTGATCAGATATGTTTTAACTGGAGAGCTGGGTCTAAAAGAGAACAGCCTAAAAAAGGTTATTTAATACCAGAGGTAATTGATATAGAGGTTTTCAAGCTTCACATTACAGAAAGCGGTTCTTCCTGAATGCTAAGAATTTATCGCTGAGTTTTGAAACATCATATCCAGCCATCTATCCGTGCATGTTGTGGCCCATGTATCATTAATAGCTGAGCGATGCGGTTAAATATAAACAGTTGTAAATCCCATCTTTGAGAGTTTGGTACCAACACAGCTTCTCTTACATCGACAGTCTAATACGTTTAGGGACATTTGAGCTTTTAGGTGTAGACAGCTTGGAGATGTAATGTGGATATCTTCTGGATATATGTTCCCCTGTTTATAGCCATACAGTGTGTGTGTGTGTGTGTGTGTGTGTGGTGTTGTGTGTGTTTGGTGTTTGTGTGTGTGTTGTGGTGTGTGTGGTTGTGTGTGTGTGTTGTGTGTGTGTGTGTGTGTGTAATTTAAAGCAGAAGTCTGGCACAACATGATAGCGATGAAAGACATGACCTACTATGTAAGTTCTTCCCCCTGGATACAATAAGCGCATGAACAAACATACACATAAAGCAACAATGTCATGTTGGTGATGAGAGATGTGTGTTTACAACAGGAAACAACTCTTCCCTTCTGCGCCCCGGAAATTAAACAAGCCCACCTCCCACGGTAACAAACACAGACACTTTAAAGTCATAGCTTCACTGATGAAAAGTGTTTTGTAAAACCTGAGCTTTATTTTAAATAAATCAATCTGTTTTTTACTATACAATACGCTGAAGGAAAGTCCCGAATAAAAGGACCAAGCGTTGGATACAGAAGTGTTGACAAGATGAATGTGAAGGTGTTAGAATCAGACATAGCCTTAAAGGCAAGCTTTGTCTCCGCTGAGTCAAGTCCCGGCATATAAGCCATATTAACCAATCAAAGTAAGTTTATGTCTTGTGGGCCAAGATATGTGTGCTGGAAGGGTGCACATCCTGACTGAGGTAATGCTCAATAAGTGATTTGGCTGCTGTTGGAGCAATATTACACTAAATTAAACCCAGTATGTCAGTTATGTCTTTGTTACACAAAAATAATAGACACACACTTGCCAGGCATACTGTTCAGTGAAACTGTTATCGGTACACTGGAACTCTTTTTTTAATAATGCAGTCTAATAATGCAAATATGGCTACTTATCAGTTTTATCTTCGCCATGTGTGATCATGTTGTGCTGATGAAGCAGGATGACATTCGGTAACTTTGTCTTTATAGCTCCCGTTTAAATTGTTAAAAAGTTAAAAAAAGAATACGGTCCAGAACCAAAAGGCAACATTTTGGCATTATTTGTCTTCCATACTCTCAGGCTCACTCCAAGCTTGTATTACATGTGGGTCTATGTGGTAGGAGTGTTGGATATCGTAGTCATGGCACCCTTAGCGCATTCTGAGCGCAATTGTTACATAGTGATGTCATTATGTTACAGATGTAAACAAATGAGTCCAATTGAAGTGTTTCAGGCTTTGGATTATAACCTATGCATACCCTTTCCATGCACAAAGACCTAAATAACACACTACAGGAAAGGGAAACTCCAAAAAGCATGTAAGAAGTCCGTTTAGCCACTTTAGAAACAAAAACTCAAACACCATCTGTTCACTCAGCTAAAATGCAGTACCCAGCAACCTGTTTTTCAACCTGTGTGTCTGTGTGATTATTATTTTTAGTTTTGTTATTGTATCTCCCATTGTAAAGCATCCTTGGGTTTCTTGAAATGCGCTATAAAAATCAAAATTATTATTATTATTATCAACACAATATTGGCAACGCTCGCCACTTAACAAAATGTCCCCTTATTTGAGACACTTTTCCATGCTTACACATCTCAAAACAAAGTTAGGTTTTTTGCAAAAGGTCTGTTTTTAGCCATTTGCATGTAGACAAAAGGCAAAGACGTTTGAAAAATACCTGTGCACATGTGGTTCGAGAATTGAAACCAATAAACCAAACTGCAGGTGTTAAGCAACCGTAGCGTCTCAGCAATATACTGTAATTGGGTGTTATCAGTTTGTTGACTGAGGGTTTACACTGGCTGTAAAAAATCCCTATAATCTTGAGTGAGAGTAGGTGTCACTTTTTTAAACAGTGTCTGATTTTTGGGGCGAAACTCCCAAAGTAAACTAAGATTGCACAGAAAACGACCTGCGTCGGCTGTGGAGGAGTTCTAACTACATCAAGACTTATAATCAGCAGAAAACCGTCAGCCCATAATATGATAATCATTATTTAGAATAGATTTCTGTCAATCCCTAAAACCACCCAGATGTATAGTAATAACTGTTATTGGGGAGAGAAGAGGGGGTCTAATTCCTGGTGCATTTAACTGCAAAGTTCTATATGTAGACATCGCAGGTGTGTGTTTGCACTTGCCCTCTTATGTGGGGGAGGTGTAAGAAGCCCCAAAGAAAACATAGTGAACGTGTTAGAGAGATTCCTCAGTGACACCCCTGCACACAGCTGCAGTTCAGAGAGATATCCTCACATCTTTGTCATCTCTGTTTAGCCAACATTTGGTGTAGTTAATTAAAATCTAATTTGTCACATTTTGGCGACAGAACGGTATTTTTCCACAGAGAGTTCTAACTTCTGTGAGCAGAAAGCTTGTGGGCAATCAGATAAGCAGTCAGAGCTGCTGCTGCTGCTGCCAGCTCCAAAGTGTTGCAGCAACCAGTTAAAGGATGAAGCTGAGCTGTAGATAAACAGAAACAAGTGTTGAGAAAGAGACTGGTGGGTGTTTGCAATAGCAATTATCTCCTCATGTCCACCCCACCTATGTGCTGGCTGTTGAATTATGCTCTCAACAAGCCCCTCGACACACACCCAGAAAACCAGCGCACACACCTTTTTTGCCACCGCATCTCAGAGAATGTCAACCATGCTTTGATGCCCCTCCTCCTCCGCCCGTCCGTCTTTCTCTCTGTTTCCTGGGGGCTGATTTATGTTCGGTTTAGGAGTCAGCATGTCCGCCTTGATCTGCCATTCTTTTAATCTTTTTTTTCATCGGTTCTTCAGTCCCTCTTCATCTCATTCTTTCTTAAGTATAGGAGAGGAACACATATTTTGAACACCATTAGTGTTTATGGTTTGATTAAATCTGAGAGGCCAAGAAAGAGAGAGCGAGATAGAGAGCGAGATGGAGTGGTAGAGAGGTGGGGCACAGAAGGGCCAGTCTGAACAAGGAGGCATTGTGTAGCCCCCCAACTGTGTCGGACTGACAGTCTGCATTACAGCACGCTACAGCAGCCCGCTCCCCAAAGCACTGCTAATCTGTTGCTTACAGGCCCCTTTGGCGGGCTCAGGTAATGGGGGAGGGAACCATGAGAGGGGGAGAGAGTTTTCTCTTGTTTCTCCCATGTTTCATCCAAAAATCATTTTGACCAGGCAAAAGTGAACCACATTTCCAATGGCAGCATAGAAGTAACATTCTTGTTAGAGATTATTAAAAGACCTTCAATTTAGGCTCAATATAACAATAAGTATTTGGCTCTTGTGGTATGTTGACTTCTGATAGCTCAGTCCTGTGTATTAATAGTAAAAGCATTTCAAGACCCTGAGCTGTTGGCTAATACTGTAAGTTTGTGAAATATTGGGTAATATGGAATAGTTGTTCAAAATTGCTTTATTTTAAAGTTAATTTGTTCTGTAAAGAGATACATTTTTCTTCACAACAGTGCTTTAAACCAAAAAACGCAATGCTATATGGTCAGATTTAAATTAGCATGCCGATGCTAGAATGCTATCATTTGTTTATTATCACTAAACACAAAGCACAGGTGAAGCTGATGGGAAAGAGATATTTCCCACAGGTATTTTGTTATAAACCGAAATATTGGATAGTTTAGATCACCAATCTAATAGTAACAAATGTAATAGCAATTCATCCAATAGCGTGGCAAGTCCTTTCAAAGTATTTAAACTTGCATTAGCATCACACGCCAGGCTCCGAGGGCAATTTTTCATAGTTTTTAAAAATTCAGATCAACAAAATGATCAACAGATTAATTCATAATGAATATAATATTTAATAACAGAACGGAAGAGGGTTCATCTTTATTGTACAAATCGAGGCTTTAAATTCAACAGGCAAAGAGTTTTACCCAAGCAGACCCCAGTGACTTGGTAGCTACAAAAACAAACTCCGTGAAAGTCAGGATGAGCTCTCCCATTTAGTCTGGTCACTGCCGCAGACCTGTCCTGGTTTGTTGTAAATGGAAAGGGATCTCCTGCTAAGTCCCATTGGACATGCTGCAGACGGCTTTTCACTCCCTGCGCTCCTCAAGAGTTGTTCTATTGCTTGTTTTCACAGCACAGCCCCCGATAAGCTTGTTAATTCCCCAAAAAGCTCAGCCTCTCAGTGCCCACCCACCTCCACCTTCCTTTTGTGTTGAAGGAAATACCTCTCTTTTCTTCAGAGTGCATGCTTGAACTTTGATGAAGGTATGCTGTCTTGCTGTTATCGCATTCAAACTCATTACAGATTTATTTTTTGTATTTGGGAGGCTATACTGGATCTTAGTGATGCCAGACAGCCAGGGTGTAAGGAAATAAATGGAGTTGCAAATTGTGTGTGTCCAGGGGTGTGGAAACAAAAGCTTACTCTAGGTGTATTCATAAATACAATTAGTTGAGTTTGTGGAGAACTTAGGTTAGGATTAAAAAGAAAAGAGTAGAAAAAGTTTTGGGAAAATCAGTCAAAGTTAAAATTCGTATGCAAATGAAATCAAGAGGAAAGTCAACATCAACTACCAGGAAGCATGTGAGCAGAAGGTTACAATTCATTTCATGATAACGCTCTATAATATATAATATCCTCAAAATAATTTGGCCGTGTAATTGATTAACTTTATTATTATGGCTTAATTTTAGAATAATTCTGAAACTATGTCAAAATGTTTTCTTACCAATTGCAACAACCTGAATTTGCCCCTTTTTAAATCTGCACCTTATTCCAGTTCTTTTCCATAGCATATGGATCTAACCCTCATTATAATCAAACCAGATATTTCATTATTCAACAAAGATTTGTTCATTTAGGTTTTTGATAAGGATTATTTCTCAAGCAGAATCCGATTCAGATTCTTTATGAGCTCCTTCCAAGAGTCTTTTCCTCCTTCTCCATAGATTTGATCAACTCTTTATCGTGTTTTGCACAACAGCGGGGAGAACGAGTGAAAGGAGATCTTCCCTTTATGACCTTCCTGTCACAACCTCACTACCCAGGGCCTGAGGCCACCACTGCCCCACCCAACAATCACTTAAATCCAAACCACTGTGGAGAGGACGAGTGAAGAAAGCTACATCTGTCGCTCTCACACACTGATGCATCTGTCTGGTGTCTGACGGACCCCGGTCAACGACGGGGCGTTCGGGCTGCCACCCACCTCTCCCAGGTCATAAAAGTGACCATTAAAATGATGGATTCCTCTTCCACTGGCTCTTTCTCTCCGGCTCTCTGTGTCTCTCTTTCTGTCACACGCTCTCTCTGTGTGTCTCTGGGCGTCTGGACACGCATCCAAACATCAGGGAGGGTGTTCTCAGAACCTCTGAGCCCCTCTCTCTTTCACCCCTCACATCCCATCTTATTAATTATAAGAAAAACACATGCTCACACACATAGAGTAAAAGCGTCCTCTAGCCTAGTGCCCTTTGACCCCCGGGGGTCATTAGGAGTGGCACGTGCTAACAGAGGTCATGGGAGGGCTTGGGTGGGGACCACTGTTTGGTTTTTGGGGACTCCCTGGGGTGGATTTAGCGACCACTTTCCAACCGTGAGGCTAGCCCTGAGCCCAGCAGATGTTTCATACCCAGTCCCCCCCTCAGGATGAGCTTAGACCACAGACCCCTAGGTGGAAGTCCTCCCTTTGTCTGTAGGAGTTAGCTGACGTCGATATGCCCACACATCCAGCGTAGCCTTGTTGCTAACACGCCTTTATTAGCCTAAGCTTCTCTTGTGGTTTCTTTTAAGCCACGCCGTTCATTGTGGATCTGTTCCCTCGGCTGTGTGCGGTTTTGAACAAGCATGAGGAGCACATCGTGTTTCTGTTCTCCTCCAAAGCACGAATTCCTCGTCCCACCTGATATGTATCTGACTTAGCATGTGACATCCCTCCAGGTCTCCCTTTTTAATCCCCATCTCTACTGTTTTCTTCCCGGCAGATAATACTCCACCTTGTTGATGCAGCAACTAAAGCTATTATTTTGTATAATATACATTTCAAATACAAATGTTGTTTGACATGCACACACGATTTTGCTAGCTTAAATCATATCAACTAAGTGTAATAATCATATCCTAATTCTGCTTTAACGGTAGAGTTATCCATCAGGGATCTTTGAAATGTTTACGTCATTTCTCTTTTAACACAATGCAGCCCAGTGTCCTTTGAAATGAATGCTAGTTTGGAATATTTTGCAACATACAATTTATATTTAAGGCCAATGCTGCGAACCTCAAACATTTAATGGAGACAAAAGATGGTGTTTACACCTGTCGTTAAAGTATCTTATCTTTCCCTGACCCTTACAACATGTTTACGTTTTAATTACCTTAGTCAAAGTTCATCGTCAAAACAACCAAACGAGAGAAGATCATTCGGAAGTATGGTGTTAATCCCGACCGTAAAACTTTGCCCAGGAAGACTGAAACTGTTCTGGTTGTCCATTAAGCGCACTTAAACAATTGATGTTGCTTTTCCCATTGAATTTCCCATGACCTCTATTTGTTATATTCATACATGAGTACATTTCCCAGCATGAAACCCTTGTCTGGTCTTCTTTTCAGTCTTGTGATGTTCTTTCCTGTTGGTATATTTAAACACATTTGTATAGTTTCATCATTTAAAGACCCATTGGCTGTATCACACACAGTCCATTATAAGCATTGGAGACTGCTGCTGCTGTTGGATACATACGTCATGGTGAGAGAAAATAAATAAGCAGTGTTTAGGGACACTGGGGGGGAGGGTCAGCTGTGGAAGTTTGTTGATTAAGTCCAGCAGCTTGAAGTTTGTATGCCTATGGGTTTATGTGTATATGCATATGTGAGTGTGAGTTTGTATGTGTCGGTGTTAGATAAGCAATCTCAGGGAGGAGGAGAGGACCGGGCAGTTTGTGTTTGTGGTTTTAATGACTTCAGCTGCTCCAGTCTCTGTCTGTTAGGGGAGGAAGGGGATATGTTCGCAACTCTGCCATTCAAATTAAGGATGAGGATATTGATAGAAACCCTAAGGAACGTTTGTGGGGTGATTACAACAACAAAAAAAAGGAGAAAGATGTTAGCAAGCACCAATTATCTTCACCATCTAGATTCCTTAACACAATATTTTAGAACAACTAACCATTTGTTTTGTTTTTTATGGCTTAAGACAAACAGAAAAAGGTGAGGATGATTGTGGAATTTTAATGCTGCATGCACCTGGATGGACAATGTGTATGCACATGATTACATCTGCACAGCTTGTTACATCACCTGTCAGTGTTACAGGAATGTCTTAGGAATCTGCAAAGCCTTCATATTTTCTCATATTCTCAATGTACTCTCCCTCGTCCGGTTTTCCTTCTTTCTCCATCACCCTCGTCCCGATTTCATTAGCTGTCGTTTGATCACTCTGATAGTAAAGTCTGAAACGCATGCTGGGTTTACTGTCCTGGTGAAAAGGGGGAGGACCCTCTTTAGTGTGAAGTCAAAGAGCAAAACCATTGCTGGGGGTTAAATCCAGGGGACCATGTGAGTAAGCCCCCTCAGCTGACACCCCCTACCCACTCAGTGAATGTTAACATGTTCAGTAAGAATTCTAGGAATCCAGCACCTCACTCAGTGGAACAGCCATCACGTGCCACCCATTAATGCTGTCAATACACACTACCGGGACTTTTCACACACACTTCTCCACTTGAACTACAGATAAACATGCTATTATTGAATACAAAATTACGCATAATAATTTGCTTAAACGTTCCTTTTCGGTGCATCTTGAACAGTTTTGCTCATCAGACCCCAATTGTTATTTTAACATTGCATACTGTAGGTTTTGGCAGTCCCTGACTTCAAAACTGAAAGTGGTTAGATCAATACTTATATTAACTAAAGATCAATGACTCAAAGTGAAGATCCTGCAGAAAAGTATCACCATATAGTGTAGTTCCCATCAGCTCCACATAGCCTCTCTAAGCTCATAGGCGTGGTCTTACTGCTCTCATCAACCTCATTGTCCATTGCGCGTTCATTAAAATATTACTGATATTTAAAATCCCTTTTTTCCAACTGAGCCCAGCCCATCACAAACCGAAAATACAAATAGACAACATACGGAAAAGAATGCACCAAGAACTGTACCCACAGAAAGATGTGTGCTCATGTCGGACCCCATCAAGAAGCTTCTGTAGCTTTTTCTGTGAGCAAACAGAATGATAGATCCTAAACAAATTTAGATCACACCACAATCCATCAAATATTTGCTCTGAACCAAAATGGCAAACTGGTGCATGTTTTTTCAAATTCATGCACTGAATCCGATGGTTTCACTCAGCAGTTACTGCTGCACTTGAACATTTTTTGAATGATTGCAGAGTTTGAGTAATTTCAAAAAGGTAATCCAACTCTAACTCAAATGCAATCGCTTATGTTTTTCAGCAAAATATCTCAGTGCTCTTTCTCTGCCCCACAGCCTGATTAGCAAGAAAGTAAGTTAATCCAAAACGTGACTAGCAGCAAGACTAATGTATTGTAAGCAGAGGAATGCAATGTATTTTAGGAATGCATTGTTTTAGACACCAATCAGAAAGGCTTAGCAGTGAGGACTGGCATCTTTGCAGCAGTGGTTGCTCCTAGCCTTTTCTTTGACATGTCCATTCTGTAGTGGTGTGTCCAGGTCAAGTTTTTTGCTCCCTTTTCGTGTTTGAGGTCTCATTTCACATTTGAACACCTCACCTCTCAACCTGTTTTATTCAGCTATCATAGATTGAGCTACAGTTCAGGTCTGATGAGGTGAATGCAGAGTTTTGAATTGATCACATATGATTAAGAACCAGTGGTTGCTTTATCCAAATGCCAAAGCTCTCCAGGTGTGGTCTGTGGGGAAAGTAATTGCTACAGCGCCTTAAGCCACCCGCTCTGGACCTCTGCTGCCACATCCTGTGAGCAGTGGCTTTGCTTTTCAAAGATATCTCCGCAATTTTCTCATGAGCAGTACGTTGTCTTTTGTTTCTCTCATCCAATTAATTCACCAATATCTTATCAACAGGTGTCTTTTTTGATTCAGCACGTATTTATCTTCCATTTCCCTTAGCCGTCACTCCTCTTCTTCCTTTTTTACCACCCTTTTCATCTCAACCAGCCTCCTCTAGAGTGTTGCCAGAGCGCGACCAGCGTCTTTGAGGGAAACCTCCGCTCTTTCAAGTAATCACCACTTAAAGGGAATTCCTTCCCCAGCAGCAGGCCTGCAGCTCTGCATCTTTGAACATTTGATGGTTTGATGGCTATAATTTGCCTAAAATAACACCAATAAAGTCACAAAGCTGTAAATGCCTAAATAGTTAATGTACCAAGATGAAACACGAGGCAGCCTTTGATTTTGTAGCTTTTCAAGAACGTCTTGTTTGGTGTGTTTTGATGTATTTTTTACAGATATATCTTTATAAAATATATTTTTACAACATCTATTTAAAGTGGTTGTAGTTACAACTCGTATTTAATACAGGCTGTTAATTGGTTTACAAAGTAAAAGCAACTTTGAGCCATTAAGCTTAGCCATAATCGTTTAATATTCTGCAATATAAGCTATTCTTGCCCAATGCAAGAGGCTTTACAAACATTTCTTCACACGCAACATAAAAGTGAGTTAAATGAGTATGCAGTTTGAATAATTAGCAGAAATAAGCCCTCAATATTATAACACCTCAGTAATGCTTCATGCCGCAGTGCATTGTTCATTCTCCAGGCTCGGCCAATAGGAGGAGGCGGCATCTTTCAAAAGGAGGGGAAAGCCCTGAGTAACATAGACCCTCCACCTGAACCGCCTCTCAAGTCTACGCCCTCCCTCCTCTCTTTCTCGTATTGCTCCTTCCCTCCGTTTATGTCAGAAATACCTGTTTCACTCATTCTTGGCAGACATTGAACACCTCACCTTATAATGGACCACAAGGAGAGTTAGTAAGAGATGCATCCCATTGTGACATGCAATGAGAGGCAGGTTAGGTATGATTGTAGTGGGAGCTCCAGTTGGGTTAGAGCAGGGGTGTCCAAACTGCGGCCCCTTTTGAATCGGCACTCACTCAGGAAAAGTATAATTATTTAAGTATAATAAACTTCTGCTTGTCTTATATTGTACTTCTTAAATATATATGTTCAAATATATTACACAGTATTCATGTGTTAATAGGCCCAATTTTCAAATAAATTCAGTAAATTAAAGTTGAAAACATGTTCTAACAAATCTAAATTGATAAGAAAAAAGCCCAATAACAAATGTACATAACCTTGAAATATACCCTTCATATTTCCTCTTTTTATAAGCAATCTGAAGCTTCCGTTTTAAGGGATGAGCTGCTAACAAAATAAAAAGCATTTTCAAGTATCAAGAATCATTTACCTACATTGGATTGACTTTCCCAACTTATAACTTAACTTATGAGGCAGTATACCTCACCTCTAGGGAGTGGCCCAGCCCTTCGTATATTTTTCTGTATGTGGCCCTCGGTGAAAAAAGGTTGGACACCCCTGGGTTAGAGCATTGTTCAAAGAAGTAATGACGTGCCTTTTTGCTGTACATTTGCCTTGGTATGTGACCTGCATCAGGTTGCTTCAAATCAGTGATTCCCAGGGAGGAAAGACTTCTCCTTCAGGCCTCATGTTGACACAACACAGCGGACCGTCACTAATCTCCATCAAACCTGACCCCCATGGCAGGGTCACACTTTAGGGTCATCACATGACCACACATAAGAAGCTAACTATCACCAAGGGCCTCTAGCGTATTACCTTTCTAGCTTTACAATTGGCTGAGAGATTACAGGTGAAATTAGACTGGCCTTGTTACAGTGTGCAGGAAGCAGGACCCAAATGCAGATTTAAGTGACAAAATAATTCCTTTATTTCAAGGCTACAATATTCAGAGACAGAACAGAACACTCACCGCAGTTTACTCACAACACAAGCCGAACCGACACTGAACACAGGAAGAGACAAGACTAAATACAGGAAGGGGTAATCACAAGACGAGACACAGCCGGGCAGGGGAGGAGAAACACAAGGGCCACAGGTGAAAACAATCAGACAACTAGACACACCAGGGAAACTAACGACGGGAGGAAAAACACAGGCAGAAGGACCAGACAATATACAAGGATGAAAATACCCATAACCAGACATACAAAACTACAACACAGACAGATCCTAACAGTACCCCCCCCTCAAGGGACGGATCCCAGACGTCCCAAAATAAAACCACAAAAAGTCCAAAACCACAAGCAGGGTGGGTGGAGGGGGTCCGGAGGAGGGACGCATCACTAGGCCACCAGGGCGGGTGGAGGGGGACCGGAGGAGGGACACAAAACTAGGGCCAACAGGGTGGATGGAGGGGGTCCGGAGGACGGGCTTGGGTTGACAGCCCAGGGGCAAGGCAGAGCTTGAAAAAGGGGGTTATGGAGGGGCGAAGGCAGTGGCAGGAAGAGTCAGGGGGCCGGGCCCGAGGGCGAAGACCGCGGCTCTCAGGAGGCCGGGCAGAACCCGGTGTCGGCCGGACAGGAACCGGCGCTGGTGGGACAGGCCTCGGCAGGATCCCCCACGGAAGAGGACCAGGAGTTGGCAGGACCCCCGCCAGGAGGGCAGTCGGCGGGACCCCCAACGGGACAGGACACAGGATTGGCAGGACCCCCGGCAGGAGAGCAGTCCGCGGAATCTCCAACAGGACAGGACACAGGGTTGACAGGACCCCCGGCAGAAGGGCAGTCGGCGGGACCCCCAAAGGGACAGTACACAGGGTTGACAGGACCCCAGGCAGAAGGGCAGTCGGCGGGACCCCCAACGGGACAGCACACAGGGCCGGCAGGACCCCCGGCAGGAGAGAAGTTTGTGGGACCTCCAACAGGACAGGACACAGGGTTGGCAGAACCCCCGGCAGAAGGGCAGTCGGCGGGACCCCCAACGGGACAGCACACAGGGCTGGCAGGACCCCCGGCAGGAGAGTAGTCCGCGGGACCTCCAACGGGACTGGACATGGAGCCGGAAGGACCCCCAGCGGAACCTCCATCGGCATAGGACATGGGATTGGCAGGACCCCCGGCAGGAGAGCAGACGGCGGGACCCCCAACGGGACAGGACATGGGATTGGCAGGACCCCCGGCAGGAGAGTAGACGGCGGGACCTCCAACGAGACAGACATGGAGTTGGCAGGACCCCCAGCGGAACCTCCAACGGACCAGGACATTGGGTAGGGACTTGAGACGTGACTCAAGTAGGGACTCGAGAGGAGACTCGAGAGGGGAACCAAGGGGGAACTCGAGAGGGGAACCAAGGGGGAACTCGAGAGGGGACTCCAGAGGGGACTAGAGGAGAGACTAGAGGAGGGACTAGAGGAGGAACTAGAGGAGGAACTAGAGAAGGGAACTCGAGAGGGGACTTAGAGAGGGGACCTCGAGAGGGGACTAGAGGAGGGGCTAGAGGAGGGACTAGAGAAGGGACTAGAGAGGGGACTGGAGAGGGGACTGTGGCAGCTGGGGCCGGGACTGGGGCCGGCACCATGGCTGCTCGGACCAGAACTGGGGCTGAAACCATGGCTGCTGGGGACTGTACTAGGTCTGGAACCATGGCTGTATGATCCAGTTCTGAAGCCGGAAACATTGCTGTATGGTCCGGTTCTGAAGCCGGAAACATGGCTGTAAGGTCCGGTTCTGAAGCCGGAAACATGGCTGTAAGGTCCGGTTCTGAAGCCGGAAACATGGCTGTAAGGTCCGGTTCTGAAGCCGGAAACATGGCTGTAAGGTCCGGTTCTGAAGCCGGAAACATGGCTGTAAGGTCCGGTTCTGGAGCTGGAAACATGGCTGTAAGATCCCGTTCTGAAGCCGGAAACATGGCTGTAAGGTCCGGTTCTGAAGCCGGAAACATGGCTGTAAGGTCCGGTTCTGAAGCCGGAAACATGGCTGTAAGGTCCGGTTCTGGAGCCGGAAACATGGCTGTAAGATCCCGTTCTGAAGCCGGAAACATGGCTGCTAGGACCGGTACCTGAGTACGAGCTGGCTTCCTGACCTTGCGTTTTTTTAGAAGTCTTTTGGAGGCTCCGTGGACCTCCAAACGCCAGGCGGGATCCCAAGAAAGGGTCAGAGAATGGAGACTGGCACTCAGGGCTGCGTGAGAAAACTCTGAGAAACTCAGGCAATGAGCCTCTCAACCATGGCATGTTGTCCACCTCCATTTGTGCCTTTTTGAGGACAGCCTCTTTGTCCCTTTTAGCAAAGGTTCTACTCCATTCAGCATAATGACACTGAAGAGTGTACTCTAGGGATAACAAGTCCAAATCAAAATTAAAATCCGCTGGGTCCATTGTTGGTCGGTTCGTAATGTTACGGTGTGCAGGAAGCAGGACCAAAATGCAGATTTAAGTGACAAAATAATTCCTTTATTTCAAGGCTACAATATTCAGAGGCAGAACAGAACACTCACCGCAGTTTACTCACAACACAAGACGAACCAACACTGAACACAGGAAGAGACAAGACTAAATACAGGAAGGGGTAATCACAAGACGAGACACAGCCGGGCAGGGGAGGAGAAACACAAGGGCCACAGGTGAAAACAATCAGACAACTAGACACACCAGGGAAACTAACGACGGGAGGAAAAACACAGGCAGAAGGACCAGACAATATACAAGGATGAAAATACCCATAACCAGACATACAAAACTACAACACAGACAGATCCTAACAGGCCTACACTGACTGTCGCATCATATGACAAGATCCCATCTGCGTGTGGATGATGGATACAAAAGGCAGGTGCCATCTTCTGTGTCTGTGTTTATAACAAATCCCTATGCTGCTTGTGAGGAGATTAAATGTACTTTCAATCCAGTTGACGACGAGAGCAACCTGTTTGTACACGAACAGCAACGCGACCGCAACGTCCTGCCTTTTAATGGCCGAATAAACAAACCAGCAGACATAATAACGCAGCGCTTTTGTCAAGGGAAAGGGCAGAGAGCTAGTTAAGGAAGGAGTCTGGCCTCACATGAAAAGGAACAGAGACGCCTGGGTGTTCCTCCAGCATTGTTTGGCCTTCTGCCTCTGAGGGACACCTGTCATTGGCTGGACGGTTTACACAGGTGCCTTAACCCCGCCTGATATGTCGGCCTTGAAAGGAGGCTTCAATCAACAGGTAGCGGGAAGGGAACAATGGCGACGATCCTGAAGAAGACCGAGAGAAAGGAGAGAGAGTTGGAGGGCAGAAAGAGAGACATGGATTCTTTAGAAAGCACCTGAGGGTGTGTGTGAGATAATCTGTTTGTCTCTACCCACAATCCCCACTTTTCAGGAAGGCGTGTGTTTCTCTCTTTCTCAAGAAACTCCTCCTTCAAGTGGCCTGTGCAAATTCAATCGTGCATCTTCAGTTCCGTTTCACCCTCTTCATAACCTCCCAGTATCCATGGTAACACCGCTGTATCCAGGGCATGGTATTACTTGAGGGCCGGGCAAACTCGTGGTCTCTCATGGCACTGGCACTGTGCCAAGACCCAGCCTTAATAATGTGATACTGTTATACCAGCACACACACACCCTAGCCTCAAGAGCCAGGCAGCGGGGCTTGTTTCCGACCACGTTGTTTTTGTTGACGTTTTCCGTGTGTGAGTGTGTGTGTGTGTGGTCCCGCTGCCAGGGGGAATGCCAAGTTGCCTCTCACCCTGTGTGGAATGTGGCATGCAAAGGAGACCTGTGTGTGAGATCATTGAGAGAGGGGAAGAAAATAGTTAAGCTAAAAGATAGAATCAAATTTAAAAGTAGACATGGGCAATATAACAATATTATATCACAGCTAATTACAGGTTTTTATTTTGTGGGATTTTTAATGTAGTATGATGCAAATGACTGTTTCAAATGACCCAAAAAAGAAAGTTGTCCTGCCTCCTTTTAGTCGATTAGCCGACTAAATGGCTGTGTTGGCCTTAGTTGACTAGGATTTATTCCACTAGATGTGTTTCTTTCATGCCGAATGACTATTTCCAAGAACTGCATGCGCCTCTCTTATAGCATATCTTGGTAACGCAACATTGATAGTGGGGCTTTTGATGCTCGTGATTCGTTGTTAGGAAAGTTCTCTCAAAAGAAACCTCAGGGTTTTACAGTTTCTTTTGTTAAAGTCCACTAATCAATCAGGTCAAACATATCACATAACTGTTTGTCGACTTTCTTTAGTCAAGCGTGGCCTTAACATAGTTAGTGAAGATGTTAATAGTTTCTAAAAATAGTAGTCAAATATTCGAGCTGTAATGTAAAGACAGCAGCTGATATTAGATCACATCCTGAACATTTGATATGTGGCATGCAAATAATCTATAAACTTCAAAATAGGATTGTATGTGCACCTGCTCCATTTTCACATCCCAGCCACCGGTGGAAACCTGTTAATGTGAGCAAAGGGGGTTTAATAACCATCTCTATTTAGAGAGGCTGACCTTTCCAAGCCTGAGAATGTCTCTTGTTTCCCTTCCTCCTTTTAACTGTGGCCATGGTGATAAGGGGACAATGTGTGTGTTTTGTGTTTATCGATGTGTGTACGTGCATGTGTGCTTACGTGTGTGTTACAGAACTTTATTTCCTTGTCGCTACCAAACACTAACCAAATACAGGTAATTGAATCACAGTATGTCCACTTACAGAGTGTGTGTGAGACTGTGTGTTGACTTCCCTGTAAATGTGTTTGCAGAGCACTTAGAAGGAAGCTTGAGCTCACGTTGGAAGTTGTTGTTAAAGATTGTTGCATTTAATTACTAAATCATTAATTGAAATTGTCTTTCTAGTTCAGAAAAGGAAGCGACTGAGACATAAAGCAACATTGTGTTCCTTCTCTGCAGAAGCTAAGACACAAACGGTCCAGATAAGTTCAGAAAGACATTAAATGACCGCGGCTGGGGGATCAGCTCTCCTTTATCTGTGTTTCCTTCTCACAGGCAGGAATGTTAATGGTGGCTTTGTGATGGCTTCAGTTCTCCGGTGTGACTGACGGGTGACTGGCAGCTCTCAGAGACTCTCAATTGAGAAAGAGAAACTTCATTGTTTTAAAAGAATGATAGCTTTAATTTGATTTGGAGCAGCCTCTGAGGTTAAATGAAAGTTCACACGGTACTTGTTCCATTAAACGGTTTATGTAATGTTTATATTTACAGGCTTGATACCAGCCGGTTGTGTGGGGAAAGTAAACACGGTCACTGGCAAGCAAATAACATGCAAATAGAAATTGAGCCTGAAGAGCTGCACATAAAAAGAACCACACACAATTGTTCTTTGTATGAGATGAGAATCACTCAGCCTGGGAGCATTTTGCAGAGCATAAGCAGTTATGAATTCACTACATCCTTGTATGAAAAAGTGTAATAATGTCAGGCTTTAAAAATCATCTGTGGCAGGTATTTTTTTTAATATTGAACAGATAAGAGTATGTTCTACAGCCATGACTGGAGGGCTGACGCTAACAGCTAAACAAGCCAAAGCTTTACCCTCTCTGTGTTATTGCGGTATTCTACCCTTAACCTTTTTAGATGATCTGTCAGGGCTTGCTGATATGCAGCACTACCACATGTCCAAGGAAACACTATTATTAAACAAAAAAGATCATAGGAGACTGTAGTAGTATGCTACCAACCCTCTTTGCAAATGATAGTGTTCTTAAATAAGGGTTAAAGTGGTCAATGGGAATGCTAAATCGTGTTAGCAGGTTGGAATTTTCCTCCTCATTGGTTCCAGTGCTGTGAAATTAAATTATAGAGCCTAATGCTGCACATGCACATGCTGCTTATTAACCCTCCTGTTGGGTCAAATCTGACCGATTTACTACTTTCATCAATCATAACTTTTTTGTTTTACATTCGATTGCATTAAGGCTTTATGATATCCTTCACAGTAGACATTTGAACATATAACATTGCTGATCACCACTTTCATTGAATTTTGGATGATTTAGTCAACTTTGTAACACAGTGAAGTCAATCTCCTGCCAGCACAGCCTGCTCTCTGGCCCATTAGGAAAAAACAATGACCATGTATGGAAACACACACACACACACACACACACACACACACACCAACCCAGTCTCACGGCATTTCGTGTTCACCAACACGATTTTTAATCTATTGATTCGTGTTCACCAACACGATTTGCCCCTTTTTTTCGTGTTGCACAGCACGATTTTAAAAGCAATGTATTTCTACTGCCTGCAGCACGTCTTTTTCTCCGGTCGGGTCGAGGAAAACCGGAAGCTGTGTGGTTCATAAAAACATGTTCTTACTCAATATCAAGCAACAGTTATTGCTTTTATTTGAAATCGTATAATTTCGGACCTTTGTTGCCGTCTGTGAGGAAAATAAATGGGGCTCAGAGCCTCAGGATACTGAAATCTGTATTTTTAAAATATTTGTTTCCTTCTAATTTGTTATTCTTTTCAAAATAACACACTGTTATTTACTCACCAATAACACACAATTATCCTTGCTTTTATTTATTGGTTTAATTCCATAATCTCGGGCTTTTTTGGCGTCCGTCAGGAACTGAATTTCAAAATAAAAATAACCGGAAACAGACGTAGGCATTTCGAGCGATTACCCAAGATCCTCAGCTATGGTTTTAAGCTCGTTTATTGGATGTTTTAGCCGCAATGCATGCTGGGATTTGGTGTTTATATGATATGAAATCCGGAAAACATTTTAAAAGAATAAAATAATACTTAATTCCGAGCGCTCTTGCTTTTCTCTTTAAAAGTCATCACATAACGGCATTGTAATACACGGTTCGGCTGCATTAAATATTACAGATCTGCCGTAGTTCTTTATTTATAGAGCCCTGATGAGAAGACCTTTGGAAAAACTGAGAAAATGCCGCCGAAACTGAATACTTGACGTGGATCATAAATATATTCAACAATTAAACAACATCTTCAATTTCTCTTCACACAATACGTCTCCTTGCAGTATCAACACTAATTCGGCTGACTTTTACATTTGATCTAATTCACAGATAGGTTATATTTACACCATAACGGTGCACAGCTGATATAAAAGGACTGTAGTTTTTAAAGATATTATTGATTTTCTTTGAATGTAAGAATGTAAATACTGAGTCTGAAATAGTATAGCAATATGCTGTAAAATTATGTGAAAGCATGAATAAAACTACACATCTTCAGATGTTGTACGAAAACATAAGTGTCCTACACTAAGTTATTATGGCTGTGTGTACCTTGTGTGCACCTCCTAGTGGTTAAAGCACGTTATTGAATTATTGTGTTTTATTTGATTAAAAAAATATTAAGAGTACATACTTTCATAGGAGGAAAGTATAAATATTAGGGCCGGGACTCGATTAAAAAAATTAATCTAATTAATTAGAGGCTTTGTAATTAATTAATCGAAATTAATCGCATTTTTAATCACATGTAAATATTTGACCTGAGAACAGTGAGAAGCAATTTTTTTCACATGGATTTTAGTATACCATTAGGCGCATTCACACCGCAGTACTTTTCCCACAAAGGTTCATGAGAACTTATTTCATGAGAACTCTTTGAACCTGGAGGTGGATTAGGCAAATGAAGCCACTGACGTCACTTCTTCTTCTTCTGCTTTGGGTTTATTGGCAGGCCGCAAACCACTTCACGGCGTATACTGCCGCCCAAAGTCCCCGGAGTTGGGGACTGGCTTCAGTAGAAGCTGCTGGGAGTCCCAGCAGCCTTCCGAGTAAATCGCCAGAACGCCGACACCTCCTCATCTCCACCGCTCCCATGTTTTATTTTGTGTTGCCATAAATTAGTCTCTCTGCGTTTCTGCGCTGGGCTAATGCTAATAATGCTAATGCGAGGATAATAAAATTCACAAAACGTTTTGGGAGTTTTACGGGGCGTGGTTTGCAATCCGCCCAGCCAATCAGAAATATAGCTCTTTTCTCACAAGAGAAAAAAGTCCCTGCTCTCTAGCAGGGACTTTCGTGGGGGTAAAAAGGTTCTCATGAACACATTTTAGTACCGGCTCTTTTTGGTGTGAACGCGATAAAAGAGGCTAACGTCCACGCTAGCTGCTATATGTTTTGCATTGAGGTGATACTTGAGGCTTGATGTGCTGCGGTGATATGCGAATTCCTTTTTGCATAATTTGCACACAACCGTGCTCTTATCGACGCTTCCATCCGTCCGTTTTTTAAAACAACATTTCCCACTGTTGTTCACTGTGGTTTGTTGTTGTCCGAAGTCATGAACGTTAGTTGGTGCTCCAGTATAATCGGTACGCCTGAAACTCATCCAGTGAGAAACGTTCCGCGGTGCAAAAATAAGTGCGATTAAAATGCGTTAATTTTTTTAACGCGTTAATTTTTGTGTAATTAATTAATCTTAATTAACGCGTTAAAGTCCCGGCCCTAATAAATATAGAATATAAAAAATCAAGAAGATACTATAAGTGATCTCTACAATAAAACAGTTTAGTGCAGAATGTACAAAGATATTAATAGGAGGAGGTGCAAAACAGAAAAACGAATTAACCTTTATTTAAACATTAAATAACAGATTATGGTCTTCTTTTAAATAAGAAAAACACTTTGGGGGTATCTATCTACAGATAAATATTAAGCCTGACAAAGTACTTAACGTCTAATATATTGCTTTCCTGCAATGTTAACTATGTTGAAGCACTTATTTTAACTGATATTATACATATGAATTATACTCTTATGTATGTAGATATAATAAGAAATGTGCAGAATATGACAGTTTAATGGTGGAGGTACACACATATTGATAGATGTCTTGTAATGCACTGTTGAGGAACCTGTGACCCAAGTGTTTCATTCATTGCATAACTACACCGTAGTTGTGTATATGATATGTCAATAAACCTTTGAAAATCTTGAAAGGGATGTGCAAAATAGCCATAATATACAGTCTTTAATGAACTATTAGTAGAGAATAACGAGTAATGAATATACTTTATTACTCGTTTCCATTCATGTCAATTGCAGATACATGTTTAGTCTTCTCAAGCACCAACTATCAAATATCTTTCCTGATTGTTGGCACTTGACAATCACCTTACCTGCATTTTACTCAGGTGTAACTAAAGTCTGATTTAAGGGTTGTTTATATTTCACATAATTAATCAGAATCTGCGAAGTAACTCAAATAAATGCAGTGGAGTAAAAATACCAGGTTAACCTCTGAATTGTAGTGGAGTAGAATTACAAAGTAACAATGAGCTGTCATGTGGGTATTAATGCTGCGCATTATGAACACAAGCGATTTTCACCCATTTATTAATTATATGTTTTACATTTGATAACACCAATGTGTTTAATTCTTGCAACTTCTAATTGTGGGAATAACGAAAACGTTCAGTAGAGACGTCCCATAGAACATTTTGCGAAACACAATAGCCAGCATGTGTAGTTCTGGGGGGGTGTTCGATTCCAGTTTTGGATAGTCTGGCGTGGTTTCGTTTGACGCTCTGTGTAACCTTATGGGGACTGTAGTCCTAAACGATAGCTGGGGATTATGGGTAGTGTAGTGTCTTCGGCCATCCTAAACTCAGAAATGTTGACAACCGCAATGATGCTCGAAATGTCCCTTATAGGCCTACGTCTGTTTCCGGTTATTTTTATTTTGAAATTCAGTTCCTGACGGACGTCAAAAAAGCCCGATATTATGGAATTAAACCAATAAATAAAAGCAAGGATAATTGTGTGTTATTGGTGAGTAAATAACAGTGTGTTATTTTGAAAAGAATAACGAATTAGAAGGAAAAAAATATCTAAAAATACAGATTTCCGTATTCTGAGGCTCTGAGCCCCATTTATTTTCCTCACAGACGGCAACAAAAGTCAGAAATTATACGATTTAAAATAAAAGCAATAATTGTGGCTTGATATTGAGTAAGAACATGTTTTTATGAACCACACAGCTTCCGGTCTCCCACGACCCGACCGGAGAAAAAGACGTGCTGCAGGCAGTAGAAATACATTGCTTTTAAAATCGTGCTGTGCAACACGAAAAAAAGGGGCAAATCGTGTTGGTGAACACGAATCAATAGATTAAAAATCGTGTTGGTGAACACGAAATGCCGTGAGACTGGGTTGCACACACACACACACACACACACACACACACACACACACACACACACACACACACACACACACACACACACACACACACACACACACACACACACCATGTATATATCACTTTAGGGGACATTACATTGACTTACATGCATTTCCTGGAGACTTATCCTAACCTTAACCATAACCAACACATGCCTAACCCTAACCCTAACCCTTACCCTTAACCTTACCCTTACCCTAATCCTAAACCTAACCAAGTCTTCACCCTAACATTAATGATTCCCCTCATGGGGACCTCCAATTTGTCCCCATAAGGGAGGCGAGTCCCCACACGTGACTGTGTAAACAGATTTAGGTCCCCACAAGTATAGTAATGCTAGGCCCACACACACACACACACACACACACACACACACACACACACACACACACACACACACACACACACACACACACACACTCTAGATGTGTGTGTCCCCCTTATGTGCCCAATCCCCCCTTGTGAATCACACCTGGCACTCACAAACACAAACACACACAGAACAATTTGACATATTTCCCGCTCTTATGTGCCCATCCCCCCACATGGATCACACCTGGCACACGCAATACATGTTCAGTGTCTATTCTTTGTATATGTACTGCAGTTTTTTATATATACCAGTAGTCTGATACATTATTTACCGTTTTAAAGGGTGTTAAATGAAATTTGGTGATGATTAATGGTTTTTGTGTTAATGTAATCAGTTAAAACAGGACCGGTCAAATTTGACCGCGAACACCAAAGTAAGGGGGGGAAAACGAAGACAATAGAAAGGTTAAGAAATGTTCTGTATTTTGTAGGTTACCTGTCCAAAGTGTTGAGGAACTACAGCGAGGAGGCCTGTGACGGAGACTTTCTGTCCGTTCGCTGCCCGCCCCGCACCACCATCACTGTCCAATCAGCTTTCTACGGGAGGAAAGGAGCCTCCGACCCCAAACAGTGCCCTCAGAGCTACCAGGCCCTCTTTAGTTCTTATAACCCGCGGGATGATGACCGATATTGTTCTGTGTCCACAGCACTACAGGTAATAACTGAACTCACACTTTCCTCACAGTGTTTTGTATCAGAAACTGACAATTTTCTCATTTTATAGATTACTTTTCCTCATTTTTTTAAAGGACCTGTAGGCTAAATTAATCAGGTTTCTTAATTCCTCTCCAGTGTCTTCCATGTGTCCCTGACCTTTGCATTTGTTCAGCTTTCCTCCCTGGGTTAGTCCACTCTTCACACACTTTCATTTGTGCACAGTGGATCCTCCTGGGAAAAAGTGTCCTGTAAAGTGGTCAAATATGCCAAGGGTTTTATTTTGGAGGACCACAGTGATTATGCAATGCTTTGTGAGGATGTTTTCCGGCAAATTAAACTCTCTAAAGAGGAAGCATGCTTGTTCCCATGTGACAAAGCGATTTCATGGGGTCCTTGCCTTTGCATCCTCTCCTAAATTGGGATGCGACTGAAGTGAACCCTTGCTTTGCAGCACCAATACAAACATACACAAACACATCCTGTTCAGCATTCATTAGGTTGTTTGGTTTATTCTTAGTCCCCATGCCTTCTCGCGTCGAACACCCTCCGATTCTATAATAGCCAGGACAGCCATGAATGCACAGACACAGAGAGTGCATTGTGCCAAAGTGAGAGAATGACTGACTGCTGCGCCACCCCCATTAGCACAGCACTGAAGAAACCCATTGTGCCACCTGAGCATGACCCCGGGTCTGTTGGTACTACATGAATGTCTACATATACCATTTTAATCTGATGGTTTTTTTATTCATTATTTTATCTGTGAAATGTCCACAAATTAAAAAAAGTATATAGATAATTATCTTGACCATTAACCATTAACAGTTCCCAGAGCATAAGATGGCATTTTCAGAAATGGTCTTTTGTTGTTGTTTTTTTCCTTCATTTTTTTAGGAATACTACACCCACAGTAGGGCTGCTCGATTATGGCAAAAATCATAATCTCGATTATTTGGGTCAATAATTGATATCACGATTATTTAAAACGATTATCCATTTACTTTGAAAACATCAATTTATTGAAAATAAAAAAGTGAACAGTATGTTTTTAACAGTTGATTACCCTGAACTTTAAGTATAATTCAACTGAAAAACCAATAAAAAAAAATATTAAAAAAAATAATAATAACAAATACAAAAAGAAAAAATCGTTTTATTTCGATTACGTTGTTTTCATAATCGTTGCAAGCCAAAATCGTAATTGCGATTAAAATACGATTAATTGAGCAGCCCTAACCCACAGACTAACAATTAGTATTTAAAAAACTCACTATGTGGTACTAACCCTTACCCTTATTGGTGAAGAAAATATTTGTTTTCAGGGATACACTTTTGTACATAAAACAATCAAAAAACAGAGGAAATTCCTTATAAATTGGACTAAACCCGTCCACATGTACTTACTCCGTCTGAGTCAACAAGTCTGTGTCTTAAAAAGTATGGTTTTAGCCAGAATGCACCTGATCTGAGGTATTAAGCATTCGACTGGATGAAGGAGAACTGGATTATGCTGCACGATGTTGTGTGAAATACAAATGTTCATTTCAAAAAGTACTTCTTCAAGTATATTCCCCAAACAGCTGTAGACAGTAATGTTGATGCTTCTCAAAATACTTTTTGATTTGGTGATGTACAGTAGAGCGTAACTATTCAGCAGGTGTTTATGTGACTACAGTAGCTGTGTGTATTGTAGTGTGGGGAATAGGGGGGAACACACAAACATCCCTTATTTCTCCCTCTGCATTCCATGATCTAATGTACAAAATGCTTCTCCTTTCATGTTAAATTCGGGGGAGGGCTGTGAACAAAATCCATTGAGTCATTCCTCCAGCGAGTGGGATTTCAGTACCGGAGAGGTATTGTGTTGGAATGTGCTCATCTGGGATACAGCCGGCTAAAGATGATGAAACTGGAGAAGCAAAAGAATGCCAGGAAATGAGTGGAGTGGGGCTTTCTCTTTACCTGCTTCTCTCCTCCATATTCCCATGGCCATAAGCAGCCTGTTTGAAGTGGTTTTAGGTTTGCCTGCTGCTGGTCTAACCATCGTTGGCTTATTGTTCTCCCTCTAACCCTCTCTTTGGTCTTCCCCCGCTCTCTGTCACTCTTTCCCTCTTTAGAAAATGCTGGACGAGTGCCAAGACAGAAGGAGCTGTCAAGTCCTTGTCAACAGCCGCGTGTTCGGGACGGACCAGTGTCCCGGCAGCAGCAAATACCTCATTGTCTGGTACAAATGCAGACCTAGTAAGTCCCTCAGCACCTCCCATCTTGACAGTGACTCACACGGCTGGAATACACCAGGAGTTGGGTCACTTCATCTGCTTTTGAGACTGAATAACAACATTTACAGTCAGAGGAAATCCAGTTCCACATTTTGGTTTGTTTGTGTTTCAGAGCAAACGGTTGCAGTTTATAAAAAGAAAATAGTTTAGTATTAGAGCTAATTGCATTTTTAATGAACATCCTTCTTTCAACCACTTTTCAACCTTTCACGTGATTGATCGATATCCTCTGTCATTTTCTTTTGCATAGTGTATATGTACTGTAAGTACGGACACATATTTTCTCACTAACCCATAGCTTTTAGGTCTACAACAAATCATTTCTACATTTTAAATCATCTTTTTTAGACAAAACGGCTAATGAAAAAGAATGCTGATACAGTATATCCCCAGTATAAAGCATCAATGCGTTTCATGACAAGGTAGCATATGAAAGCTAAAATGTGCAACTATAGTAAATTTTTAAGCCCAGGAAATATGCCATTAATTGATTTAGGTATCTTGGTATTTGATGAAAATAAATAACAGAAATATTACATTTTGCCTGCAGTATATTTTATATTTGCCAAAGTTATTTCTGTTTACTTTTCATTCGACTGATTTCTCCAATCATCCAACTTTAAACTGACATTGAATTAAGCATCAAAGAATGGATGGGATTCCTTCCTGCTGCTGCCGCCATCTTCCCTTATTTATTTAAAAGAACATTATCCTTGCATACCTCTCCCTTTATCCCTCTTCTTCCCTCTCTGTGTGAGCCAGGAAGTTAAGAGTATCACTCCAGAGGGGAGCCACAACACCGCAGTAATCCCACCCAGATTCTAGTCTCCATTCATGGCTCAGTGCTGTGCAGTGGTTCACCCTAGAGTGACCAGAAGTGGGCTGATCCACTGATCCCCCTGCCTTCCCCACTTTTTCTTTCTCTACCGGACCCCGGGGCCAATCAACAGCTCTTTGTTCACTGTCACTTAACCAATGACTTCTCATGGGAAGAGAGAAAGGCAGCATGGGGTGTTAGTGAGGTGCGACGGGCAGGTGTCATTGCCTCTGAAAGGAGAGGTGGGTGGAGGATGGAGGAAGTGAAGGAGAAACGGAGGCAGTGATAATGAACAAGAGCAAATCCATCACCAACAGATATAACAAACCTATTTTATCTGCTCTCTTACTCTCTCTTATTCCTGCATTCCTGTTCCACTCCCCACATGGTAGCGACGCTGTTGTGTTTTTCTTTGCTGGCCAGTGGAGCTGCTCTGGCTGTCACAGGTCACTGTGGCTGGATGTGTGTGAGGAATGCTTCTGCATGGCTCTACATGTCCACTGAGCACCTCTGTTTCTGCCTGTTTACACACGATCAGGCTTTTTGTCAGTTCCCTTTTCGTTAAAGGTTGCTCTAAAGAGGTTGGATTAAATCAAAAAGATGGAAAACATTGAGAAATATTTGGCAGATACTCTTTACTTTCAATAAAGACAACCAACAAATACAATATCTTGTAGTGTTGTCGGGGTCAAATCCATAGAAAAGTAATATGCTAACCATAATTGTGTTATTCATAAATTCCAAATTGTGATATTTCTTTAGTTTTTTAACCGTTATTCCAGATCTACAAGCTTCAAATCACACTTTGTTCTTGATTGTATACTGTACATATCATATTCTATTACATGTATGTATATAGACTTTTTGCACTACTTTTTATTTTGTATTTTATTGATTGTTGGAGGAGCTCAGTTCATAAGATTGTCATTGCCTTTTTCTACACTGTAGCTTTGTGCATATGACAATAACATCTTTGAATTTAATTGAATTGAACCTGCCACTAAAAACGGGTTTCCCTGTTTTGCTTTTTGATTATTTGTGACACATCTGTATCCTCTATCCTCAGACGAGTATAAGAGTAAGGTGGTCTGCGAGGAGGAGAGGATGAGGCTGAGCTGCAAACGGGGGATGCAGATCGCCGTTTACTCCGCCATGTTTGGCCGAACTCAACAGGGCACCCTGGAGTGTCCCCTGCACCACAGGAGGGCCCCGTCAGTAGGTGAGGCCCCTTCTCACTTTCAGACTGGTGGAGATTTGTCATAGCTTTTAATACAAATTGGTTAGAAATGATTTCTTATTTGTAAATTACATGTCATGTCTGTAAACATTCAAACTGTAAAGTGTAAACTTAATTTTGGCTTGCAAACACATGACCTGTTTTGATTGTTACAAAAGGTATATAAATATGATGGACATAACTGACCTGATACCTATTTAAAATAGTTGAATAATGATGTTAACTTGGAACGTTTTAAAGGTCACCTATCATGCAATATTTAGGCAATAGCATAGGTCTCAGATATATATAAAAAACATGTCTATGAAGTGTTTTGCTCAAAATACCAAACAGATCACCCATTCTAGCCATGCCTCATATCCCTCTGTTTCACTTCCTGTTACTAAAGTGCTGATTCGGGTATAAAGCTTCTTTTTTTTTTAAAAGAGGGGGCATAGCTTAAGCCTGTTCATGCGGGACCCGGCAGATACTGTCTAAAATAAATGCTGCGGTGATGAAACGTCAAAACCACATCAAGGATTATTTCTGAAACATTATGGAGCTCAAAGGCTTTCTCTCTTGCCGGTTTACCACAAGGTGAGTTCCTTTTTATGTCCTGCTTCTTCACACACATGCTCTCTGCAGTACTGGTTAGCTCTGAGTGTTAGCGATGCTTGCTAATGTAAACAAAGGCCATATTACGTCCAAAACACATCGGGCATTGATTCTGATCCACGTGGGACCACCTCGTGGGTGACATCCGATATGATGTAAATAAAGTCATATCGGATGGCAAATCTAGATCAGCTCGTTGTAGCCCTGTTTTTCAGAGATTTGCGCACGGAGGAAAAGAGAGAGGGTTTTATTTTCTGACACTTTGTGAGTTCCCTGACATGCCGGGGACCAGAGATGGAGTACTCGAGTCCTGGATTCGGACTCGAGTGCCGATTTTCGGGACTCGTGACTCGACTCTGACTCGCGCACTGATTGACGCGACTCGGACTTGGACTCGTGAATTCTCGTGCACGATGACTTGGACTCGGACTCGTGAATTCTCGCGTACGCTGACTTGGACTCGGACTCGAGTCCAAGCTTTATATTTGTATAGCACCTATTACAAGAAATGTAGCCAAAGCTTCACAGCAGTTCAATAGACAGATTAGTATAACATGACAGGATAAAAGCAATGTAGTGGAGCAGCTACATTTCAACACATATATCCACGAAGATTAATACATGAAGACTTGTGACTCAGACTTGACATGGACTCTTCTTAGGTGACTTGGACTCGGACTTGAACACAGGTAATGATGACTCGGACTCGACTCGGACACTCCTTGGGTGACTCAGACTTGGACTCAGACTCGACTACGACTCTCCCTTGGTGACTCGGACTTGGACTCGAACTCGAAGAGTGGTGACTCAAGAGTGACTTGGACTCGTGAATTGGCGACTTGACTACAACACTGCCGGGGACACATATTTATGTATAAAAGACATCAAAAAGTGCATTTTGCACGATAGGTCCCCTTCAATTTATTTTCACAAAGGTAACACACTAATACTTAAAATTACAAATCGTTATCCTAATGACGTCAGACTAAGTAGTGACTAAATAGCTTTTTGATTTATTGGATTTCTCACTGAATTAAACTGCACAAATACTTCCAACACATACTGTATTTTTCCATGTGCATATAAATAAATCAAAGTCAAGTTTAACCTCACTTGGGCTTCATTACATTTAGTAAATGGCAGTCATGGTATAGCTTTAGGCTACAGTTACCTCTTCACAAAGTTAATTCCTTTTACTGTATTCCTATCAGTTCACCTTATGCTTAGAGGTCTGGGAAGAGGTGATAATCATATTAACACCAATACTGTTTGACATTATTATGATTCACTCTATTCCTAGCATTAGTCTTTGGGTCAGAGTGAGGTCAGGACGAATGAGATTTTCTTACTTGAAGACACAAGCGGGGAATGCAAATCGAGTCTGCTTGCGTTTTCATGCTGTTAAAAGGTCTTGTCTTGCTAATGTACTTATACATATTAATGATTCAGGAGGAGTAGCATACCAGGCGTTATTATGCATCCAGCAGATGGAAAATGAAATGTTTTAATTGATGAGTTTTACTCGTCAGGGCTCGAGTACCTACAAACCACACAGACAAATACAAACGCTGGCAGCCTCATAACTCCTGGCTTCATGAATTTCTTTAACTTGAGTGATATTGCCTCGAGATGCTGTTGTGGTTTGACAGATTTTATAATTTCCTCTACAGCTTCTCAGTCACAGGGGCTCTTGAGCAAACACTTGCCTGCCACTGGATGTCAACGGTTTACTCTTTCCCTCTGCGATTACTCATTGATAATTTTTACTTTTACAAACATATCACTATTTGGAATTTCTCCATCTTGTTATAAAAGCAAACTAAGATATATAAAACCACCACTTAAACTCGTAGACACACACAAACATGCACACACACATTGCCAGAGGAAATGGGCTGGAATGTAGATCAGGTGTCTCTGTCATCTAAAGCGCAGAGTTTGGCCCGCAGAAAAGGGACAGTATTGAGTTCCCTCGAAGTATGTGTGTGTGTGTGTGTGTGTGTGTGCACACATGTGTGATTACTTGGGATATCCAGATGTACCCTCGCCCTTGTTTAGGGGAATGTTAATGACTCTAAGCTTGGATCCATGACAAGTATTAGCATAACCGTAGCTACCATGGTGGCCCTGGCCTCTGCTGCCGGCTCATTTATTTGGCTTCCACCTTTTGTTTCGTTAATGTGTAGAGGGAAGTGTACATAATGTTGTAAATAAGTAGCCCGAGCAGGTATAAGTTAACTGATGTGTGCTTGAAAAAAGGTGTGTTTTTAGTTGTGAAGGAAGTCTAAATTTGGGATTCTCAATTCCAACAATGCACCACGAACTTGCCCTGAAGTGTGTGTTTGTGTGTGTATGACAGAGGTGACACAAAGGGTCGAAAGTCTGACACAGGCGTCAGTCACCGGGTAATCAGAGACAGATATAAAGAAAGGCATTGTGTGGATGTGTCTGTGTGTGTATTCTATATGAGCATTGAGGACTGCTTTGAAGCAACCTCAGCCGGTCCTCCACTCGCAGGTGGACCAGGAATGTGCGACAGGTAGGTGAGTAAGGGCTGGCCTGAGATCTGGTTTCAGACTCAGGATTAAATACAGTAGCCGAGTTCTCCAAGCATTGATGGAAAATGGACTACTGTTACAGTTGTACAAAGGCCAGATTAGAGCAGAGGAGAAGTTGTGCTTACTGTCAAGTCTCATGTTAACCTTGTGTGTGTTTACAGGAACTCACATGCACACAAACGCCTTGTCGTTATCAACTCTGCCAAAGAGGGTTTTTTGTTTGTATGTCTGGCAGGAGTACAGAGAAACAACTGGCCCTATTTTCATGGAAGAAGGAAGTTGTGCCAAATAACCTCTTTATATTTACCAGTGTATTCCGCATTAAGTGCTTTATTTTTCACTCACAAAAACAGCGTTGGCAGAGGTCTGCGTACTCTGAATGCCCTTCTATTACAGCGTGTTTCTCTATCTCTCTATCCCACACACATGCATACACACTCACACTCCCACTAACACCTCCTCAGGCTGTTCCAGACAGTCTAGTGGAGCCCTGGTGGGATTTCCCCTGTCAGCCACCTCTTTGATGTGGCTCCCGTGTCACCAGGGTCAGGAAGCGAGGGTGTTTTGAGTGACAGTTCAGACACACACCGTTGATTACTTTTTAAATTGTCTTCCCTCTTTTTTGCCCGCCCGTCAAAGTTTGTCTGCGGCCTCGCATGCGTGAGTGTGTGTTTGTGGATAGAATAATTTTGGGCTTGACGGTTTCATTATGCGTAAGTTTGTTTTGAACCTATTTTGATTTTATGTCTCCTAACATGAGTGTTTGATTGCGCCAAAAAAGTTGGTTATAGTAATCTTCCTAAACCGCACCACTCTGGCAAACTCTCTACTGCCTGAGGTGGCTGCACCTGCCCAGTGAAATATGCTTAATGTTAGAAAGACATTACAGCGAGTAGCATCAGGAAATCATTATAGACGATTTATTTTCTGATATCCCTTCAAGCATTTTCCTGACATCTACAAGTTCTGTTTTAGCCAAAGACTAGTGTTGCAATTAAACAGAAGATACCTGCCAAATAGAGTTGGGCTTTTCGACATTAATCGAAAAGAAAGTATCTTTTGGAGGAGGTTTTTACTCTTTTATAGCTTATGAGCAATTCTCCACCATAGAGAGTTGAAGAGAGCCACTATCCGGTTGCGTGTTGAATCCAAAGCCCTTGACAAGTACAACAGACAAAACAAGTGCATACGCAGGCATGTGCGCACAGAAGTAAGACCTCTTTGATGTCGTCTGCTCCTTGGATTTTGGGGTGGGGTGGGAGTAGTGGAGTTGGACAGGTCTTGGCGGTGATGGAGAATCCTCAAAGCAAAGGGGCCTGCTTCAGCCCTCCTCTCTCATCTGCCCCATTACCATCACACACACCTCCTGACATCTAAATAGCCCCCCCATGCTTGGCATCCAGGGTCTCAGACCGCTTCTGTTCTTCTTCTTTTTTTTAAGGCCACTGCGCTTTCACTTTTGGGTTTCCTTTAGACACAGCTAATGTTTGAAACTGAGGCACGAGATGGCTGGTGTCTCATGTGATCACCGCAGCTTTTAAAAGCCCAACAGGCACAGCTGCTGGTCAGATGTAACACTTGGCTTTAAGAAGTCTGTTCCAGTTGTTAGGGTGCAGTCCGCTTCCCTGTAACCCTATCTGCGTTCTCTCTAACTTTGATGCAAACAGAACAGATAAGTAGCAGGATGTTGGTGTGTTTTCGACTAGATTAGATAAAATACGGTTCTGTGTGGTTTCAACCTGTCCTATAGTCCAGCTAAAGTAGAAGAGGATTTCAGTCAGTTAATTCTTTAATGCCAACTTTTTTACTGAACTTCTCTAGAACAACATACCTGATGTTTGTATTACAGCTACCAAGAACATCAGTGTTTTTCAGGATAACAGATTCATGCAAGGTTTAAGGCATAACGTCACTGCTGTTTGGAATTCAGATCTGGTGTTTAAATATATGAAGCTACATGTTCTCATGTATAACACATAAGTGACTCTGATTGAAAAATAGCTTGCTATCAGCTTACAAACACAGCTGAAAATAGTATTTGTATGTGTGTTGTGCTGGACACTAAATATGAATATGCTCTGCTCCTTCACTTCACTGTGTCACAGTGAAATTAAATCCTGCAAATACTACTTTCATAGTAAATGTGTGTGTGGGAGAGCCGTCTCAAGTTCATTAATGGCATTCACAGAAATCACTGCAGTGTGCAGGTCTGTTAGCCCTATCACAACATGTTAGAGTCACTTTTCTCTCAAAGAAAGACTTGTAATCCCACAACAGTCACTTAAACCCACCTATCAAATGATACGTTTCTCAGGTGAGTCAGAGCGAGTGCTTTTTTTTGTCCTCCCATTGTCTTGGAAATTCCAGGGAAGGTGTGCGGGGGTGGAAAACCTGGAGGATTGTTATGAAGCGTAGCTGAGGGAGTTTTCTGGGAAAGGTTGCTGTGTGTGTCTGTGTTTATGTGTTTGCAGGTGTGTCGGGGGGGTTGTGTGTCTGGATGTGTATGTGCTCAGTGGTGTTTTTGTTGGTCACAAGAGCTACTATTTGAAGATGTTATTGTCACGCTGTTTCCTTATGAAATGATAATATTATGTAAGAATAGTTCTGTGGAAACTGGACACGAGCCAATTCTGACGATGTTTTCACGCAAGATGGATGTATAACGGATGACTGATGTGACAAACTGAGCTGAGCAGCCAAGTGGGGCTGCTGGTACGGGGCAGCATATCAACACACACACCTCAAAACATGCAAGATGGATAGAAGACATAAACGGAGGATTTCACAATCTAGAAGTGCTCAGATTTAGCAGGTGTCAGTGACTTTTGACAAGCTGTGGGCGATCAACGGGTCATTTAAAGGAAGGTTTTCGCTTTTTGTCTTATTTCGTTTTCTGTGATCAGATATGAGGGAGAATAAGTGTGTGTTTGTCAATAAAGCTCCTCCCTTTCCATCAGTCACTGCTTCTTCTGACTGTGGACCTTCTCTTCTGAACCATAGGCCGGTCCTTGTTGGCCGCATGGAGGAAAGAGGGTGGCAGCACAGGCTCTGAGGTGGTTGGGGGGCAAAGGTTAGAGGTATGAGGGGTTATTCATGCTCTGTGTGTGTGAGAGAGAAGACTGTGTATGCTTGTCTGTCTGTATTAAAGTCGCTAATGTGAGCCAGAGGAGGTCAGACCCTGAGGAATGCTCTTTTAAACTGCAGAGAAATGTGTGTGTGTATGTGAGCACGGTTGGGCAAAGAATAAATACGTGTGTGTGTCTCCTCCTCTTGTCTCTAGAAGTCTTTATCTATCCCAGAAACCCCCACCAGATCCTCCACAGGCCCCCTGCTCAACTAATCACCCAGTCAGGGAATCAAAGCTGAAGCTAATGGGGGGGGGGGGGGGGCTGACTGTCAGAGAGGAAGTTTTTCAGCGTGGCACACCAGCTCAAACAAGCCCAGTATGAAGAGAAAAAAAGAGGGAGATTAAAGCACATCATTGTGCGGCAGCGTTGGCACATAATCACTGATATAGATACTTACATACAGAGACACACACACAAACATATCTGTACAAGTCATCGACACAAAGTTAATGGTTGAGAACGATAATAGATAAATGAGGCTACATCTTTTTAAGTCAAATATCTGATGTCATGAAACGTGTCTAAATGGCATTAATTGATTTCTTGGCGGGATGCCTCTGTCTCAGTTGTATCTCAGTCAGAGCTACAGTGATTAAAATCATTTGAGTCATTTCTTAAGAAAAAAAATATGCCAAGCTTTTGCTGGTTCCTGTGAGGAATTGAGGTATCCTTTCTCATATATGACAGTGACATGAATTTGTTTCTGACATGAGCAGAGGATGCTCAGCTAAGTGGGATAGTAACCCTATACATTTGCTATAAACATCTCTTGTACAGTTGTTCCACATATTCCTCTATGGTGGAAATGGATGCAGGCACGTATTTGACTCGTTTCTACTGAACTAAAGCACTATGAGGGGTGTGTCTGCGTGAGGTGTATAAAAGAACAGCTGCATTCAGTTCTTTGGAGACTTTCTGAGACGTGCAGCGGGGCACGTACAAAGCACCAGGGAATAAAGTTCCCCGTCACATCCATCATAGTGCCAGCAGCATTACGGAAGTTTCCTCAAATCACTGAAGACTTTTAAGTTCGATATCCGTGAATCCAACCGGTTGTGTTTAAAGTGACAGTGGGAACTGTCTAACCTTTGCTGTGTCTCTGACTGGTGATCCAGTTACACTCACTGGTTCCCACAGGATTCCCTACAAATTGCATCCTGGTTGGGAATTCCAGTGTGTCGGCTCCAGCTGGGGAGTGTCCGGTTGCCCCTTCGAACCGCGTCCGAGTGGACAGACGTTGATTCAGGTTCACATTCTTGAGAAGCTTTGATCTGGTTTTGCCGGAAATAAAGCGTGGTGGTTTGATTATGATTCTTAAAAGTCAATGAATTCCCAATGTTGATACTGTGCATGACCACTGGCTTGCCCTCTTTCGCTTCCATTTGCCCTTTGACCTGTACCATAATTCATTGTGGCCCTTGTGTGAGGAAACCCTTAACCAGCCGGGTCCCTCTACCTGTCTGATCTCTGTCTCTCTCTCTCTGGGGCCCACCGGGGCAGACGGTGCGAGAGACCAGTGTCCACTTTCAAAGGCTCGTCTCCTTGTGTTGTTTTTAGGGGTTAGATGGGCCGTGGGGGCCTGTGAGAGGCATCCGTGTGGAACCACGGCCCATCCACATTCCCACAGGACTCAGCGGGAGGTTCTCCCCACTTCATTAGCGCTCCTCACACCTCAGTTACGAGAGTCACTAAAGTTCACGAGGTGGAATAAAAAATACCGATTTCAGTAGTTAGTGTTGAAGTTTAGTTACAAGAATTACGTGTCTTGTGTCTCTGGAAACACTTTCGCCTTGTAACGCTCACTATAAAAAACACACAATAACACTACACTTTTTTTTAACCGATTGCCTTTTAAAACCTTTTATCAATCATTAGTGTCACAAAATTGCTGGTTCCAGCTTCTCAAAAGTTCTTGTTACTTTCTTCTTTATTTTATACAATGATGAAGTGAATATCTTTATCTCAATATCTCAAGTACGAGCACAGCGGTTCAGCATATCCTCTTCTGAAGTCCCGTTATTAATGTGGGAGAGGAAGGAAGTGAGAGTGGAAAAAGGAAACAGAAGAGCCTCATCTGTCCGGACAGAGGATGAGAGCTGCAGAACAAAGGGGAGCTGGCAGGTGCTTGTGCGATGATGTATGAGAGACACATCCATTACTCTGTCTGGTCCTCACAAACACACATGTTTCTCTATGTGTGTCTAATAGCGCAGTAGACCGTAATTAGCACCAAATGACAGTGTTTAATATTAACCTTCCTAGAAAACATGATTTCACAAAAGAAGGATTTTACAACTAGGTCAATTGCATTACCTTCCATCGGTATGGATGTCTTAAAATAATGCATCACTTCCTGTTCTCCCTCTTCCCGTCAGACTGCCAGTCGTCTGTGGCTCTGCAGGTTCTGACCTCCCGCTGCCAGGGAAGGAAGAGCTGTCTGGTCCGAGCCTCCAGCAGAGACTTTGGAGACCCCTGTTACTCCGGCACCAGGAAGTACCTGAACGTCATCTACACCTGTGGTGAGTCCCAAACACCTTTACTGAGGGCTTCACTTTCCTACCACCAGGGGGCGATGTCCACACACTGATCAGCTTGACTTCAGTCCTGTCTATGACGTTATAGCTTTGTTTTTCAGAAGGACTTGCTCTGAAATAGGCACTGTTTTACTCAGAGAAGAGGTATATCTCTAGGTAGGAATATGATGCTATTGGGTGCAAACTTATAAATATGTTTCTACCAGTGGACTGTAAAGATTAATATAGGACCCCACTAACCCTTTCATGGTAGCCTTAGTAAAAACACTGTGTCGTAGCTATTACTATTATTAATTTGGTGTATGTGCTTTGGCATAAGCATGGATTTAGGGAGAGGGAACCATAATCACTTTGCAGACAATACATGAGTTCTTGTTTTTAGACAGGCGAAGCACTTTATTTAATTAGAGGGAGCTTCAATGTCTCTAAACTTATTTTCACCCTCCAAAGTTTTGAGAAGAAAAACAACTTTGGCGTCATATCTTCTGTTTTGAGCTTTTTGTCTGTGTGGTACAGGGAGAATGATGGTCTTCCTTTTTATCTGTTCCCCGCCCCTGGGCTAATCCTGATCTGTCAAGGCTGTAATTCATTAACCACACACTTCCACACTTCCACACACACACACACACACACACACACACACACACACACACACACACACACACACACACACACACACACACACACACACACACACACACACACACACACACACACACACACACACACACACATACTTGCTATCCAGACATCTCCTGCACCAGGAATTGATCAATCAGCACCGTGGCCTGGAGCCTTTCATTCCCACCAAAATTGCCAGCACACAGATCCAAACGAGGGCAAATGTTACGCCTGGCATTACAATGTGATCTGATTTTAAGGCTTGGATTTGGTAAGATATGTGTCTGTTCCCACTGGGCCTGAAAATGTTGCTTACGGGACTGTTCATTAATCCTGTGTGAATTTGCATTTTCTGCTGTCTTTCTATAGCTCTTTTCGATGCTTGAATTTGCACATGGGCTGAGTTAAAATGCTCAAGTTCTGATCACACTTTATGGCTTATTTATTGTCGTTTTGAAGACCCTCCACCCTGAGTCCATTGTCTCCAGACGCTGTGTTTGTCAGATGTCTGTCGTCCATCCTTTATCTCAGCACACTGACTGCTCAGCTGTGTTTAAGGAGTCTTTGGCTCTGCCTGACCTCCCTTATCTGTCACTGATAACGCAACATGCTCTCCCGACAGCTCTGGTGCCAAGTCGGTAAATGTGTTAGGTATGTAGGATGTGAGATGGTGTAAATGTTCAACATGGCGCTGTGAGGGGCTACAGAGATGGGCTTTCTGCGCTGCGGTGGGAGTGGAGAGGGCTGAACCTGAGTAAATCAGTCTAGCTGCTGTAGACATGAAGTCACTGGTAGCTCCAGGCTCCAGCAGAGGGGTAATTTTGGGGGATCCTCTTTCATTGGTGGTCGAGTGTGTGTAGGATTGACCCCATTTGTGTCGGAGTAGGGGACAGAGGAAGTCTGTCTGCACATGATTGGTTGCATTTCTGTGCGGATTTGTATGCATGTGCAATGTTTTGTGACAACTAAAAAAGTAGTACTTACCGATAGCACAAGATGTATGGACTCATTATCTTGTAGAGGAATTTAAGAGCAATATTTCTTTTTTTTTCAAAAACTGCTTGAATGTGCGTTTATGAATTTCTATACAACTAAATAGGTTAGCATCAACCACTCTGCCTTAACCCACTTAAACTGTTCACTGTCCTCGTTTTAGTGCTATACTTTTAGGGGCCTGCCAAAAGTTGAATAACTTAAGTAACAGTGTTTTATGAGTGTATGTGTGTCTCGGTTGATGTTTGGGTTAGAGTACATGTTTGATTCATATTATGGACTGGAAATCGGCCTTGGCTTGGCTGTGATTTATAAAGCCATCAACCATCCGAGCTCCAGCTTTTTCCTCACACAGCCCCAGGGGTGGACTCACTCCTGAGCAATAACACAGCAGCAAATGGGCCGGAACCAGCCATCAGTCTCTCTGCAGATTACACACACTCCGCACAGCCGCCACTGTCAGGCTCCATTTACATCCTCTCCCCCTGGAGAAGTCCCGATGGTTTGTTTGTGAAAAAAAAGTACTTCACGAGTCCGATCACTGCTGTAAATATTGATTATTGAAGATGAAGTCTTGTAGCATTGAGTTCTGTCTTGCAAATTATGAATAGCCTTAACTTAGAAATATTTACTCTCGGTGCAACTGCTGGAGATTGATGAATGAGTCTGCTCGGGGCACTTTCTTCAAAAAGCAAGTTTCCACTACGGTTCCTTTGAAGTTTCTTTCTTGTAATGCTGTGATTGTTACTTTGTCAGGGTTTGACCTACAGCTTTTGAAGCAGCAGGAATGAAAATGAATCCATCTGTATGTTAAGTCAAGTTCTGGCTGCATGTAGTGTAAGCTTGTCTTGGTCCTATTTATACAGCTTGCTCAACCAGACCTCTGCAGCCCAACAGCATCATCCTTCCTCTGCGTTGTCAGAGCAGAGACACAGCCTGAGGCTTCTGTTTGTCTGTCTTTGAACAACAGCATTAACTTCATTCCACATGATGTGATTTATTGGTTCACACCGATCAAATCTGAGAAATAATCGTTCTCTCCTGGCTGCGTCAGAGCGCAGTCCTTTTCCTCCCTGGAGAAGTATAAAAGCTTCAGACTTTATATCAAGGCCTCTCTCTTAAACTCCCCTCCATGGCTCCCCCTCCAGAGTGTTCAGTGTGGTGTAATGGATCACCCTGAACGAGCCACACAGCCGCTGTTGAACCATGCAGAGCAGACTTTCAGGGGGGATAAGAGGTTATGGAAAGCCTAATGAACGGGTCTAATTTCTGAGGAGGAAATGGATTAATTGCGGCACTTAGCAACTGGTTAACATGGGGTCTGGGTTTGGAGGGGGCGGGGCTTACTGGATGAGGCAATTCAGGCATTTCCAACCTGGGCGTATTTTGAAGCCTCAAGATGACTAAACAAATCCTAAGTCCATTATTATCCTAAATGTGTTTTCTTCCACTATGACTTTCACCTTTATGGCTTTTGGACCGGATGCAAAAACGAATTTATGTAGCAGATGTTTTACTTTCTAACTCATCAGCAAAGTAGGGATGTTCACATTTTAGAAATAGATTGCCCTCTTTAAAGCTTCAAAGTTGATGACAGGACAAATTGGACATAGATTACAAAAATATATTTTTTAATATTATCTTGTGAACCCTATATGTATTCCTGAGACTTCAGGGATGTTTTGTATCTATGTAAGCCTTGTAAATAAAACAAAACACCGGTGATATGTTTTTTAATAACAGACTCATAGGTCTTTTAGAAAAGGAGGACAATATTCACTTTTAACACATTTAAGATAGCGACTTTGCTAATAATTCTGGGCCTTTTTGGTTTACCTGGTTTCAATATACACACAAAACTCTTACTTAAGTACATACAACATAAATATGCTGATACTATAAAATTACAAGTTGCCGAAAGTCACTTTTTGAAATGTTCTAAAGTAACACAAGTGGGTTTTCTTCTATTGTCCGGCAGGACTTACTGCAATTAAATGTCCATGTTATGCTTTCACCACTTATAGGATAGTGCAGGAGCTGCTAACTGCAGGGACTGAAAGAGGTGTGGTCAGTGGAGGAGCTGCTGGGGTTTTTAATGGACACAATCCGAGTGGTGGAGGCTCTGGAGCTGCATGTGGCTCAGGGGGGAGCTGATTTAGATGTCACAGGGGAAGATCGAGGAAGATAAATATGTAATTCACAAGCTTTAGGGTTAGGTTTATCCCAATTGGTAATGCAGACAAACACACAGACACATACACACACATATACATGCACAAAGATACTTGAGGTGCACATGTGGCCGCTGCAAGCCACACACTCCTCCGGCTCCCCTGCACACAGTCATGTCAGCAGAGGAGACTGTGGGAAGATGTTTGTTTTGGCCCGGTTGTGTGGAACTGCAGCCCGTGCAGGCAGAAACTGCTGCTGTTGGCCGTTCTCCTTTATATCTAACCCTAGAGCTGCAGGGCTGAAGGCAAACACATATGATTAGACTGTGGACACTGAAGCAAATGACCACATTTTATTGTATCTATCATGTAACACACATGCAGGTTTGCAACCAGAAAATTATATCGATTCAAATGTTTGAATATTCATATATACTCGTAGATGTATTTAGTTCATTAGGAAGTATATTCTGAAAACCTTTGCTTTGCCCTTTCGATATCCCCTGTTTTCCCTGTTTATCTTTGACATCAACTAATCTATAAAACAAACTAAAATAAATGTAATTTTAACTAATTAAATGTAGATAAACTCTTGATTCATGCATGAATACAAATGTTCAGGGTTTATAAGATTATATTTGATTTAACTTCCTAAAAACGACAGCTTATTCTAAGGTTATTCACATTTCTCGAATCAAAGAAAACACAGTTACCAAATGATGTATGATTCACTTATTATTTATTTTACTCAGGACTGAGGATTTTCCTATTTGTTTCCATGTGTTCTGTCCCTTGACTCCAGAGAGCATCTTTTGATAATAGTGTGATTTAAGAAACCCAAACAAAACACTTAAACTTTTGTTTCCATTCTAAAGCACAGTTGCAGGTATGGCTGGTTATTCCTTTATACTTGTTACTATGTTTCTTGGCAAGCTTTAATTTAACGTTGTCAGCGCTGATTGATGTGATTACGTACGACTGATCATCAACTTGTGATGTTATTGTCAACTTGATGAAGCTCTCCGGAAAAACAGTTTAAAAAAAGTGCAGAAGAGTGCATGTGAGTGCTGATGTGGCTCCTTTGAGTCTGTCACTGAACAAAGTATATTTGTTCTGTCTTGATGCCAGCATTGCCAATTGTGTTTGCTGTAATATGTTGAAGCTTGTTAGTTTGAGAAATAATAATTCCTTGAGTATGTCCTCACCTGAGTGTTCAGCCAGATGAGGTGTTGTGTACAACAAAGGGCCAAATTGAATTGTATAAAGTAGACTGTCAATCATAGGAAAATGGACTTACTTCACCCTAAAATACTTCAGGGGTTACGTCAGACTCTCCTTCATCTCTTCCCCTAGTGCAGTGGTTCTCAAACTTTTTCTGTCAGGCCCCCCCTTTGGAGGAAAAAAAAAGTCGGGCCCCCCCAACACAAATAGTCAGGCTCAGTGGCGGCGCCAGAGATTTATTTTGGGGGTATTGTGGGGTAGCTTGACGTTTCATAGAGGGTGCTCAAACATTTAGGGTTTCCCATTAATGCACCGGGCGCTACAGTGGAATGTTCTACTGCAACACTCCCCACGCATATACACAACGTACCCGTGACTGTTACAATGAAGGCTCGATAATCAGCTCACGGCATATAGGTGTAAGCAGGGGTAAAGTGCTATTTTTATAGGTGGTGTGTGGACCTCACATAGGGGGGTCCGGGGGCAAGCTTCCCCGGGAAGATTTATTTTTAAATATTGAAGTTAAAAGCATCAATCTGGTGCACTTTGAGAGCAAAATGAAGAGATCTATGGATACATCTCTCAATACAGAACTGTAAACAGATTTACTATTTCTTTATGGATATTTTACAAATCACTCCCCTTTTAAACTTTATACATTTTTTAATGTCATATAGTATTTCATACCTGTTTTTAATTTATTCTCTTATTTTTTTATAACTATAATGATCATATAAACGTGTGCCTCGGAAATAATTGTTTACATTAATGGTGACCAAAACGTTTGAGACCCACTGAGATAACACAGAGAGTCCTTTAGCTCACTGAGTCTCTCAGTCTGACAGGAGAGGACTCTCCTCCACTTTGTTGTTAGCGTAGCTCGCTAGCACCAGAAGCTAACATCAACGATCTCCGGTACCGGTGCGCTCTCTCTCTCTCTCTCGCGCACACACACAAAATGGCTTGTTCCACACACACACAGAGCCGAGCTTTAATGAAACACAGAGACCCAGACGTAATAGTACTGTACTGTATCATATTATTTTCGATTCAATAATTTTTCGAAATATGATTTTTTTTTTTTTTTTTTTTTTTTTAATAACCATTTTTCCTCCATTTTTCCTCCCCCCCCCCCCCCCCTGTCATGCCTCTGCGCCCCCCACTTTGAGAACCACTGCCCTAGTGGGTGTATTAGAGTAAAACGAACCAAGAGCCAGGGAAAGGTGTTTTTAAGAGAAGTCTTTGACCCAAGTGTGATCCGTAGTGTGTCTGATATCAATGAGTGGAGAGGCAAGCAGAAAGGAATGAAGTGGCCCCTCTGAACGGACCCTCGTAACACCAAGCTGACTCTGCAGAAAACCTGGAATAACAGCCGCAGCTGGCACTCTCAAGAAAGCACCGAGCATGTGACCTCAGCTGACCCGTGTGTGTTGGTGCGTTGCGTTAATTGTGTTAATGGTTTTCGTCCAATGCCCATAAAAGGCATAAAGTTAGATTGGTACAGTATAACATCCTCTCTAAAGTCTCTAAAGTAACTGGAAGCTGAAGCAGGGTGTGGTCTCTTTGGAGCCGGACTAACATGGAGGGAGTTTTTTTGGCGGGAACACACTGTTGCTGTGGTGTTTTGCTGACAGAGGTTGTGCTCTGCCAGCATGTTCAGTCAGCTGATGTCTGGCCCAGCACCGTGTCCCTTCCACTCACATTAGCTGCTCTCTGCTCACAAGCAACATGTAGCACCACACACACACAGTGGAACAAACACATACTGTAAAAGTGGTTGAAACATGTGGTTAAATCACATTGAATTCAGCCAGTTTCTCTCCTTCAAACACATTTGGCTATCCGCGGTGTGGTCATACATTACAAATCTGGTTTAATACGCAGGCATTGTGGTCAGTGGCCCTGAGGCAAAGCACGTAAGATGGTTAATCAGATGATAACGCCTTTTAAACCAAATGGACAAGGTGTTTAATTCCCTTTTAAGTTCTCACAGCTTCCCCGACTTGTTCCCCTTTTTTGCTCTCTTATCTTTTGCACATTTTTGGCTTATGCTGGCTTGGTTTCTGCTGGCTTACTCTGTCCCCTTCAATGTTCTCCTTTTCTTTGTCCATATCCCCCTCCCAACCTGCAAGCCCTCTGCCTTTCATCTCATCTGTCTTCCTTGTTTTCCTTCTGTCTACTTTCTGTCCACTATTTCCGACCGCGCAGACGGCGATAGCCTCGAGGTTAGAGCTGGAAGTAGACTGGTTCCTGTCCCTGACTATCAGGGGGGAAATATGAGTTTGCTCATTGGGATTGATTTAGTTACGCAGATATTATTTCATAGTGCCTTTAAGCAATCTAATAGACTGCTAAAAGCTTCCCAAGTTGTTCAGAGCCCATCACACAGGGTTTTTAATGCTGGCAGTGCCCTAATATAGCTGTATGTAACACAGCCTAGCTACTGCTGTAAAACAGTGTTCTTACCAAAATAGATCATTCAGTTATTTAAAACAGAATGTAATCCTTTAATCAGGGCTTTATTTGATATAATAAAGTTCAAATGTATCTAAATCTGTTCAAAGAAAAAGTTTATCAGCCACTTATGTACTAAAGATTAAAGACTTCAATTTCTTAAAAGCATAAAAAAAGAATAAGCGAGAGTTTGAATGTTGTTATTTTTCGTTAAACACAACATCAGGGGAAAGAAACCATGCACTCTAACCAAAAGGACTCATTATAGTTTCTGTGGTGCTTATAAAGTGTCTATCATTTGAACGGTTCAGACTTAAGCAAAAACTAAATTCCTTACTGTAAACACGTTCTAAATCACAGTAAAACACATGTGTTGTAACTTCTTATTTAGACACTTTATTCATAATTTTGCCTGTTAGTATAAAAAAACGTCCACAAATCCTTGTATCTTGTTACATACGCACGACTAATGTGAGTTAAAAAAGTGTTCTCGTTTGCTCCCCCCTGCCTGTGCTGCAGTGTTTTGTATCCATTGTGATTCACTATGTGTTGCGTTATGGTACAAAACCTTTAAAGAGTCCCTGGCCATGACAACTGGATTGTTTGCCAGCCAGACACTTTGATTCCACTATCTACAGCCTGCTTAGTAAACATGGGGAAGCGGCAGCAGAGAGCTGTACTGATACAGACAGATAACACAGGTGACTGCAGCGTGATCTGTCGGATCAGAGCCAACTCAGGGCCGCTGAGTGTGATTAACTCCATTCTGATTAACTCCGGTCTAACCTCAGAGGCTCTGTGTACAAATGTCAACATGTGCATCATCACCTGCACGATAAACCTCTGCAGAGATTATACTCTATCAAGTTTGTATAATGTGGAACAATGGTTGAATCAATGAGATTGAGTGGTGCAACGGAACTGAGTACATTTCCTCAAGTAAAGTAGAAGATATTGTGTTTATATGTAATGCTACGTTCTACTTTTATTCCTTTACATTCAGAGAAAACTACTATTTACTCCACTATATTGATTAAAACGTATAGTCATATTGCAAAAATAAAATCCTGTATAAAAACATGATTACTTTATAGAATTTCACACGTGTTAAAAAAAAAAGTCCCAATTCAGAGAGTATCATTCTTCTTAAGTATAGATGTGCAAGTGCTGATAATACAAATGATAATTCAGCATAACGAGTAATCGTGATACTCAACTCCTTCTGCAAATACTACTTTTCAATGCAAGGGTTGTACTTTTTGTGTTGCTGCTTTGACTGAGGGAAACTGGTTGAATCCTAAATGTGCTCGTTTGGATCTAGTATTGGATTGTTAAATGTATAATTATGAATGGTTAAATTATGTTTTTGTTCTGTCTGTATGTACAGTATGTGCTGCAGTCATTTCTGACTTGCAGAAATGCTCAGTTGTTAGATTTCCTTCCTTCTTTTCCTCCACTCTCTTCTCTCCGTTGTGCAGACGGTCTCATGACACTGTGGATGATCAATGTCTGCCTGGCTCAATACTGACCGCTCACTTCTACCTGACCACTGTGGCACTTCTGTGGAGGCTTTATGTCTCGTTAGCACTGATCTGTATGGGAGTGGGACGCAGAGGGCCTCCCTGATGATCATTTTGGGGTCTGTCGCTCCGCTGCCGCTAGTCAAAGCCACTTATGTCCCTGTAACTGTTCCAGCCCCCAACATATCAAGCGCTTTCCAGAGCGGAGGAATGTTCTGCGTTTGGCTTTAGGCTGTTTGTCCGCTTTAGAATTGCAGGATAATAGGAGCATGTAGTCAAGTTAACATCCACTCAGTCACATGTTTGCACACAAACACATGTATACGCATGTACAAACATAAATACACACAATAAAGCAAGCATAAATAGATTATACAGTACATGCACAAACTGAATGCACAAACAAACACAAACATCTCCCCCCCCGGCCTGTGGTTTTCCCAAATGAGCAACTGCTTCTTTGTTGGTCTGAAAACTGCAAAATAAGCAAAGCTCTGCAACACGACTCGCTGCCAAGTTTGTCGGCTTCACAGAGTCGTAAACTGCTGTTGTCGTGTCACTCTGCGCTCACGGCAAAAACGACTCATTTTTGTTATCCATCGTTCTTGTTTTCGTCTGTATGTAGAGTGTGTGGGGGGTGTAGGGGGGCAGACTAATGCTTTCCAGTCTGTGGCTGGTTTCAGTTTTCCTCCTGCGGTGGACGAGGACAGAGGGAGAGAGGAAGGGAGAGAGGGGAGAGTTAGCTTGTGTGTGTGTGTGTGTGTGGAGGGGCAGTGTAGGGGGTGAGAACCAAGTGGAGAATTCCCAGGGTGTCTTGAGCTAGAATTATAGTTCTGCAGGATACATTTAAATGTCTCTGTGGATCCATGCAGAGAACTGAGTAACTGTAGGTCTCAGAGGCTTGCAGAGGAGTCAACGTGCACACCTCATAAAACAGTTTCAGCTTTATCCACAATGACATGTCATAAACAACAACAGGAGCCAGGGGCAATGTATATAAAAACACAAGAGGCCGTTCTCATTTCATTTTAGCAGCTTTCTTTCTACATTAAGCCAAAGCACCATTTCGTTTAATTTATTAGTAGTATACATGAATTATTTTTCACATTTTGATTTGAGTCAATGCAATAGTTCAATTCAAGTCGCCCTGTGTGGTTTTGATCTCTCACAGCACATGCACGACACCAAGGAAGCACGCACATGTTGAAACTTAATACACCTTCATGATGATGTTTCACAGCCTGCCAAATAGTACCAAGATATATAGCAACAAGGCAAGAAAGGCAGAGGAGAATAAGACAGCAAGCTAGCAAACATGGATCTAAATGATTCGGTATTAAAAAAGTATTGAAAAAAACTGATTATTGTATGTTTTTTGAAAATGGGAAAGGGTAAGAATATGAAACGTTTGTATAAAGGATCATTTTGCCTATTTCTATCAAAATGGTAACAAAGAAAAAGCACATTCTTCAAGCAAACTTAAAATCGGAGACAATGTCATTGTGTACAAACATCTAAATGTCTTCCAATAAAGGTTATGAAGGAAACAATGACAAACTCCCCAAATCTGTGTCCTACATTCTGATTGGTTCTTCCAAGGAAATCAAAGTGGTAACCCACATCCACACGATACAAAATAAATATATATAACACATGTCTATACTTTTATCCATTTCACATGAAAGTACATTTTCTGGTTAATTAACCTAGATAAAATGGTTTAAAAATGTAAAAAAAAAAACAAGTATAAAACCCAACATTATAAGTAATAAAGTCCTTATTTAACTAGACATAATATAGGAACCATTTTATAAACTGTGTCTAAACACTTTGGACAGATTTATATTTTGAACTCTCATTATATGGCCATGCAGCCCCTCTGACTGTATACATGCAGCCGTGAGGAGCAGTGCTCCGGCCCTTTACACTCCACAGTCCCAGATCACCAATCTGAGCTGAATGAAATTCACAGGTCATTTCCTGGAGCTGCACGTTGACTCTTTCCCTCCCTTCCTCCCTCCCTTCCTCCCTCTCTCTCTCACACACACTCATGCGTACACTCATAGCCCCCTCCCCTCCTCCTTCCCTCCCTCTCTACCTCTCTGTGACTGCTCACTCACACAGCAGTGGGCTGTGTAGGTAGACACTACATGTCCCTGCTCCTGCCTCTCTTTCTCCCTCTTTCTCTCCCTCCCTCCCTCTCCACTCCGTTCTCTCTCCCTCGCTCTCTCCTGCTGTCACATTCCAGTTGTCTAAAGCCGGGTTTAACTTTCTCTCTCCCTGAGAGCAGGAAGGAAGGGAAACTTAAAGAGGAAAGCATTAGAAAAGCCTTATTCTCTCTGGATGGGAAGAAGAAAAGAAGAGGAAACTCTTTACAAACTCTGTTAGGCTTGAAAAGGAGGAGACCTTTTTAAAGAGGTTATCCTTTTTGTTTACTCCCTCCCTCCTTCTTTCTTTCCTTTTTTGGACTGTGCTCTCTCATGGTTGTATCCACAGTGGACTATTCACGTGAACACTTGTTTTTACGGCAAAGCCAGTCGCAGCTCTCCTGGCGGGACGAAGAGGAGGAGGAGGAGGGGGCAGTGTTTGACAAGACAGAAACAAACACACGCTCGGGGAGAAAGTTACTGCCTGGACTCTCGGAGGATTTTCCATTCAGCAATGAGTGTGTAAGTGTCACCTCGTCATATGCCTGGATACGTATTTAAATCTCCCTGCTGTGATCTGGCTTATTTTTGTTTTGTGCTGAAGTTGTTTGAGTTGTTTGAGAAGTGGGGCCAACTCTCCTGTTATCCGTCCTAATTGCTTTACACTTTGAATAGTTTAAAATAATGTCTCTGAATATTTAATCCACCTCTAAGACTGTTTTTACCTTTTGTTGTTGTGGAGTTTAAATGCCTCACCTTGCGCTGCCCTGAGGAATGTCTCGCTGTTTTGATCCCACGCTGTTTGGGATATGAGAGCGTATGAGAGGGTAAGTTGGTGCGAGTGCCTATTATTTGGAAGATGGAGTATGTGTGAAACATGAAGAAACATGTGTTGAGAGGGAGAAGTGGACCACACACTGACAGGGAACTGTAGGTTTCACGTGTGGACAGATGACAACATTGTGAGATCACCTAGATACAGTGCGCACAAAACAAGACTGATACCTGACAACACCCCACTCTGTCTCGGTACCTTTAACAGTGGAACTCGTTTTTTATGTATTCTCCTCCTCTGTGTGTGTGTGTGTGTGTGTGTGTGTGTGTGTGTGTGTGTGTGTGTGTGTGTGGTGTGTGTGTGTGTGTGTGTGTGGTGTGTGGTGTGTGTGTGTGTGTGTGTGTGTGTGTGTGTGTGTGTGTGTGTGTGTGTGTGTGTGTGTGTGTGTGTGTGTGTTTCCATACATGGTCATTGTTTTTTCCTAATGGGCCAGAGAGCAGGCTGTGCTGGCAGGAGATTGACTTCACTGTAATTAAGCACCGGGTAATACAGTAAAACCAACAGGGGCAGCGAGGCGGTCACACAGTGAAAATACTGCTGCTGATTCAGAGCAGGAAGCAGCTTTCCATCATCCGTTAATCTGCTGATTATTTCCCTCATTCATTAATCAATCTAATGGTCCACGAAATGATGAAAAATGATGAAAAAGTGTTGATTTTCCAGGCCTGAGGTGATGTCTTAAGATCTGTTTTTTTCCCATCACCACTCCAAAACCATATTCAGTTAATTGTACAAAAAAGAGAATTTGTTTAGCTTTTGCTTAAACAAATATTACATTATTTAAATAGCTGTACATTCGTTTTTTTGCTGTTTGACTCATCAATTAAGTGACCAATCATTTCAGCATTTACCCTTCTTGATTATTTTTGGTCTTAAAGGTGGAGAGTAATTGATAGTGGATGATATCATTTAATCTATATCACAAATAATTGTTGCATTATCTGTATCAACAATTGTTTAATATAACTGTCTCTACCACACCTCCTCCTGTCTTACATGTTATGTTTCTCTGGATTATAACTGTCAAAATTCAAATGAATAACAACATTTAGTTGATCAAATATCATGAACAGATTTGGTGATTTAATGAATTTAGTTTGTTTTTATATGCAAACCTTCAAATTTAGCTTAACCAAGATTATCAGCATTCATCATCCGTCAGTAAAACCCAGCAGCATCTGGTGCTGAATATAAAACCCTGTTCAGTGTTTAATCCACATGCACAATTGAAGCAACGCCCAGCTTTTCAACACGTGTTTTTCCACAGAGGCTTGCCCTCAGCTCAATCCAACTGGTGGCTTTGCTCCCGGCGGTGCGAGCTCACCACCTCTGCACACGTCACCCCTCGTAAACAGGACGTAGGAACCAGGAGAGCCGCTTACACCAGACAATGGCACACTCAGTTCCTGGGCTCCAAAATGACAAAATTGCTTTGATGGCTTCCAAATGGTTGTGTGTGTGTGTTGTGAACAGAGGTGGGAAGTAGTGGAGTACAAATACTTTGTTACTGTACTTAAGTTCATCTTTCTGGTATCAGTACTTTACTCCACTACTTATTTTTCTAACGAGTTTTTACTTTTACTTACATTTTTAACACAAATACCTGTACTTTCTACTTCTTACATTTTCAAAACAGGTGTGTTACTCTGCGTTTGGTGGTGTGATCATTATTATTTAGAGTCATTGCGTGCCTTTTGATTTTAACACGATCCGTGTATCCATCATTTCCTGGTCTTCTCTAAAGAAGAGGGACCAATGAGAACTTTGTCATTTTGCCGTTGTTCAGAATCGAAACATTCATTAGCAAACAATTACATTATTGGTATATTAATATAACGTGAGGTGAGTTACTCTATAAAAAAGTTGGTAGTTATGGGTACTTTTTACTTAAGTACATTTCGAAGCTCATACTTCTTTACTTTTACTTGAGCAAAGAAGTTTAGTCAGTAGCCTACTTATACCTTTACCAGAGTATTTTTAAACCCGCGTATCTGTACTTCTACTTGAGTAAAGGATGTACTTTTGCCATCTCTGGTTGTGAACATGTGTTACAGTAGGTGTGAGCTCCTGCCTGCCTGTTTGTGAGACTGTAAGTGTGTGAGACTGTAAGTGTGTGAGCCTGTGAGTGTGCGCCTGCCTACACACCTACCCAGGTTTCCCTCTAATTGACACGTAGCCGTTTCGCTGTAGTTCACAGTGCCGGCCCGGTCCCTCCCAAACCACAAGGGACTCTTTGTTTGTAATTTAAGAATTAGTGTGTGGTTTGGGTTACGAGGAGGCCGGAGGCTGACGGCACGGGAACGGGGATAAGCCGAGCCCGCTCCAGCGTCATTTTGATTAGCGGGATGTTAACTAGATTTCTGTTTATTATTCCAGATTAGCAGTGTGGAAGTCCTCTGGAGATGAAGGAAGAGATTGGGATGACAGTAGGAATGATTTATGGGGAAGATGAATAGGCGTCTGTTCTCTCTTTTCCCCCACACACCGAGATGTTTGACAATACTGTGATAATCTGTGTTAATCTATATGTCCGGCCATCAGATAAAGCCGGCTTCTCAGTTGTGAAAACAGAACGTTCAGAAAGTCAGACCTTCCCTCATTTTTATAACTTGCTATCCCACCTCTCTGCCATCCATTGGCTTCCTTTTGCCATTTTTCATCAAGTGGTTTTATTTACTTTGTCTAGTCTGAATGGAACCTGGCACTGTTCTAAGCTCTGGCCGGGTTCTCTCACAGAAAAGCGAAGCCCTCTTTACTTTCCAACCCCCATCTTTTTTCTCTACCCTTGATTTGATTTGTATCCTTTTCTTCTCTGTTCTCTGTTTTTGAAACTCAGCATGCATTCCTAATGGATTCAACTCTCCTAGAGGGCTGTTCCTTCCCTCCTTCCTTCCGTGCTTCCTTCCAAGTCCTACTCCGAGAAAATATATTTTGAAGTGTATGTGGAGGCGTCGGGTTCTCCTGATAGCCAAAGCAGATGTGGCCCCCCCCAAAATAACTTTCTGGCATTCTTCAGGACCAACATGCAGCTGCTTGCAGGGGGTGCCGGGGTTCTCCTGTGCCCCATATCTCACCCTGCACTCCCCCCACCACTACTTCAGTAATACCTATACATCCTCATACCAATATCTGTAAGGCCTTGCCCCCAGTTTGCCCCCTCAAGTCATAGCTGCTGTCTGAATTATTATACACCACAAATCTCTGTTAACAAGCTGACTTTAACACACCATAGTTCTGCATCCAAGGAGCTCTTTACTTTATGGTTCATCTACAAGAACTTTTCCTTTAGTTTTGCGCCAATTCTTTGTACTTTGAAAGCGTTTTTTTTTTCAATCTGTCTTCCCCTGGAGGAGCAGTGTTTTATCACTCCTCTGATGTCTGTGTTATTGCCTGGACTGGTCCTGGATGGAGGGATTTGAAGCCTCATAGCTGTGGGGAGTCGTTCATCTCCCAGTGAGATTGTGGGGGTAAGTCCCCTGGATCCTGCTAGATTTAGAAAGGTCAGCGAGGTGGGAGAGGGAAAATACGGCAGAGGGTTGTTCACATGGGAGCACACACAGATTTGAACACCTGAGGATGCCAAACACACACTCGCACAGTAATGCTGCTGGGAGGAAACATATGCTTTGAATGTATCCTTGTTCATTTTGTTTGATGTTGTACCTCTTAAATGGCTTTATTAAGCGGCCATTCTGCCTTTTTAGTTGCCCCTTAATAAGCCAAGCTCACCCAAGGAAAATGAATGTTCTCTCCAGAGCACCCAGGTGGAAGGACGAGAGTGGTGTGTGTGTGTGTGTGTGTGTGTGTGTGTGTGTGTGTGTGTGTGTGTGTGTGTGTGTGTGTGTGTGTGTGTGTGTGTGTGTGTGTGTGTGTGTGTGTGTGTGTGTGTGTGTGTGTGTGTGTGTGTGTGTGTGTGTGTGTCAGTTTTCCTGGATGATGTGCTGGCCATAGAGGAACATTCACAGTACTCCACTTAATTAAACCCGAGCATTGCACCATGAGGAGAGTAGAAAAGGGACAGTGTTGAGATGCATACCAACTGTGTGAGTTCATGTCAGTGTTTTGCCAAAGGTGTGTATGTTTGCTCACTTTCCTGTACGGCCATGTTTGTATGTACCAGACGTAGGTCAAAAAGATGGATGGTGGTTGACTCGGTGACGTATACTGACAGTTTGGACAGTTTGAGAGTCAGTGAAAGGGTAAACACGCTTGTTCAGTTGTATTTTAAGGTTCAAAGAGAGTGGCTAAAGTAACCCAAGAAATTACAAATATAAAGACTAAATGTCACATTAAACTAATGGTTTAGTTGTATTTTTGCCATTCAATGATTTCCTTTGTGTTGGTTCCTGCCAGCTTTTTATACTGTAGGATTTGGTCAATGAAGTAACGCTGCTGTTCTCCTTGTAGGGGACTGGCATGGAGTAGCATGTGGTGTGTTTTTGAAGCACTCTCTTCCCCCCCGGCTCACCCCGCCTCACCCCCATTAAAGTCAATTTGTTCTGAGAAGCAAGGATTGCTATGAGTCCAGAAACACGTGCTGCATGGGCTGAAGAAGGCAGAGTCACTTGATTTAGTGGCAAAGTGGGAAAAAGAAAGGACTGTTGGCTCACAAAGGAAGATATCAATTGAAAGGAGAGAGCGAGAGATATTTATATAATACATTTTAGGTAGTTTATTATCAGCATATAGTTTAAATATATGACTCTTGTTGGCATGCTTTGGCCAACAACTTACAGTGCTTTTTACGATTTAATATAATGGAGATGGAGACAGAAACAAGGACTGAACCAAAGTGTAGGAGAGACAGAGCTCTCCTTCTGCATCAACAGAGGGTTTTATGTTTTGGCTTGCTTGACTCCTTATTAGAAGTCTGGAGACTTTCAAAAAGCCCAAACACACCTCAACAATTCTCCAAGACTTCCAATAAAGGTTTAAATGTTATGCAGCAGGATTACAGGGTGCCAATTTAACGAAGACACAGTCTCAATGAAGAGTCTCTGAGTGGAGGTTTCTATCTAAACATGTGTTTGAAGTCGGCCCACATTAAGGAGGTTTCGATATACAGTAGACATGTGTTTCTGGTTGTGTTGCCTTAGTTATTTTATCGCAGGTTTTAGAAATTAGCAGACATGCTTAATGATGTCTGTAGATTTTACAGCCCAGGGTGTTTGAATGAAACATTAAATGGCTGGCTGCAGATGTTAGGCAGGTTTTCAGATGTTGGTCGGTTGAAAGAGGAACAACTGCTGTGAAGTTAATTTGTGTAAGTGATATCTAATGAAACCGTTTTTACGGCTCAGTTTTATCCCATTGCCATCTAAACTTCAAGATATACAGGTTACATTTACAAACAAAGAACTTTATAAATGAAGAACAAAGTTTTAGGTAGGTTTACTAATTCAGAATAATAGTAAGTGGATAACTTAGTGTAGATGAAAGACAGTATTTCATATAACTTACATAATAATATCTAATATAAGGTGTCTGTACATTTCCGTTAAAAATAGAATAGAATTACACTTGCTCAGTCGAAATGTGATGGGAAAGTTTGGACACCTTATTAAAGTACATCCTTATTAAATCTGTGTTCATTTGAGCCGAAGCCCCATTAATAAAGGTTGTGCTAAATTACATGCTCAAATATCTAGTAGTAAAGCTTGACATCAGCCAAATTAATCAATTGTCTTGCATCTTTTAGAGTTCCTGATTGAAGACTTTTTCCAGACTTCCTCCACATTAGACACGGTGTTGGCATGAGAAGCTTGACTACAATAAAATCTGAGATTAGAAACCCGGATAAACCAGGACACAGAGCTCAAGAAAACATGTGATGCTTCACGACCTCAAATGGCCAGGGTCAGGCCACTTATCAATGCTTCCTCTGGGGAGGGCGGCCTTACTCAAGACATTATTGATCTCTGATGTGGTTTTCAGGGTCAAAGGTTATCTCCCAGCAGCAGCTGATGGGTCAGTCCTGCGTACCTGGCAAAGGTCCAGAGGTTGATTTAGAGGAAGTAAACTTCACAGGTCATCAGTTGAATGTGTCTGGCGGTATTTAGCTATCACTGATCTGGACTTTTCTTTCTCTGTCTGTTCTTTATTGGTAGGTATAGAACTGAAACTAATTATACGTTTGGGCCAGTATTTCTTGACTCGTGAAGTTTGGGGAAAGCTGCAACAAACCTCAATTAAAATAGTCAGATGGGCAAAAAACTTTGATCAGACAATCGGACCATGAGGTTAGCCAAACGTAATTGAAAGAGAACAAAGCAGCCAAACATTTTCCAGCCAAACTCAATATTCACCAATGTGAACACACTTTTACTTCCAAATAAAGTGTTTTATATACTCTGTCAGCTTGTTTACAAAAAAAGATGACAGAAGGTGTATTTTCAAAGCAAGGCTAATTTCAGTCTTATCGCCTCCTGTCTCTAGTTTTACTTATCATACAACATGTCAGTGGTATTGATCTCTTCTTCTAGCTCATTTTAAAAATGTTATCCAGACATATGTCACCTTTCTCTAAAAGATATCTGTACATTTAGCCTATATATTTGTAGTGTTGTTGTGAAATGCAGTGCTTGACAGGAATGTTGCTCCCTGAAAGGCTTAAAATATATTCTCTCCCTTTGGGATGTGTCCTAAATAGCCTGCAAGATCTGTCCCAGCCGAGCCCAGTACAGTACAGCCATGCTGGGCTGTTATTTAAAAATCTCCCAGAGAACTCCATCACTCTGATCTGGAGCCAGAGCCCACTGATCTCGCCTCCAAACACCACCTCGCTCTTCCTTTAGCTTCCAACCAAGGATGAAGGGATGATGGAGGGAGAAATGGAGGGTTGAAGCGTTCTCTCTGGCCTTCTTTGGCATGCCTTTTTCTTCTTTCTTTCCCAGCAGGCCATCTGTTTCCTGTCTGCAACGTGACACCAGCACCCAGTTGGGTTTAGCTACTCTTGAGGTGTGTGTGTGCAAGTGTGTGTAAGAGGGAGTTTGTGAGTTTGTGTGTGTGTGTGTGTGTGTGTGTGTGTGTGTGTGTGTGTGTGTGATTGTGGGCTTTATGATTAGCTGCTATACTAATACATTTAGTCATTTATGTTGGTACCAAGTGGCCCATGCGCTCTCATGTGATTCAAGTGTGATGTAGACATGCTTTGTCCGAAGTGTGTGGGAACCGCTGACTAGTGTATCATTGATTCATATTGAAGGGTCTCGATGGCGGATTTGATGGTTATGCATGATTTTCTGTCTCTTCCATCTACTTTAGATGTACAAGAGAAGAAAGGAAAGAGGAATCTAATGTGTACTCTGGTATTAAGCATGGTAATAGTGGCTGTTTTGTCTAACCACTGTTAGGTAGGCTTTGAAGGGGGCAGTCTCTGTTTGGATCTTGGCTTTTCTCCACTAATTACAGTAATAGAGCTGGCTGGATGACCCAGGATAATCTGCACTCTCTTCTTTCTCTTGCACACCATTACAATGAAGGAGTGAAAGTGAAAGTATATTGCTTTACTGTTAATGCAGTTACTGTTTAAGTAAAAAACTCAACCAACACATTGGAAAAATAACACTACTCCACTGCCACAGTTCTGTGTGTTTCTTTCACTTTATGTTCGGCTGTCTAAACTTGTCAGATGGGGATTTTCCACCCTCAAGTCCAAACTGAGAAGCTGGACGTCTTTCTCTGCCAGTGTGTTTGTTTTTGTATCGACGTGCATAATGACGTCCGTCAGCTGAAGCCAAGCCAGACCTCCAAGTTGTGTTTGTTTATCGAGGCTCGCTGCATCCAGGCTTTTCTGTAGCCAAACCAGGCAGAAATTGGGATGCTACAAATACATGCTTTTGTATTTCTTTACATGCTTGAAATACAACAAGTGGGAAAACGCTGATTTCATGCTAGGGTTAGTCTGAACAGTGAAGCTCATGATGGATAAATAGCCTACATGTCATATTAGTAAGTATGACAACTAAATATCAGGCCAAAAGAGAAACACAGTAGTTATGTCAGATCAAAGGTTACAATAACTGCATGTGATTTCTTGCATGATAAAAGTACAAAGGCTTTATAAAGACCCACAGACCCCCCTGTATAAATGCCACATGCTTTATGTTTTAATCACAAGATTTCTACTGGTTCATTCAATAAAAGTCCTGTCAGTGTTAATATGACAGTTGCCCTATAAAGGTCAGTGCTGAGGAAGCTATGGGTGGTCCTTTAACTTCTCCCCTTCTAACCCATTTAGTTTATACTCTGGCTCCTCACACTGCTGGCATATTGTAGACCCTACAGTATGTATGAATCCAGAATCTAGAAACAAAACGCAATTTTTTGGGAAATGCACTTACTCACTTTCTGGCCAAGATGAGAAGATTGATGTCTGTCTCCAATTTGGAGATTATCTCAGTTTTGGATGATGACTGAAAATGAGGAAACCACAAAAAGTGTATTTCCTAAAATTGCCAACTATTGCTTTACATTGTTGTCTGCATGATCCTTATCGTTGTCATTTCCAAGTGTCAGTTGTATTCCTCATGCAATATGAAGTAAATATAATACTTATAAATGGTATATCGGTATGATACAAATATCTCTGACCTTTTGGTTTATGTCTGCATCACCTTCATGGAAAGTCTTTTTCTCCCCTATCCTTCTCTTTCCATCCCTCCCACACTTACATCCTGTCTTCTTTTGTCTCGGGGGTTAAGAAATATGAGCTTAAAAGGTGTTTTGCGTAATGTGTGTGAGTCAAAGTGTCAAGTGGTGACCGGCGGGACAGTGTATGCTAGTGTGAGTCTGCCTTATATAACAACTGCACAGAACCTCCCGCAGCATTGCAATGTGAAAAAAGACCCAGCATTGTAGATCAAATGTATTTCTTACTCTGTAGGCCATTGTTCATACCGGAAAGATTTACAGCACAGCTGCAGCGAAGATACTGCAAGCAGGGATCTAGGTGAGAACTCCTCAGCTGAGATAAGGGGTTGATTCATGTTGGGCAGAGCATTATTTATTACCATATTTAGGGTTTAAGTGATAAAGATCAGTGTTGTAAACTACTTAATCCCAGCTACATTTTTTGGATTCACATATAGATTTAAAGGTCCCATGTCATGATCTTAATTCCATTGTTGAGGTCTACTAGAATAGATTTACATTGTTCAATGTTCCAAAATCACATTAGTTTCTCATACAGCATCTCTGTATAGTATGTGTATTCACTCTCTGTCTTAAACGGCTTGCTGGAGCTCCTGCCCCCCCCCCCCCTATGAACCCACTGTGTTCTGATTGGTCAGCTCGCCCACTCTGTTCTGATGAGTCCACCACCGTTACAGCGGAACATCAGTGATTATGTGTTACAATAGTGTTTGTTAGCAACCAGGAAATGACACCAGTAATGACAAACAGATGCTGCGTGGGGTCTGGGTGCCGTGTTGGCGGGACGTTGCGGGGCTCGCTGCTCCGCCCTTTGAGGCTCGAGGAGCGGACAGTGTGAGCTGTATTACTTGTGTCGTTTCCTGGTTGCTGTGTGGGGTCTGCGAGACAGCGAGACACCGCGGAACTCAGCCTGAGCACACACATACACTCACAGCCAGGCTGTTCGCCACACAGTTCGCCACACACTCACAGCCTGAGAAAAGATAAGGCTGAGTGAGTGTGTGTGTGTGAGGAGCTCCACGGATTGGTCCATTTCGTTACGTCACTGTGACCAGGAAGTAAAAAATGGAAAAAGAAAGATCTCCAACGAGGCATTCTGGGGCAGCATAGACAGGTATTTTCTGTGTTAGAGTTTTACTCGCTACAGGGTGTACTTTGAGGGTTTGTGACTCTGCAGACCGTTTGCAGAAAAAGCTTCATAACACACAAGGGGACGGGTAATAACCGGAAAAGCATGTCATGGGACCTTTAATACACGTTTTCTTCTTCACAATGACCAGGGATATTTAAAAAAAAATTATAATGTTTCATTGCTAAAGTATCAGCACAAATATATTTGCTTATTTTAGGCCACGTCAGGTATACTCTTAAGTTAAGATAAATGTATCTCATAGCTAAGTGCACTTGGATTCTGGGATTTGTTTAATGAAATCAACGGTTTTTAACAAACTATACGTACGTTTTAAAACACTCTTAATTATTGGAGTTGTGTTGCTCAAGTGAGTTGCTGGTCAGATACCAATGTCTCAGTGGTCACAAACCAAACACTTCAATAAGCAGAAGAAACTTAAAGAGGGAACCAGGTTTAATGGCACTAACAGGTGCAACGTTTGAGTAAACCCTCATGGGTGCTGAATTTGAGAGGTGGGCAAACAGTTTAATGTGCGTTTGCCCTCCCCTACGGCTGCACGTTAGACGCGTGTGTGTTCATGTTCTTGTACAGGATATCCAATTTAGACTTGTGGACATGAGAGCTAGTTTGTAATGCTGTAACTCTGTTAGCTCAGTTTCATTATCTAATCAGAGCCGTGCGGTTACACACTGCAGGATCTCTGATGTCCCTCCGGCACTTCAGCCACGGCAGCAGGTGTTTATTTTAAAGACGGGTGTAAAAGTGTCCCTGGCAGACTCCATGTGGATCACTCTCTCTCTCCACTACTAAACCTTACAGACAGGCATCTGAATCTGTTGTGGCTCAAGCTGTTTTAAGACCATGCTTAACAGGGGCCGAAGACAGAAAACAGATTTGATTTAACAGGAAATATAGACAGCAAGACAAACCGATAACCAGCTGCAAGCAGATAGTCTTCAAATAATCCCCCAAACTGAAACAAGTAGGTAAGTTAGAAGATGTAAAGTAGTCGGTACTCCTGTGTGCCAAGAAACCCAAGACTGTAAGGGGAGACAGGAAAGGAAAAGTTCATGGAGGTACTTTTCCCATCTGTCTTACTATTCTCTCAATCAAAAACAGCTGGTCAGTTTAGAATGTCTATTTTCGGAGTTGGTTCTAATAATAGCCCCGAGTACAGTAATGTCAAAAGTCTGCTCAGATGGGACACATTTGGTCCAGTGTGTTGGACTGGCTATCAATCGTCAGGCTTCTTATCTAAGGGAAGTTATAAAACGACTGCTTATCTTTGGACAGCATTCAATACGTTTTGTCCAAATAAAGAACTGTTTTGGTACTAGAAAAAGTATGATTTCGACACTGTTGGCATTATCAAAACTCAAGTCCAGTGCTGAAGTAGCAGACTTAACAAAAGTAAGACTGTAATACGCATGTGTGTGTGCACTTGTGTGGTGATAAGCCCGATGACAGACTCAGGCTGACCCAGACCTCAGCTTCATTATCTCTGACCAGGCCTGACTGCTAATATAGCGTAGCACCCTGTCAACACGTGGGAGATAAAAAAAGACATGCCTCCTTTTCTTATACACATGCGAACAGAACTCCCACACACTTGTTAGGCTTTCATCGGTTCCTTCTCTCTGCACGAGGTAATGTATAACTTAGTCTGAATGCTACTGGTTGTGATTCACTCTCACTTATATCTCTCATGTAATCACCTGACAATGATAGGGCGCAGAAGCACTTTATGATAGACAAGCGCAATATGAGGCAGATGGTAGTGTTTTACCAAAATGATAAAGAAGCGTTAGAGTATGCATCAAATCATAGAGCGTGTAATGACACACAGATGCTAAAACACACTGTCATTTTGTTGTGGGTATATTCTTTGTCATTCAGCACAGTGACTACTAATCGAATCCGGTAATTGCTGGTGTTACTGTAAAGCCAATGCATCATTTAGATGATCCTCTGAGGTCATTTTCTTGAAGTATCTCCACTTTTTATATTCCTGATGAGGTCACACTTACCTCATGAACTCACAAGTGTGCGTATTGTTCATTTAATATGCTGTTGGATTTTATTAATACATTTTCACATTTACAGTGTGTTAAACTCAATTACCTTACTTTACCAGCACCAGGATGGCTATTAGTCTATATATAGTCTTTTTATGATTTGTGCAGGGGGAGAGTGAACAAGTCCATAGCCATCAATAAATCACATTAGTAGTATAAAGTGCAATCATAACACTCCCATGGACAAAACAAAGACATAATGGGCCTATGTAATACACCAGGGATGCATGTTTTAAAGCCTGACTCATACTCTCGCCTCCCAATTAACTTCTTTAATGAAGTTAGCTTTATTAAGGAGGCCCATTCAGCAAGTTAGGTGCTGACCTTGGTGACGTCTTTGTCTGTGGAGTGAAGCAGAACTTCTCTTCTGTCCTATAATGCTCAAATGTCAGGCTCATATTTGTATTTTGTGCCTCTTCTGTGTCATGTTCACATGCTTTACCATTCAAAAAGCTCTTTATTTTTCTCATACTGCCTGTGCTGCAGCTGCTCTTTTCACCCTCTGTCTGAAACCAGAGCCCAGTCTGCTCTGATTGGTTGGCTGGCTTTCTTTGCTGTGATTGATCAACCGCTTAAAGATGTCCCGCCCCTTAACCTATCAAATACTATGTGTTGGAGCGCTAGCCAATAGAAACACAAGTGTTACATAATGATGTCACTTTGTTACAGAAGTAAACAAAGGAGTCCAATGGAGGCGTTTCAGGCAGGGGCGGGACTTTGGGATTTTAGCCTTTGTAGACCATTTACATGCACAAAAACGTATATAACACACTACAGGAAATGGAAAACTGGCAAAAGTATAATAGGGCTTCTTTAACCAACTATTGTTCAATTAAATATTTGAGGCTTACGATTTATCTCCATTTTGATATATTGTTGAATACTCATTCAATGTCATTTTACTAGTCTGTTATTAAAATGTAGATACAACTAATGTTAGATGGCTGCATTGTTTTGTAATCAATCATATTGAGGCTAGTGTTAGCACTTAAATTAAGATTTGATATAGTTTGTATGGACACTTAGGTCTCAACACACCCACCCCTGTCAGACATTACACTACCATTATGGTTTGTTCTGGGAGTTCTGATGACATGATACAATATAGAAAGACAGACAGTCAGAAGTGAAACTTTAGAATTTAATCATGGCCTCACTTCACACACCAAAGATTGGAATGGACATTGCTCCATCTTATTGTCACTGTAAGGCTCTGTCAGTCACGCCTTTTGATGTAATCCACCACGCAAGAGATTAAGAAAAAATGTTGACAGCCAACGTTCATCTCCACCCTTGTAACTGTCACACATTCATAAAGACAACTGTACCCACTGTAGGCAAACCTTCAACAGAGACCTGCTGCTATATTGACAGGGATGAACTGGGCTTAAAACTAATCCTAGTTTATCTGTCACCAAAACTCCATTCATTCCTCAGGTCCCTGCAGACTTCATGTGTTGATTTTATTAACTGCTGCGCACGACCAGTTGTTGCCGCATGCTAAAGATAGCAGCATTGTTTAGATCAGCCGTGACAAATGTTGGAACATGCTTGTTGAATGTTGCTGACTTTATTTCCGTCACGATTGAGTCTAGACCGGTCCCGTCACTATCTGTGCTCTCTCTGTTCCATGTCAGTGACAACAAATGACAATCTCTGTTGTTTGACAACCTCAGCAGCTCTCAGACCCAATCGAAACCCAGCATCCCATTACCTCACGACTAGGGATGGGTATCGTTTGAAATTTATCGATTCCGATTTCGATTCCGGTTCTGCTTATCGATTCCGGTTCTTATCGATTCCCCGTTTCGATTCCAAAATTGTAAAATAAAGAGGTCAAACGTTTAGATAACAAAAATATATTTATTCTTAAAAGCTTTAACTGAAATTGTTACTAAAAAATATACATGCAATACAAATGTATTGCACAATAGCTGTGCTTTATTTTAACTGAGCTATGCCTGTGGCAAGCTATTAACAGGCATTACACTTTGCCTTTTCTTTTTCTTTTTTAGTGTAGTGGAGCCTCACTTCAGAGTGTTTACCGCGACCTATCTTTGGTGTTATGAAGTGACTGAGCTCGTGAAATGTCTACGGGAGGGCGGGGGAGCATCGCTGCGGGGCAACTGTGGACCTCTGTCGCCTGTCAGCGCAATTGATATGATGCCGTTTAAAAAAAATGAAGGGCGGTGCCGGCCGTCAGCTTACCGAGCCGGCCGTCAACGGCCCGCTGACGACCGGCCGTTCTGTGATTCTCCAGGTCCGCCCTGTATTCCACCGGGTCACCGCAGCACCGCGGTGCAGACGGACCCGCTGGAATACAGGGTCTACCGCGTTTAGGAACCGTTAAGCAGCACCGAAATTGTGTATTTTGTATGGGTACCCGGTACCCGGCATTTTCTTATCGGTTCTCATCTGGAACCGAGTTTCGGTTCCCAACCCTACTCACGACTCTGATATGAAGGAATGAGTTTAGGCAGGCAGCGCGGTTTGATGATTCAGCGTCGGTCACATCCTTGTTGAGCCAGTGGAACATCAGATAATGATGAGGCAGTGCTGACTGCGACAGTGAGCCTGCCTCTCCCACGTCCAAACGATAAAGATTTGGAAATACAAACAGCTGAGCGATCGGAGGGCGGCTTTCAATACGCTGCAGAGTCAGAGGTCATCTCTAGCGAAGGACAATTCACTTTAAATATTTACACTACAGTAAGGACTACTTCAGATACAGTATATAGAAGTGGGTCTTTCTTATATTAACTAAAACATGCAATTTTCCTTATTTTCAACTAATAATACCCATGTCTTTTTTTTTATGATTAGTAGATAACTATTTCATGTGCCCCAGATGTCTCACTAATAATAAAAAGTTAGATAAATTCTGATGCAATTTGTCTTATATGAGCCAAAATATAAGCCAAGATTAATTGTGAGGAAATCCTGCTAAAGTTATTTTTAATAAATGTACCTGCAGTTATTGATTTTGCCAGTATTCAGTTTGTTAACAGCAGAACCATAGAAAAACAGTCCAACACGTTCAGTGTCATTATAGAGAAACAGTTTGCTACTTTTGTAAGTTTGATTGAATCTACGAGAGAATGGATGTGTCTTTCTGGATGTGTCTTTCATGCTAAGCACCTCCTCTTTATGCATATTTCAAAGTGGGCCTGAGGTTGTGGCTGAGTTTTGAAGACATCAGTGGGTTTCTCGTCTGTGTGGGGTCTGGGGAGGGGGGAGCTCCACAATTGAGTGATTTTCAGTCCCACACTGTCAGCGGAGCTTCTATTCCTATCTCTGCGTCTATGTTAATGACACCAACTGTGTGCGGTGTGTGAGGAGTGTTTAAATAGCCAAAACAGCTGCGATCCTGGAGTCTAACTGATGGTTGTGGTGAAGTGAGAGTGATTACGTTCAGAGCCTTTGCTGTGACGTGTGTGTGTGTGTGTGTGTATGTGTGTGTGTGTGTGTGTGTGTGTGTGTGTGTGTGTGTGTGTGTGTGTGTGTGTGTGTGTGTGTGTGTGTGTGTGTGTGTGTGTGTGTGTGTGTGTGTGTGTGTGTGTGTGTGTGTGTGTGTGTGTGTGTGTGTGTGTGTGTGTGTGTGTGTGTGTGAGCGTGAGCATTAATTTGCATTTGTGAGTGTCTCACAGCAGAGGGATGTGTGTTATCCATTAAAGTAAATGGGGAACATTTTTTGAATGTAGGGCAGGGGGCTCAGAGAGGCAGGGTGGGGGGTTGAACTGTTCCCCTCTCTCCATCCTGGAATGTACTCCCAACCTCCACTACTCTGGATGCTTTTAGTCCGTGTCACCATCCAGCTATGTCCTGCCGTATTATATTGAGGAATATGTGATCGAGCACAAGCCTCTTTAGCAGACAGATCTTGTCACAAGAAGCTCCTGCCAACTAAGGGTTTTTCTGGCCTTCACAATCCTCGCTGACTGGATAACTTGAGACCGCTGATTTGATTAAGATGCCTGCATCCGAGCCAAAGCTAAACTTTCCCTGAATCTCCAGGATTTGAGGCTTGGTTCTCATACCTTTTAGAAGAGCTTCCTTAACCGGGCCTGCTTCTTATTCAATCAGTTACCAATAAATACTGGCCTGAACTTCCTAGTGTATCCAGTTTTCCACCATGGGCATTAAATGAGCTCCAGAAGTGCTTTGGGGGGGGGGGGGGGACTCAACGTCTTACTATGTTGATGGCAGTTTGCCTACTGGAAACATTTTCAACTCACTTTTATAGTTTGTCTATATACTCTCAAATCTATTTTTACTCGTTTTATTATTTTAACCTCTTCATTTTTCCCTTAAAGTGTGACTAAATATACTATAAATATAGTATATATATAGTCAAGCATGGCATAATGTCATCGATATTTTCTACATCTATTCCAACAGTTTTTTGCGGTGCTTCACTGCTCACACTGACTGAAGTAAGCAAGTTAAAGCCTTGGTGTTTTTATGGCTGCACAATTACATGAAAAATATATTAACTAAATATCTTGTGTAAATCAATTCAAGGTGGGGGATTTCATTGGAAATGGATGGCATGCTTTTGAAAATGTTTAACAGTTATGTAAATTAGATAAGATTTTATGAGATAAAACATAAAAAAAGACAGCTCCTTTAAACAGCACATATTTAGAGGGATTCTCTAACTCTAATAGACACACACACACACACACACACACACACACACACACACACACACACACACACACACACACACACACACACACACACACACACACACACACACACACACACACACACACACACACACACACACTTTTCAAGTAGTAGAGTAGGCTATATTTCTCACACTAACATAAAAATGGAGCAGACCCAGAGAAAACCCTCAGCTTTAGTCCCTCGATAGAGTTCATATTACCAGGTCTGCTTCGTATACCCAAGATGGGAATGAGTGTGTTAATCATGTGCTATGACACACTCTCTGTCATGCAAACACACATTTATTTGGATATATAGAACCCATTCATGTTCACAGTGTGAGGTCGGGGAAGTGCATTCATTTGTGGAAAGATAAAGATGACGGAATTGCCTCAGCTTTGCTTAGGTCAGGTTTAAACCACTCCACACACTCAAATACTCTGCCATCTTCATCTAAATAGTAAACACCTTTATCTATATATTGAATATACAGTCCATATCTTTCATGTAAGAGTTACAAATGTGCACAATATTAACACATTTTGAGTGTTATCAGCTGGATGCTGTTAGAGTGTTACGCTGGGGGTTGGAAAAAAAGGAGAAGGGAGTGAAAGGAGGAGGAATGCAATCTCAACACCTTCAGCTTGTGCCCTATTCACCTTACATCTTGTTCTGCAGGAATGCCATTAGCTCAGTGAAAAATGCTTGTGTGTGTGGATGGATGTGCTCGTGAATGTGAGTGTACAGATGTCTTGTGTGGTGTCTGAGTTGGAAGCAGGAGTAAGAGCTGAAACTAATTTTGGTGAGTCCTCAAGTTTGTCCACATTTTTTCAAGGCAGTGTGTGTGTGTGTGTGTGTGTGTGTGTGTGTGTGTGTGTGTGTGTGTGTGTGTGTGTGTGTGTGTGTGTGTGTGTGTGTGTGTGTGTGTGTGTGTGTGTGTGTGTGTGTGTGGTGTGTGGTGTGTATCATGTGAATGTTGGATCTCCTACAACACTTTAATGCTGTAAATTAAGTCGGCTGTGTGCTGATTGAAACCAGACGCTTTTACTCAGACTTCTTACACACATGCTCACATATGCCAGCACATCGTTCCAAGGCACCTTTCTGTTTTTCCAAAGTGCTATAAATCCATTTAAGGTGAACTTAACCAAGGTTTTTTGTAAGTTGGCATCTTAGCACTTGAGTTATCCACTGCATAAATGGTAATGTCTAAATTGAAACTAAACTCTGTATCTTTATGTAGCTGTATATGAATCTCATGTCATTTCAGGTTGCTCTCACTCTATCCCTGTTTTTGACTGCAGTTTTATGAATGTACTACTTCTCAACCTAACTTAGGTCAAGTTGCACTTTATTCTTGCCTCACCCTGGATAGAAAATACAGTAATTTAGATGAGTGTCACACCACATTACGATTTTAAGCTTAGAGTGCATCACAGAAAAGTCATAGTGTAGGTTAAGCTGTCTTTATTTGGGCCAAAATCTCAGAGAGCCAAAGCAGACGGAGCATTAAAGAATGCCCTAAAACATTGGCCCAGGTTTGATCTCACCTCAGATTTAGCATGGTTTAATATTTCATTATAACCCTTCTTGCTTAAAGGGCTTTGTCCCAACAGAGTTCTGCATCGGTCAGCACATGGCCCACGAACAGATACATAGGACATACACACACACACACACACACACACACACACACACACACACACACACACACACACACACACACACACACACACACACACACACACACACACACACACTTTGGCCTGCAGAGCCAGTGAAAACAAGGCCGGGCTCTGCCAGTGTAAACACGGTCCATTGTTATGGGCACTGTTTCCCGCCTCGTATCCTCGCTCCCCGTGGCGGGAGAGGTACAACGCTGGCACTCGTCCCATCTACCGCAGTTATATTAAGACTCATTTGCCATGCATTTATGTGACCATGTCATTATAATGCAGGCTCTAGAGTGTGATTTATGTCCTCCGTTTCTCTCCCTTGCACTCGTCGTTCTCTCTTTTATTGGTTCAGTTTTTACTGCTTGGCTCCTTTAAGTGTGGTTTGCGGCCGTTTGCTTCGAGAGGTTTCAGCTTTTTGACAATTATTTTTAGACAAGCAGCCGTCAATTTGCTATGTTGTACCAGCTTCTGCCAACAAAGTTAGGCCGTAGAGAAACACATGGGAAACGGCTGTTCTAAAGGATAGCAATCCTAATAATAAACAAGGGTGTCGGTGTGTGTGTCGATGCACATGTGTGCTCAATTTATGCACAAATATCAGGTGGGGGTTTGAGTGTGCATGCGTGGGTGTATCTCAATTATGTCCCTTCATTTTGTAAAAATGTGAGTGTGTGTCATGGCGTCTCTCAGCTGTGACCCTGGGCCACATGTGCAGCCGATTAGGGCCAATCAGAAGGCTGTAATCAGGGCGTGGCTTGAGGATGGTGGCAGCGTGGGGGAGTTTTAAGACCCGTGATTAGTGTGTCAGACTGATGAGGAAGGACAGGGGGGGGGGGGTGCCAGGCCAAATCCCATTTCTTAATTTCCATGCGTATTTCACCTCCACATATGGGGGACTTTGTTTATTTAGTTTATTTAGTTTGTGCCAACCACGCTGGGATAAAGCAGGGTTTCAAATTCTTGGGTTTTAATCTATTTAGGCAACAGATTGGTGCGGTACGCCACATGAGATGATGCAATTACAGAAAGGTATTTAAATGTAACAGTATACGTTTCTACAGCTGGCAACTCACCTAACACCATATGAGTTCTCCTGATGCAGTACGGTGAACCCAGGCCAAGCAGGTTAAACACATAGACCAGAAATATGTAGCTACTTCTATTTGTCTGGCATCAACCTCCTGCCCTTTCTGCTCATGGCTCAAAATGAAAACCAAAAGTTGGAACCACATTTAGCCGAGGCCTTTGAAGTCTGTGAGTTTCAGTAAACCACTTTTGTTGATTGGCTCTCAGATGTTCTGCAGTAAGATAAGATCAAAAATTTCCTCCTCACATTTGTGCAGTTTCTGTGCAGTTGTCACAATGTAATATACTATGGCAAAAATGAATTAGAGTACTAGGGTGGGAATGTTTGAACAATAACTGTTCCCATTGGCTTTACATATAAAGTCAGTCAATGTTTTAAGGAAGACATTACTCAATTTTGAACCTTGTTAAGCAACTGGAGCATGCAGAGTCACCGAAGCTGCACTTTATAGACTCAGTTGACGTTTTTACGTGTGTGTGATTGAAAAGCTCCAATCTGTCGAATGTCACTTTAAAATTAAACATGTTCTACTTATGGGTTACAACATATATAATACTAATGTTCACTGAAACAAGCTTAAGTCAAAGACGACAGGTATAAATGACAAGAACACGTTAACAAGCTTTTCTTTAAATCATAGCAGTTAATGCACAAACCACAAATGCTACACATGTCTCTCCTTGGTATCAATCATCAATATATCCTGTCATTCCCTACTGTCAATTACTTCAAAAGGCAATGCATGTTATGTCATAAAATAATTGGTACCATAAATGTCAGTAGTTAAAAATTCCTGCTCAGTCTTTTCATCATTGCGTACAATTGGAAAAACGTTGTAATATTTCCAAGGTCTTAGGAATATCCAGGGGAGGGGAGCTTTGTGAGGTCTGCTGCGCTCCTTCCTGCACTGTGATTGACTCTTGGATAACTGCCAAAATCAGTCTCTGGAAATCTGATCAGAGTGTTTATTCATCGGCCTTTAAACAAATGGTTCACTTTTACTATAAATCACATGTCACAGTTTCACTGTTAGTGCTCCCGTCAGCAGAACCAGGCAGCTGATTGTTTGTCCGGCGCAGTGAAAATGCAAGAACGGCACAGGATGGACAGACAGCTGGAGAGAGAGTCCTCTGTTGGGCTGTAAATCAGCGCTGATCTGACTGGGCAGACACACACAGGGACCGGAGCGTGGCCCAGCGGCCAAAACCACATGGGGCAGGAATGTAAGGCCCACTGCATTGTGGGTGTGTGTCTGTGGGGAAGGATTGCAGACTCCCTGACTCACAGGACACTGTGAGGTTGGGGGGTGTGAAGGGGTGAGGATGGAGAGGAGGGGGAGGGCAGCAGAACTTTCGGGAATCAGAGTGCAAGTTCAGGAGGAGTGTGAATCATCATCATGCTGTCTCGTTTACAGCTCCTTACTCTCCCATCACAACATCCTCTGAGATTTGACTCTTAAATCTTTTCAGGATCTCCTATGAAATATAGATTATGAAGCTTTATGCACACAAGAGAGGAGAGTATCCCAAGTGACAAACATGATGTTATTGTAGGTCCACCAATGCCTCGTTGTAGTGTCTTTAAATGCGTTGTACCCTCAAATCTGTACAACCTAAGATAAAAGGTGATGTAAGTAAATGAACCATAATTATTGTTAAAAGTATTGAAATTGTGACATGAATTATAAATATATCTTCAAAAATCAGACATGTTTTACCAAACAGCAACAACACAACAACATGAGTTAGATGTAGAACTATACACAACATGTTTCATACATTCAATAAGCTGTTTGAACGATGTACATTTTGAAGTGTTTGAGATACGGTCCTTTTTATCAGCAGAGTGCGAAAGCATTTGTGGTTTAATGACGGTACACTCAGCATAAATGGTATGGTTAAATGATAAGATAACAAATGATGTAATCTACTGGTTTCCGCGAGTGTAAAATGTCATGATGCATAATGCTAAATTAAGATAATCATACAAACGTTTTCAAAGGTGGTCAAAAACTAATAAGAGTACCAATACCAAGGTACTCATGCTAAAAGAAAATCCCATATCAATATTGATCAGGCTTTATGCAGAACAAGAAATGGAAATGACTGCTATACATCTCTGTACATACCGCAATCTAATAATCTGTCTTTCTTTGTTTCCCTCATCCCCAAATCCCCTCCTTTGCTCCACCTTTCCTTCTCTTTGAAGTGCCAAAGAAGTTGCTCCAGGAGCAGGGACCCAGACCCCCGGTGTTCTCCCCTCCACCCAGCGCCCATGACCCCAACATAGTGGGAGACAGCCCTCCAGAGGGGAGCTCAGTCAGAAGCCCCGACGCTGTTCCAGGTAAGCAAAACGACATGAGCTTTTTCACTCTACCCCCCAGTGACCGACACTCTCTCCCAGCCCCCCATGGAGAGCAGTTAACGCTAAACAGTCCCGAGGCCTCCCAGGCACCAGCAGAAACAGTCATTCAGGTTTTAAGTCGGAGCATATATGTATGTATATTTAAAGTCACACGGGTTCAACTGTTACCATATGTATCCAAGCAGAGCCATCGGTTTGGACCATTTATGATCATTGCTCTTAAAAATATACGGCTTTTCAAGAGCCAATGATGTGACCACAGTCTAAATCAGTCTGCTATACTGCCCTGCTCCCTGAGAGAGAAGAAAGTCGAAGAACAAATGAAAGAACGAAAAAAAGAAAAAGAAGACGCCAGCTAGGAAGGAAACTTAAACAAAGCTTTATTCATGAGGGATGATGGCCTGCGTCCAGCACACTAATTACTCTGCTCAGCTACCGGCACTGTACTGATTAGGAGGATAGACGGATGAATGAGGAGCTAAGAGAGGGAGGAGATGTGTGCTGGCAGCTCCTGACGCATGAATGGCTTCACTTCCTCGCACCGGCTTCAAACACTCACCTGAAGCTCGTCTAGAAAAACCTGTTTTCATCTCCTATCGGGATGAAACTATGAACGCGGAATAAGAAACATTTTACTGTAAATAAAGGTATCGTGCAGGCGTGTGGTGCAGTGGGTTGTGCGTTGGTGTTCGGATCAGGGGGTCACAGGTTCAAACCCCACTGCAGTCAGCATGTCGTTGTGTCCCTGGACAAGACACTTCACCCCAAATTGCTCCTGTGAGGATTGCCCACAGTATTGAGTATGTAAGTCGCTTTGGGTAAAAGCGTCTAACAAGTGACATGTAATGTAATGTATCAGGATCTTCACGTTTATTCACCTAATTTCTCTTAGTTTATTTTCAACCGGATAAGTGTAAAATAAACAGAATCAATCTTTTTACTTGACCCTTATGTTGGCAGTTTACCATAATCCTGGACCGATGTTATAGCATACTGTAATGCTTAAAGAAATAGTTCCACATTTTGGGAATGGGGTAAGATGAGAACAGTCATAAATGCAACTTCTTAAAATAATACTGATCAGGGACATTTTGTACAAATGGACTCACCCGTTAAAAAGGTTTAAGAAGTTTAAGTTGTAAACCACACATTTTTATTGTCTCCATCTTTGGTCCTCACTGCTCGTTGCTGTGGTGTTTCTCCACTGCGATTCCCAGAGATCATTGGGCCACCATAGAGAAAGTCTCCGTTTTTTTGTCTCTTAAACCATGATGACACCTAAATCTGGTCATAACTACCCAGTTCCCTTATGTCTTTTATTCATTATTAAGCCTTACCCTCTGTTGCTGATGCTAAAAACATAAAATACTATTTATTTCTCTCTATTACAACAGCAGTCAAAGACATGTTGAGTACTGGAGAAAACATGAAGAGTGCTTAATTTATTTTGAAATATGTCTTTTTTTTGCGGTTGTTTTAAAGTCCGGTTTGAATTGAGTGCACCTCACATAAATGAAACACTATTTACGTTTATGTTATTCATATTATTTAACAATTTAGATTTTAGGAAATAAATAAATGGATTATATGTTATAAAATGTAAAAAATATTCAATCAAAAGAGCAACCACAGCATTTACATAATTATGTTTAGTTGTATTTATAGCCCTGTAAATGTTTTTCTTAAGGATACGTCTGCCTATGTTTATGTGTGTTAGAAATAGAGATTGCTGCATGTTGTTGGTTGAATGTTAGCTCATGCACCACAGCAGGGGGTCCAGGTGGAAGCATTTACCTCCTCCGTAAGCAACTCCAGTCCAAACTGCATTAATCAGATAGAAAGAGCCTGACTCACCTTAAGAGAGACTGTAATTAGAGGTCATTGGTGTGTGTGACAGTCCACCAAAGTATGCTCACCTGCAACAATCCTGCATGTGAATAAGACTAAACACAGATTTAAGGCTCTGATATTGAAGTGAACACTTCTGTTTATTTTGGCTGTCGTAGCTTAAGGGTTGTGTTTTTCAGTGAGGGGTTGCTTATTCAAGGAGCTAAAGTTTCAGTAGTAACATATTCCATGTAAACACTTCTTCACGTTAACAAGATGTGACTTCACTCAGAAAAACGTATTAAAATCCTTCTGTGCTCCTCTGTTCTCTCATCTTGACTCCTCGCCTCTTGCATACACATCGAAGCCAGCATGTAAACACAGAAAGAAGTCATACTGTGATGAAGGAGAGAGAGAGAGCAGGAAACAGTTGTTCTCTTCTATAAATAGATTGTTTTCTGAGATTTTTGGGAAACTTTGGAGATGTTGCCAAAGTGCAAACGTTTCCCATGTGGGTCTCTGTTCTCTTTAATGACATGAGTCAGTATGAGTTTGACAGAAGCGGATGTTGTGTGTGTTAAATTCTGGATCCCACAACTCTCTGAGAACATGTGTGCGCCTTTATGCATGATGCATCTTTTATCAGAAGCTTGTGTCCTAGATCAAAAACCACTGAGACTGGTGATGACTCAGCAGTCTGAACACTATAGTCACAATACTTCAGAGACACTACACACTGACTTTACTGTCAATTAGCTAACTCATGCTGTAATAATCTGACTGTACATGCAGTCATTAACTATTTATAACTATTTATATATGTCATTGCATGTGGGCAGACACAGATTGAAGTTCTATTTTGAAAAAAAACACGACTGTCTAAATAAAGAATTCAAATGATAAACGAATCATCCCCTTAAAATGTAGTCTGCTTTGTGTTGTTAAACTGAACTTTTCTGCTTTTTCAGAAAGGAAGAAGGTCAGGGAGACCAACCCCGACGAGGAGAAGCTTTCAGAAGCCGGAGTAGTAGGAGGAGGTGGAGGAGGAGAAAGAGAAACTCCACCGCCCCCCCGAGTAATGAATCCCATCATGAACTCCACGTCTAGCTCCAACATGGCCCTCATCAGCAACGCACTGGCAGCCTACACTTTCATATCAGGTAGGGCACACTTTATATAATCATGTGTGACATCACATCACAAATTAGACACCTTAATCTGATCTCTGACCTCTATCAGGAAAACATTACATTTAACCACAGAGATTATTATTAGTGGAGAAAATCAGAATCCCTTTATTCGTCCCACAATGGGGAAATGAACATTGTTGCAGCAAAGTATAGATACATCAAATAAAAAATAGAACAATATTTTATAGTATTTAAAATAAAAATGATAACAATTTACAGAAGTACACATTCAGGTAGATAAGTAAGTTGTCTTGAAAAAGAGCTGGATAATAATGTCAAGGGGCGTTTCAGCTCGAGATTACTTCATGGGCAGGACAACATTTGTCCTTTGTATTTGAGTGCATGGCTTCATGTGAGGTACATGTGTGTGGTACGCTATCTTTTGGGTAAAGAAAACCCCGTTTCCTTTTTCCTGGAACTGAAATTTGGGGGCCAGAGGAATGCAGATGTTAGGCCGAGATAAAAGCTACACACACACACACACACACACACACACACACACACACACACACACACACACACTGTCAGTCACCTGCTACAGCCAGCTGCTTAAACATATGCTGCAATCATATGGGGGTTTGGATACTTCCTGTTTTATTGCCTCAAATAAACAGTTTATACTTAGTGAAAGGCACTAGTTATACAGTCAAATAAACATACACTGAAATGTTTAGTGGAGGCCGAACCTGTGTAGGGTAGGGTGGGCTCAAAAGGGTTTCTTATATTTCTAAGCTGCCATTACGTTTTTAGACCCGCATTTTAGAATTCCTTTTACTGAGGAATATAAGACCAATACAAATAATTGATGACCATCAAATGTGACCTTTCAAAAAAAGATACAGAGTTAATTGAAACTCTGTTTAAACATGATAGTAATATTTGCAATTTTATGCCTTTTTTATTTGTATTTCTCAATTGTCTGAGGTTTTTAAGAGCTGTAATCCTCAGTTTAAACGGAAAGAAGTGAGCTTGGAGAATATAGCCAGGCAGTACTGCAAAGGCATGTTTTCTGTATGAAATCAACTAAACCTTTTTTGTCGTCTGTCTTTCTTCCCCCTAAAGACCACCCAGAGAGGGCAGCGCTCTTCTTTGTCTGCGGCGTGTGTTTGGGCCTCTTCCTCACACTCTTCGCCCTGGTGGTGCAGATCTCCTGTCGCACCGACTGCCAGCCTCGGCAGCGGCCTCCTGCCAAGAAACGAGCGCGCCCTGCCGACTCGTCCTCCGAATCAAGTGACTCGGACTCAGATTGGGAAACCACCTCAGATCTGTCGGCGCGGCGACACCGGCGGTTTGAACGCACGCTTAACATGAACGTGTTCACGTCGGCCGAGGAGCTGGAGAGAGCGCAGAGGCTGGAGGAGAGGGAGCGCATCATCCGAGAGATCTGGATGAACGGGCAACCTGACATCCCCGGGACACGGAGCCTCAATCGCTATTACTGAGGACTCTTTAGGGGCTTTTTTATGTAAAGCTTACTTGACTTGAACACAATTTAGGATGCACTTGGGTTGGGGCAAGATACATGGTCCTTAAGAAGCTTTATAAGCAAACTGTGGACTCACTGATGAGAACAGGGGAAGGTATTGGAGATGCAAGGAAAAGTCCTCCCTATTTGCTGGTTTGCATATTCCTCTGGGTATCATAAGCTATACCCCATTCAGTAAGAGAATAAGCTCCCACTCTGCATGGTAAGCTCACTTCTTTCTGCCGGAAGCGAGGGGTGAAAGGCTACAGCGCCTCGCCCGTGACCTCAGCAGGCCGTTTTGAAGTGGGGATTTATGGGTTAGCTGCCTTAGACACACACAGGCCTGCAGAGAGGGCATAGTGACTGAAGGACCAAGGCCTCAGATGGATCTTTTTTATGCAGGGTCACCTGAAAAAGACTGGGACACTTGGAGCTTTATGCTCAGCACCCTCCAGTATTCAAGTGTGGACTTTACAGAGGGGCGGCATAAAGCAGAAAGAAGTGTACTATGGGACAATGTAAGACAATCTTTCCACAGAAAATAACCACGCTGCCTTTTGAACTTTCTAAAAACCAAAATATATTTTGGAGGGAATTCATCTCATCCATTATGAAATCTATTTTATAATATTTAATAGTTTATTGATGTTGTGTATTTTTGTTCTCAAGTATGGTTTATTATGAGATATTTTTATACTTGGCGAAGGTTTGTCTGGCACCTCAGGGATGCAATCCTAGTGTTTCTGTGTTTGGTTGATGTATTTGCTTCCTAAGAAGGGGATCAGCCCATTTACAGTAAACAGCTAATGTCAGCATTTAAAGAAAAAAAAAATAGAAATATTATATAAAGAGCCTCAAAGAGGTTTAGTGATTTTATCTTATTTTTGATACAGTATGTTTAATTCACAGTGCGGTGCCTTTTCTAGCTATTAGGTCACTGTTGTCATGAGTGCAGCTGGTATATAACCCTATAACTGGTCATATTGGATATTCCAAATTTATCTTATCATATGTATTCTCGTTTAATGATTACTGTCGCTTTGCCGAAGTAGAGCATGTGTAAAATATGTCTCTGTCACACGTTGCACTTGCTGTTCTCCCTGGATGTAAATGTTCATAACCAGAATATGCCAATTTTGTACCAGTAAACACGCTAGAGATAATTGTTCTGGTCGTCACCCAAATTGCAGGTCAACTGTGCCATTACTTCTAAGGTACCAGTGCTAAACCAGATGATTGTGGTAACCGCTGCTCATGGCCATCTGGAGAAGGAACCAGCTCTGAAAAAAGGTTCACAGTGCACGAGCAAATCTGCGTCTCTTAAATCATGTTGCCAGTTCTATAAAATAAGCTATTGTCAATCCAGCTCTGTGTGCGCTGCCCTGGATTCCAACATAGAAATAGTTATAGTTTTCATTAAAAAAATGACTGAAAGTGACTGAAAGTTTAAATGAGAGTATACAGGACATATTAGGGTCATCCACATAAAGACTGCCACTATATATCGTTTTTTATAAAGACAGTTTTTGTGTTTGAATTTGAATGGATAAAATGTGCCGATAGCTGGTAAAGTGAGACCAAATTATGACTCCTGTGTTTGAAATAAACTGTGTTGAAAAAAAACTTGCCCACTGATTTAATCTTGCACATGTGCATGTTCACAATGCTTGTATTATAGCCCAATCATGCACACTACATGCTCTGTACTATGTTCTTACTGTTCTGATCTCATACTAATGTCATGCTACAGAAATAGAGCGTAAACAGTAAAGTAAGGTCATTATATATCACAAGATATGTGTTTATGATGGATGTGATGGATGACATATTGTTATTGAGTGGAGCGAGAAGTGTTGGTGTGTGTCGCCCCCTGCTGGTGAAGTAAGAATTCTTCAGTTTGAGTGCATGGATGCTTTTATATTTATTTTTGAATGCCTGTCATTAACAAGATCTTACTATTCTGGACGTTTCCGTTTGTTTCCACTTTACATATCATTTAGTTTTCATAAATATTTGTTTTCCTTTAACATTTGCTTCAAAATGTTGCTGTCGTTCCGTTTCCATGGATACAACAAAAATAACAACGAGGTGGTTGTCTGTCCGAGTTTTACACAGTAACAAAAGCTAAAACCTTGTGTAGGTTGGAACAAATACTACGACACCGGCAATGTCGTTGAACATGAATAGCACTTTTCGGGATGTAAGGGTAAGAATATAAAAAGTTACACCTAAACTTGGTTTTATTTAATGCAAATGTTGCAAAGTTCGCTATAGGCCTACGCTTTAAGGCGCTAACGTTTGCGGAAAATGTGTCAAATGTAATCTTAGTGGGGAAGAGAATGTGCTGTCCTCTTTATGTAGCCTAATGCAAAGTGCATTCCTATAGTAGGCTATACAGCAGAATAATTTCCGCAGTTTTGCTGCCATTTTGGTACAATTCAGAACTAACTAACGATGCTATTAGCTATAACAGTTACAATATCATCTGTTATCTGTTCGGCTACTTTTATATTGTCATTGTCCGTGGGACAGCAGTGTTTTCTAGAAACCGAAGTGTGCGTGCGTTAGTGTGCGTGCGTGCGTGTGTGTGTGTGTGTGTGTGTATTTGTGTGTGTGTGTGGTGTGTGTGTGTGTGCGTGTGTGGTGTGGTGTGTGTGTGTGTGTGTGTGTGTGTGTGTGTGTGTGTGTGTGTGTGGTGTGTGTGTGTGTGTGTGTGTGTGTGTGTGGTGTGTGTGTGTGTGTGTGTGTGTGTGTGTGTGTGTGTGTGTGTGGTTGTGTGTGTGTGTGTGTGTGTGGCGGACACCGGCTCTTAAAATACGATGGTGTGACATTTTAGCAGAGGTGCTCATAACATGAATATTGGTGAGTGGTGACACAAAGTCAGGGCAACGATAAACCTGCACTAACCTGCACATAAATATGAACTTCTCCTCCATGGAGGAGAAGTTCATATTTATTTGCGTACAATTATGTTTACGGAAGTAAAGATATCTCTCGGCTGGGATTGGTTGTTCCTCGTCACATGACTAATAGTGCACCACCGGTCCGTCTTCGTTCCAAAAGTTTAACTATTTTCAACTCCGAAACGACGTCTCTAACATGTTTTGAGCGCGTGTTCATTGAAAACAATGGAAATGACTGCACACAAAAACGCTCGTGTGCAAGGCCCTTATAACTGTTCTTTGAGTGTAGTATCTGTGATTTAAATATGTGTATTCCCATTGCAATTTGCCAGAGCTAATGTATTCCTTCCTCAATGCTCTCTCATGCAGAAGTCAGCCTTCCATCGTTCCCAGACTCTGGTCTACAGGAATGGATTTGCTGTGCCTCGTCGCCCCACTGTGGGCATTGGACAGGACCCTCTTTTATCAGAGCAGCTGATCCAGCAGCAGATCAGTGAGTTGTCCTCTGAGACACCATACATTACTCATGGCTCCTATCAAGAACAAGGCCTAGTTGAAGACTTCATCCCAGCTTACGTGGCCCTTGACAAGAAGGTACAATCAGGCCCAGAAGACCATCATTTGAAGATCTTTTGCTGGTCATGGTTCCTGTTCCTCACCAAACTCTTTTTCTTGTAGGTGCTGCGGTTCTATGCATACTTTGAGGAAGATATCCTGTTTTCCCCTAAGGAGCAGCATCGTGTGTGCCCCGTGGTCATTTACTACTACCTTGAGGATGACAGCATGTGCATTTTTGAGCCCAGGGTGGAGAATTCTGGGATACCGCAGGGGGAACGGATTAAACGCCAGCGTCTGCCCAGGAATGAACAAGGGGAGCCTTATCTATGGAAGAACCTCAATATTGGCATGTACCTGGAGGTGTACGGGGTCAAGTACAACATCACACAGTGCGATGCTTTCACTAAGGTACAACACTAACTTGAATGCTTTTGCAGTGCCTTGTGTATCTTATCTTTTCTGTGTCTCTTAGATAAACATGGATACATTGTTGTTCATATACTCTCTCATATGTCTCTTTCTGTATTATCTATAGGAATTCATGGAAAGTGAAGGCATTGTTCTGAATGACCCTGAGCCAATGCCTGTGGATCCTTATGGCCAAAGTAGAAAAAACACTCTGCCTTCCCACATAACACCCTCCAGCTTTGACCAGATGCAACAATTTATCGACATGGATCGAAAGGTAAAGTCCCTCAGATCCAAACTCACTAGGAACTCATTTTCAAACATTAAACCAGACAGTTTTTAACAGGGAAGCAGGAGTACAATATAAGATGTTCAAAAATATCGTATACCTTTTTATACCTGCCATCATGTTATACAGTATTTGCTCTTGCAAATATTGCTCTCCTCTCTCAGTAGACTGCACCTAAAATAATTTAGATGGGGAGACGCCATTCACACTACCGAGTTAAGCATTATGTATCTGTTGGACAAACTATTTATCCTAGCTTAATCAAAACCATTATATTTCATTAATTGTGACAAGGATCCAATTTTATATAACTGACCATATAAAACATGAAAAATGTGACGTTAACCTTAAGAAGTGTTCTGAACCACTGAAAAGCTTCTAATGAGTGATGTATTCCAACTCTAGTTTCAGTGTTTCAACCTCTTCTCGTTCAGGTGCTGCGTTTCTTTGCCCTGTTGGATGATGCAGACGCTCTGTTCGCGGACACCAGGGCCGTTACCATCCAGTTCTACCTGGGGGACAACACAGTGGAGATCAGAGAGGTCCACGAAGCCAACAGCGGCCACGATCCATTCCCCATCCTGATGCACCGACAGAAGCTGCCCAAGAAATTTAAAGCTACGCCTCGTAAGATGCAACAGTCTGAGTCAGCTTCAGCTCTGTATAGAATTACATTAGGTCTCATACAGTGCTTTGGTTAGCTGTCTCTTTGTGTGCAGACATGTACATCGGTACATGTCTCTTATGCATGAAGAAGAACACAATCCACATAATGATCCACTACTATTTTACTCAAAATATTTAAAAAATAATGACTTTATTTATGTAGCGTTTTCTTTTAAACAAAAAATATGCAGTATAATGTTGTTTTAGGTGTAAAAAGTAATAATTTTACAAACAAAGAAGAAGATATTTAACATACTGTCTACATTAAAGCAGAACGGGCTCAAAAAATAGACAACATAAGAGAGATTTAAAAACGAATCAACACTCATCAAGTTACTCATCCTATTACTTCCAGAGAACTTTCCCAGCTGTGTGCTGGAGGTTTCCAAAGCAGAAGTAGAGGAGTACTACACTCCTAAAGACTTCCAGACGGGTCAAACGATGAAGCTGCGGGGCCGTCGCTTCCTGCTGTACGACTGTGATGGCTTCACTAAAAAATATTACCAGGAGAACCACCCTGACATCCAAATGAAACCCTCAGAGGTACCAAACAAGACCAGCCTGGTTCAGCTGAGGAAAAAGGTGAGAAACAAAAAATGTTCATCTCTCTTTTGTTTTCTTTTCCTCTTATGTTAGGAATAATTACTTATGGTTCATTCATTACAGGAGGTTCCTCCCTATAATGGTTTTGGATCCCTCGAAGACTCTCTCCAGAATTGTTTGTATTTAATTCCTGAGCCTCCCAAAAAGAACGTGTTGAAGATGTTAGAAAACAACAACAAAGTGTTGTGCTACAGTGCCAGGATGGTGAGTCAACATCTATGAGAACATCAGCACCACACCACATCATTTCTCTCCTTGCTGAAACCGTCCTTTGTTCCCGACATTCCAGGAATCCCAGAATCCTGACGATGATGGCCGACTCTTCATACTGTCCTACTCCCTGGCTAACGACATGATAAGTATTTATGAAAAGCCCACTCGCAACTCTGGTATCATTGCTGGAAAGTTCCTGAAAGACACACGCATCCCCAAACCGGGCTCTGCAGTGGAGAATCCGGAGTTCTACTCACCTGCGGACTTTGCTATTGGAGCCACTCTGCACGGTAACTTTCCCACTTTAACAGCCTGAATTTCCTTATTGTCTTGTTCAAAAGCAGCTTTGTGTAACTCATGTAACGGTAACACTCACTGTAACACGTCAGCCTGAGTTATAATGGTTTAAATGCATTTCCCATCAATAGAAAATACATCTAAAACTGTTCTAATTGCATCCGTCTCCTCTGTTTTTGTAGTTTTCGGCCGTCGCTTTGTGCTTACCGATGCTGACCAATATGTGCTGAACTACCTGGAGTCCAACGCCGGCCAGATCCCGCATCAGACTCTGCTTTCTTTTCACCAGAAGTTTGGTGTGAGGACAGAAAACAACCAGGCACATGACCAAAATGGTAAAAATCAAATCATCAATCTAGCAAAACGTCTTTTTTTTCTTTAAGTTTACTTACACAACAATGTTCTGTTTTTCATTCTTTATCAGGTGATGATGTAGCAGAGCCATCTTCATGATGAAAAGGAAGGCTGGATTGCTTCAAAAAGTTGTTCACTCCCAAATAAATCATCACAAATTAACGCCTTTGGGTCATTCTACAGAAAAGGTGGAAGTGCTGTCACTTACTTTTGCAGACACCAAAATACATGACGTTGACCTAATACTCACATTCATTATATATGTTGAATAAATAGAGATTGTCTTTGCAATGGTACTAAATACAAAATAAATAAAAAATGGTTTTATACGTAAATTGCAATTTATTTAAAATGCCAAGTTCAAGGAACTGCCTTGTCACTTTGATCATACATGGAAGTGGGGCCTATAGTTTTAATTTAAAAGATTTTTTTTTCAATAAATAAATCTAATTTATATTTACATAACATTACAAGCATTAAATATAACACTGAAATGGTAACAAAAAACGCAAATTATTATTAATAATATCAAATAAATGTCAGTCACCCAAAATTACGTCATTGGTGTTACTGCTACACAAAACGCTTTTATTTTTTAAATAATGTACCGTCTCTGAAGTGCCTCCTGTAACAAGAGATTATTTGAGGCAGTGCAGTGGACAAAGACATAAGGAAAGTCAGATACTTCTTACTTTGTTTGCTAAAGGTGTCATTTTATCTTCTAATTTTACATGCGTCTTTCAAGTCTGTCATTAGTGTTACTCATTGCATAGCCCTAGGGGTGAACATTTGAATGGGAAAATGTATTGTATTGAAGAGTTCAACGATTTTGATATTGACTGAAGCCATATTTGGTCTGACACATTGCAGCCATTTTGTTAAAATGGTAGTGTTTTCTCCAAATTGTCACTGGTGTTACCGTCACTGGTGTTACTCTCCTTCCTGGTAACACGTAACACACCAGTGACATTCCTATACAAATAAGCTTTGTATAAAGTATACAAATAATAAAAATATTTTAAGCTCTACTTGTTGTGGATTCATCAAGTTAAGAGTTAGTTATTGCTATTTAACAGGTTTTAGATGTTTTTAGAAGGAATATATTTCAGCAGATTTGTATTACCCAGATTCCACCTTTTCTGTAGAATGACCCCTTTACTGAAAATACTGAATCTGCTGCAGAAAAGATCTTTTTTTTTTGGTGGGTTCTGACATTTTTTTTTAATTCAACAGCTGTTTGGTGTTAGTATGGTTGACCTTACAATACCCCTCCTATATATATATAATATATCAAGTGGTCACCTAAGACATAGCCTAACCATCTCATAATGTTAGAGGCCTAGATTGAAGCTATACATTCTATAAAATCTTGTCTTCTCAGCCTCACCAAACCAAACCAGGTCTGGACGGGTATAAACTGTCTTTGTCATAATGCATGGGTTTGTCTCTTTATCCACCGCGGAAACGCAACCATTTTTCGTTGATGCAAAATCGAAAATAATAAAGACTGATACTAGAACATTGAGTATATGTAGTGTAAACAATTAAAATATAGAAAAAGTACTTCCATCAGAATATTTCAGAAAAATGCATTATTTAATAAAGTAATTAACAAAAAAATGGAATGGCATGCAGTAATATCCAACATACATACTTGATGCATATCTTTTAAGTGACCAGTGACAAATGGAAGATTTTAAGCAGACAGGGAGGAGCCCAGGTGACTACTCCTTTCAGTGACATGGTAAAGGGGAAACGTTAAAGCCAGCATACAGTGAGCTCATATCATCAGTAACATCTTTCTGCTCCAATGGACCAGACTAGAAAACAAGCATAGCCGGCTCAATGCGTCCTCAGACAACACTACAGCCAATACAGTACTTACGTATTAGGATATGCATCGATACATTCAGCACTGACACACAGAGTCACGTGTGCCTTATACTGTGCTCACAATTTAAATCATTCTGTATACAATGGTGCTCCTTATCCGTGGGATAGCAGGCTGCATGGATGTATAAAAAATACTGATATGAATAGTAAATGTCTGTTGGGCTCGAGGGATTTCCTTGGATTTCGTTTTTACAGCATTCAAGCCTAAGTCTGTAGCGACTGAGTCCCTTTAACATCTCAAGATGAACTCAACAGGAGGCTTGGTGGTCAGCGGCCGCCATCTTTCCTGTTGTGCTGATGAGGAACCTTAGCCGGAGCTAAGGCCATTGTTCAGGCCAGTCAGTGTGTTGTCTTAGGGGGATTTCAGCTTTTTGATCCGAGGAGAGGCTCCATTCTCAGCCTTAAGAACGCCATTTTCATGGTTACCAACTAGCAGGAGAGACAAAAGAGAGGAGTCAGGATCTCTACTAACGCAGCACATAGAGAATCAGTGTGATAGCACAAATTAAGAAAGGGAAAATGCGTGTTTTAAGTAAGGAATACACAGACATTACTGAATATCGTAGCACGATGTTGCCTGGCTATCTGTAACTATTAGGAAAATAAATCAGTGGTTTTATATTGAGTGTGTGTTTAGACTCACGTGAGTCTCTCTTCAGTGGTCGTAGGGGTTGTTTTGCAGCAGCCTTCTTGCGAATAGCCTGTTCGTGTCTGAACTCTCTCCAACGCTTCAGCTGGAAGCGGATAAACTTCCAGAGTAGCCAAGATTGGGTCAAACATACCAGCAGCAGAACAGTCATCCTGGAGGGGGCCAAAGGCAAGACGATTAGTGCCACATTAGCAATTGTGTGTGTGTGTGTGTTTTATTTTTAAATGGACCTGACATTGCTTGCAAATGTTGTCAAATTACTTCCTGACCCTGGTGCTTTATGATTTGAAACAAGTTGCCAAAAATTGCCAGGGACAACTAGGGTACCACAGTCTCGCTGACATATTTGAAAACTATTGTTTCTGTGATCAAGGAAACGGCAATTTATGTTGCTTCACAGTGATGCTGTCACACTTTAACAGAAATAGTAGCATTACAATTAGGAGTAAAGTAAATAAAATATATCAACTAATTAAATGACTGAATTTTCAGATATTATATATTAAATAGTTGTTTTTTATTTAATGTTTATTTATTTTTTTGAAAGTGAATTGTTCATTTCAAATGTCACAATGAAACCCTATGTAATCTTTTCTAAGTGACGTGTTTTTATTTTTAATTAAAAGAGCCATTTTCTGTCAAAATTCCTGGCTAAATGACTTTTCAGAAAGTCAGCACTTCTCATGCTGTGTTTTGACCATAAAGCTGTAAAAAGTCATTGTGGTGCCACAGAATGAATGATTATCCACAGATGTTGGACATAGGTCATTACCTTATCAGTACACTGTTGAAGTTGCCCATCTCCAAGTCCAGCCCCTGGTTCTCTACACGAGCCAAACCAAAGCCCACAGCCAGGAACATCAGGGTCAGAGTGACCATCCGCGTAAACACAAAGCTGACCGCCCACATGTTAAACCTGCAGCATCAAACAAATCAAACAGAATGGTGTAATTAAAAGAATACGTTGCAGAGTATGTAAAGCCACAAAGAGTCAAAATTGGAGAAAACAAATGTGATCGGAGCGAAGAGAGGAGGAGAGAATAAAAGCATTTTTAAGTCAAGTTAATAATATTAAACTCAGCGAGGAACCTACGCTTTCTGATGGGTCTCGTCGGTAAAGTAAAAGAGTCTGGCAATATGGAAGCCCAGCTCGGACACATACTGGAGGAAGAGGAGCACCACACCTACACGAGTCAAACTACACAGGAAAAAAGGGACAGCCAGGTGATGGATTAGGTGGTTTTCTCCTTTACGTCTTTTCACACTATCAAGGACTTCAGTTGTAATGAAATGTTTTCCTGCTTACTTCAACAAATAGGCTGCAGCGATGTGCAGCAGATACAGGCAGATGTACTTCAGCTGGCGAGGAATCTCCTCCTGAAAAAACAAATGAGGGTACTTTCACATCCTGAAGCCTTTATTTCTTTGTTTCTCTCAGTGTTATATGCATACAGCAGCAGTGCATTCACAACCAAACACACACACAGCTTATCTCGTCACACTCCAGAACTCCTCCGGTTCCCAGGCCTCCTTACTGACCTTGCGTACTTTCTGGAAGTAGAGCTCTGGCAAGGCGTGGAGCCAGTAGGCCAGCTGAGTCAGGTAGAAAAACTTCACCTGAAACCTGGACCACAAACAGACACAGAGAACGAAAGTAGGAATAAGTCAAAACGAGAAAGAGGTGGCCAAATGTACACAGATGTCACAGTGATACATTCTCGGTTTGATTTGTTCCCCTGTGAATACGCAACTGTTGAAGCAATAAAGAACCCTGGTTGAGAGTAGACACAACCAAGAAATCCTGTAATTCCCTATGTTAACTGTGTAGAAATGGTTTTTAATGCCCTTTTTTAAACTACGATTCTGCCAAAACTGGAGAATAATCCGACTTTAAACTCAATAATACATGGTTAGTTGTGGCTCTGTGTGCAAGGTGCACATGTCAGGAAATGATAAGCTCCAAACCACTAGAGAAAAACTGAATTATGTGTGGCATTTCTTTTTATCGTACTTTGATTTTCAAGCTTATTCTGAAATAAATACCATTAGAAGACATGTAAACTGAATATGGCCATGTCCCATAATCTACTTTTAATAGTGCATTCTGTTAACGGTCCTGGGTTGGAAAAATGATATAATATTTTCAAAAACCTTGTCTGTGAAAGGAATTGATCATTTGTAATTACAGGTTTTGTCAGATTACAAAGCAACAGACACATAAATATGCTTTGATTGGCTACAATATCTGTCAAAGCATTTCAAAATACAGGTGTTTTAACATAGATATCTTTAAGGAAATAATACACTGCTTTCAGCTTCACAAATGTGATTGTTTTCCTTTTTTTTCTGAGCCTTCTATGATATTAAAGTGAATACTTTTGGACTATGGGTCGGAAAAACACGACATCTGGATTTCTACTCAGGCTTTGGGGAATGTTTGAAGGGCTTTTAAATAAATAAAAATAAACTAAAAGCAGCCCTAGTATACATTTTTAAATGTAGAGACTTCAGAAAATATGTTTTGTTATTTTAGTATAATGCTGACCAGCTGTAAAACTGTATATTTTATTTGTGTAACTATAGTACAGACAGAGTGAGATATCAGTCATCATACCTGAGGTTTACATGGGGATAGTTCTCCCAAAGGCTGCTGGGATGCAGGAGATATCCTTCCTGTGTAAAAAAAAAACACTTTATACCGTTGTCTATTCATGTGTGTGAGAGAGAAATACACGACTTATCTTTGCTAAGATTCTAGATTATATGTCACATTTCCTAAACTAGTGACTTGTCGATGAATATGATATGATAAAAAACCCACTCACTGCTATGAGGACGTAAAAACTCCAAACACTTGACACCAAGTGAAACACACCCAGTTGACCCGACTCATTGAACTTGGTATTCTTGCTCTTGGAGAGGTGGAGGCGCCGGTTCACTTTCTGTAACATGAACAATAACACAGATCATGTGAATGCCGCTCGATTCCCGTCATTATGGCTGGCCTGTTGACAGAATTGTCATGCACGAGGAAGTGTCAGACGGTAAAATAACTAGGGCAAGAAAGACATGGATACTATTTATGGCTGCTGTTGAAAAGCCCTCTCTGAAGAAGTATTCCTTTCAAGACACGTAGGTAACCGTGGTGATGGTGCTAAAATAAAACCCCATTCCTCTTCACTGGCCTATTTCTAAACAATGACACAAGGGCTCACACCTTCACATGGATTGAATGCTCCCTCTCTCTTCCTGCAATGTCAGTCTGTTTATTCTGAAAAACTGTCAGCATGCGCCTCTAGAGTTTTTTTAATATGGTGCTCTTGAAACTGCGCTGTTTTAAATGTATATGTATGTGCAGCTGGATGCGATCACTGGAAGTATGCAAATACATATACTTGAATATAACCAGAAATAGCATACTCTTGAGGGAATTTCTATGACTGCAATAAGATCCTATGCTTTCTTTTCCCTAATAGTGTGAACATATCTCAGTACCTCGTTATATTTAATGTATTTGTGAAAACCTTTTTTTGTAACTCCATTTCTTTGTTTTATTTTTTTCAAACTATTGCCTAACAATTTCCAAAATGTTCCTTTGAATTTGTTTATTATTAGAGAACAAATATGCAGTGTTAAATGTATAAACTAGTGAACATGTATTTGTATATAGAAAATGAATGATGAATTGATATTTACTTGAGTTTAAATACATTCCTATTTCTCCTCAAATTATTTTATCTTTTAAGAGAAAACTTCCTAGGAATTTATGGTCTGATAAAATAACCCTTCACACTAATTGTATTATCTAAACATTGCTGTGCTGTCTTTTTTGGTGACCAGATTAAAAAACTGAAACATTGACTTAAATTAAATGTATTATGTCAACACATTTGCCACAACTGGGATTGCTTTCCACTAACCCAATACAGTTATGTGACATTTGTTGACATATTACATTTCATTAAAGTCAACATTTCAGTTTTTCAGTGCAGCAAGACATTTCCAAGATATGCTGTCCTTCTGTCTTTGACTCTGACCATCATTTCAGATTAAAAAGGACTTCTCTGTCTCGTGATGATGCGTGTGCCACAGTGCGGGGTTCTTACATCCAGAAGATACTCCTGCACTACTGCGTGGAGGATGATGGCGATGAAGAAATAGAAGAGGATGGTGGCGGAGTCCTTCCATCCGTAATGGTACAACGTCACCTCGCCCTCTGTGCACACAAAGAGGGTGTCGAACACACACACAAAGCAAATGATTGTGTTCAGAGGTGTGGTAAACATCCTGGAGCAAGGTAAACTAAGCAATCATATCACGCAGAAGCAAAACTGTGAAATGTATGACAGGCAGAGGTGGAAGAAGTACTCAGATCTTGTACTCGGGTACAATTAGAAGTACCAGAGTGTAGGAATAGTCTGTTACAAGTAAAAGTCCAGCAATCAAAATGTTACTCAAGTAAAAGTACAAAAGCATTAGCATTAACAAATACTTAAAGTACCAAAAGTAAAAGTACTCATTATGCAGATTTGTCCATTTCAGAATAATATATATTATGTGTTTTGATTATAATTATTGATGCATGAATGTGTTCTCAAAGCTGGTAAAGGTGCAGCTAGTTTTTATTAGTCTGTATACTGCAGGGTAGCTGGTGAATTTACTCCAGGTGTAACTAAAGTCTTATTTAAGTGTTGATTTATATTTCACATTATTAATCCAAATCTATAAAGTAACTAACCCTATGAAATAAATGTAGTGGAGTAAAAGTATATAATTTACTTCTGAATTGTAGTGGAGTAGAAGTAGAAGATAGCATAACAATTGAAATACTCAAGTACCTCAAAATTGTAGTTAAGTACAGTACTTCAGTAAATGTACTTAGTCACTTTACACCACTGATGACATGTATGAGTTCAAAATTGGTAGATGAATCACAGACTGTGAATTAACAAGTATTTCATACAAAGATTCTAAACTTCATTACATACCTGGTGATAGTGTGGTGACATTGTACTGAGGCTGAATGAACAGTATGGCCGTCTTGGCTGTTGCCTGGAAAATTAGATGACATGGTAATCCACAACATAGTTCAGTGAACCTCAAGAGGCCGGTCATCAAAGCATCATCAAAGTATGAATGTGTGTTTGTGGCAGGTGTGTCTGCTTGTGAGTGTGTAGTTGGAAAGAAGGCCAATGAGAATACAAGGTTTTAGGAAACTAGTGTTGACTTAGGAAGTGGAATCGGTAACTGAGCATCCCAAATGGCATGAATCCACACAAAATGTTACCTTGTTAGCTTGTGTCCCCTTTACACTAAGCTGTGTCTAGCTGCAGCCCCTTTTCTCAAGTGGTCTATGATGTGATGTTAGTTTAATGAAATGGCGATTTTCAGATATTAGATTGTTACATTTGAGTACATTTGGTGAACACGGAGAGTTAAAACTATCTGACAGTTAGATGTAAAAGATCTTTCATGAATCTTTTGCATTGAATTGAAATGTGTAAAGTCTCTATAATGTAAAAAAATGGAAGATTATCACATTTTACAAGCTAAAATCAGAACATTATTATTTGCATATTTTGCTATACAAGTAATTCAAGTAGTGACAGTCTTCAGTTCACTAATCCATTATTTGAATTAAGGGTTTAACACTACATAGATGGGTCATTCTACAGAAAAGGTGGAATCTGGGTGATACAAATCTGCTGAAATATATTCCTTCTAAAAACATCTAAAACCTGTTAAATAGCAATAACTAACTCTTAACTTGATGAATCCACAACAAGTAGAGCTTAAAATATATATTTTTTTTAAATTATTTGTATACTTTATACAAAGCTTATTTGTATAGGAATGTCACTGGTGTTACAAGGAAGAAGAGTAACACCAGTGACAATTTGGAGAAAACACTACCATACCAACAAAATGGCTGCAATGTGTCAGACCAAATATGGCTTCAGTCAATATCAAAATCGTTTAACTCTTCAATACAATACATTTTCCCATTCAAATGTTCACCCCTAGGGCTATGCAATGAGTAACACTAATGACAGACTTGAAAGACGCATGTAAAATTTGAAGATAAAATGACACCTTTAGCAAACAAAGTAAGAAGTATCTGACTTTCCTTATGTCTTTGTCCACTGCACTGCCTCAAATAATCTCTTGTTACAGGAGGCACTTCAGAGACATTATTTCAAAATAAAAGTGTTTTGTGTAGCAGTAACACCAATGACGTAATTTTGGGTGACTGACATTTATTTGATATTATTAATAATTTGCGTTTTTTGTTACCATTTCAGTGTTATATTTAATGCTTGTAATGTTATGTAAATATAAATTAGATTTATTTATTGAAAAAAAAATCTTTTAAATTAAAACTATAGGCTCCACTTCCATGTATGATCAAAGTGACAAGGCAGTTCCTTGAACTTGGCATTTTAAATAAATTACAATTTACGTATAAAACCATTTTTTATTTATTTTGTATTTAGTACCATTGCAAAGACAATCTCTATTTATTCAACATATATAATGAATGTGAGTATTAGGTCAACGTCATGTATTTTGGTGTCTGCAAAAGTAAGTGACAGCACTTCCACCTTTTCTGTAGAATGACCCAGATCATAGAAATGTGTTGTAGAGCTTTTTCCTAACCCATTAATCAACTTGTAAGCCTTCACATTTATTTTTTAAAGCATTGCTGAGGTCCAATCAGGTTTGGGACATGATTTGTTCTTAAGCAAACACATAATAGGTACAACAGTCTTGGTTTAAAATGATTGAGTCCTGGCCCCAGATTGGGCACCACAGAGCTACAAGTCACCAGTCATTCCTTGCACACCGAGGCCACAGGTGACCTGTCAGCGTCAAAATGTCAAATTCAAGACCAGCTGTACCACTGTAGTTCTCTTTTTTCCGAAACGAGAAAAATGAAGGAAATCCCCTACTTGTGTTTTACTCGACCAGCTGTGTGATCACTACCAGGGTTCCGGATTGAAAGTTTACTAAAAGCTCGGCCAGGAAAGTGTGTTTGTGCGCACGTAGCAGAGGCTTTTAGCCAATAACACCTCATTAATACATTTACGGTATGTCAAAGTGAAACCCCTTCAGGTCAAAGCAGTGTTTAGAGCGGCTGAGCCTACCTCAAAGATTGAGACGTGGCAGTTAACTACTACTATGAAGCTAGCGACGAAAAGTAGTAATGCTTCCGTCTGAGCTTTCAAAATAAAAGCCCATTCTATCAAACGTTCCATGATGCTTTTAATTTGAAAGCTGACAACGCTTCACTTCCCGTCTTAACCGGATTTACTGTGCAGTTTAACACATCTTGGAAGCAAAAATGTTGCAGCGGTCTACATTTGCTGGAAACTGGGACAATACTTTGTCTAAAAGGGTAAAACATACATTTTAGGACACAAATAAGTAACATTATGTTGTTTACAAGTAGCCAAATATGCAATGCCAACATAAGAGTTGTTCAGTTGCCTCCCGGTTTTTAAAACCTCTTGGAATGACATTTAAGAGCAAGACACCAACGTTTTAAACGTTAAACTCGCAAAAAAACATGCCTTTTGCATTTAATACACTTTTGTTTCCAGCTGTAAAGGGCTTATTCAGTTTTCAATCATACGTTGCTTCTTGTATTACGAACAGAGTAACATTCCTTGTTCCCAAAACTTGTAAAAAAAAAAAGAAAGAAAAAAAAACTACAGCAAGCAACCACCATAACGTTATCCGCGGAACTGATAGAAGGGAAACAGGAACACACTTTTACAAACAAGATAACTTGTAAACAAATATGTTTACACTTTGCACCGAGTTACATCTTTGAATGTGTAGCGGGCTTGCCATCTTAAAACAGCTGAGAGACGATGGAAGAAAAGAGAATCTGAGTTCAACTCACCTCAAACATCAATCCAATCAAAATGAAAATCACCAAACTGAAGACGATGTCCGCATGGTTTTGAATTAAGAATTCTTGGCTGAAGAAAGGATAACTCTTGTTTCTTCGGCGAAATGCCATGTCAACCCAATGGTGTTTTCCCTGCTATTTTATAATTCAGAATTTTTTCTGACTACGAACTGAGTTCAGGAGTTAACTTTCTCACTGGTTTGCGCATGCGCGACTTTCTTAAAGGGCGAGTGCCATAAATACCTTCTTGAGGCCATTCACACAATACGTTCAGTCTGTTGGTCCCCAGTGGTGGAAAGTACATTCACTCCAATACTGTACTTAGGTGGAATCTTGAGTCATTTAATTTGGCTTCATGTCCATTATATCTACTTAATACTAACGAATATTGTATTTGTTTTACTCCCAAACATATGTTTGAAAGCTTTATCTAAAAGTTACTATGCAGACTCCAATTATTAATACAACATACAGGTATATATCCAGTTGTAAATTGGGATATAATATCATAGCAACCCAGCAATATATTAATAATTGAAATTGGCTATAACAGTGACGACATTAGAATAATGTCCACATTAATGTATCACGGATCATGATGACAACATTTACATCTGGCATTTGAAGTACATTTCGTTGCTAAATCTTTTTTTACTTTACTTATATTCATGAATTTTACTCAGTGGTGCAATGTATTGAAGTACATTTACTCAAGTACAAAATATAAATAAACTAATACATAAACTACGATATACAATTAATAGGTATCAATAATCATAATCCAGTCATTTTACATATATGATTCTGAAAGGGGACATTAGGCACAATAAGTACTTTAAGTATTTTGTTATGCAAATACCTCTGCCAATATTTCTGTAATTCTACTTAAGTAAGGTTTTGAATGCAGGACTTTTACTTGTAACATAGTATTTATACTTTTACTTAAGTAAAATAACTGAGTACTTCTTCCGCCACTGCTTTTACGTGTACTTCTACGTGTTAGTATTGAGCCGTTTCCTTTAAAAATGCTTAAAACATATGAAAAAGACGTGCATTGATACCATAAATATAAAAACACCAAGTTTAAAGAATGAGTAACACTTGTATTCCAGTCACCCAAATATGTAGGCTATTTATTGCTTATTTAAAGCCACCAGTGGCCTTGCACTTCACAGTTCAAAATGTCATATAGGCAGTCACCTGGGTGCACGAGAAAACCCAGCATCATTTCACTGCTTTGTGTGTGGATTTCATCCCTTTTACAGAGCAGAGTTGAGCAAAAATACATTTGTGCCCTAGAAATAGCAACCGAGAGCACATAAAAAAGTCACTACAAGAACCATTATTCGCATATTTCCATTTGTTACACAATATACTTTTAAAAGCTTTTAAAGTCAGTGCCTGAGACAAACTTTTCCCTCAACATAATGTAAATTAAAAATACATTTTTAGCAATTACATGGTCAACATGTAAATAAAAGATAACACATCAAAACTGTTTTTGCAAGGTTGACAGACTAGCTCTGCTTAAAGCAATGCCAGTGACATGATTATACAAAAAATGCAGTATATAACTTTCTGAGGAGATTTGCTCTTTTCTTATGGGAATAAAAAAAATCACAGCAATAGACATTATGATACAGAAGATACTTGTGCTTTTAAAAGGCCAACAAAACTCTGGCTTACACTGAGATGGTAAAGATTCAGAGGTCAGACACTCAGGCCCCCTCGAGACAAACAAATAGTTTCTCTATTCTCATGACGGCTGGCAATTATTAACATGAATAACAGCAGTTTCGGTATGTAATATAGAGACCATCAATTGCCTGATATCATAAAACAGCTGCATATTTCTAATGACATTTATTGATATAACTCAGGGTTACTTCCTCAATATGTAATTTCAATCTGGCAGAAGCAGTGTTCACTTTGTTGTTGAGTTCAACTAAATATAAAGGCTTAATTGGAACCAAAACAATAGAGAAAATGTTGAATCAGGTAGAAGCTGTCTGAGCCTCAAACACCACCTTTGTGACAAATTAGCTCTTTAATTATCATCTTCATGTCTAATGAAACACTGCTGAGGGTTTCACCTCTGTGTCCAGCATGTGGGCAAAGCACTGCTATTCAAAATAATTTATTATTTGAGAAGAGTATAGGCTAGCTTAGCATTATCCCCAAATTGTTGCATATACTGTGCCCAACACTTTACTTAATATAAGGACATCAAGAGGTGAATTTCTGCCAGCCTTCTCATCCTGCAGCTCTGAGCAGACTTGTTAAAGCAGCCTTCTAAAATAAAAAGCTGGTGTACTCCTTTAGTGTTGGATAAGTTGCCGTTTCCCTTTTCCCTGATTATGTTTTGAGAAACCTAGAAGTTATCGTCTTCATCTCTTCGGGACATTATAAGCTGCCTCCTGGGACCCGTGAGATGAGGGACACTGTCCATCACTCCAGAGTCCAATTTAGGAGTGGAAGTACAGCGTGGCCCAACCCGTCCCATGAGCCCACGTACATCTCTGTGAAGGGCCGGATCGCTGGGGATGGAGGTGAGACCCCCAATGTCCCGGTCCAAACGGAGGTTAGTGGCACTGCTGGGAGACTGAGGATCGGCGCTGAAATATAAGGTTGAACTCGACTCTGTGGGGCAGAAGTACGGCTCTGGACTGTCTCCGAACACAGACTTGCCCTCTGGCGAGCTCCGTTTGAAATCTGATGTGGGGGACTCCATCGGGCTCTCCATCTCCAGGCTGTCGTCCTCCTCTTCCTCCTCAGGTTCTTCAGTTGACGTGGGCTCGCTCACGCTCTGGAACTCGTCTTTGCAGTCCGAGAGAGGCGCCAGGCCTTTCCCCTGAGACTCAGAGGTGGAGACCCCCTCGCAGCTGCCAGCCCCTGTGATAGTCATTCCTTCGTTGCTCTTAAACTCTTGGTTGTACTCCTCCATGTCCAGTATGGCTGCTGCTCCGCCGGCCCCATACGCTCTGTTGATCTTCCCGAGGTCTCCTGTTTTTAGAGCCAGCCGAATGAGGAGCCAGTGGTGGTGGTAGCAGGGGCAGGAGCTGTTGGCCCGGCCCCTACAGGTTCCTGGGTGCTCCAGCAGAGACCCAGCTACACCTGAGAGGGAGAAGCTGCCGTGGTTTTGAATAGAGGCATCTGGCAGGCTTTTACCCCTGAAAGAGAAGGAGGACTCCTCTCGTTCTATACAAGTGCTGCCCATGTGGTTGTGGTCCGTGCCCTGGGAGATCTCTGTTGACTTGGGGTGGAGGAACCGGTAGTATAGGACCATGGAGGTAGCGCCTGGGATGCAGGGCAAAGGAAACAGTTGGTTTTAGTATTACTGTTTATTTATCATGTTCAATTAATCAAAAATGACAACTTGCAATCAATATCTTTGTTAGTATTGCATGTCTTTGCTACGTTTTCCTACTTAGAGTTAGTTTTAAACAATCTGAATCACCATTAGTGTTGCATTACTCAGATACCACAGAAATCATCAATCATCAGATGTTTTGACACTAGTCTAATTATAAACACCTGAGACAAATGTGTTCCAAAACAGAGGAGGCGCAGACAGAGAGTGACTCACCGAGTAAGAAGCTACACAGCACAGTGGTGGGCAGGGTCAGGCTGTCCCATGATGCTTCGCTGAGGAAGTCGGAGGCGGCCAGCAGCAGAGTGGCGTTCTCTATGAACATGAACTGAAGGAGGAGAGAAGGTCACACCATCAGTCATCTGCAGACAGCTTTACGTCACTGTTAGCCATGCACGTAGCGGAGGTGAGAATGACAATGCAAACTATCGTCCTGTGTGTGTACATCTGTGTGTGTGTGCAGCTGCCCTGTGTGTAGGTCAATGATGCAGTGCTGTAGGTGGAATATAAAGAAAAAAAGTCACATCTTACTGCATAAAAACTGGCCATGCGGTAGCGGGAGGGTCCGTCTTTGACGTTGAGGAAGAGGAAGATGTGGACAATTCCCATTATGCCATTAAAGGCACGCCAACACCAGGGGCCGGTGCAGATGTCTGGTTGCTGTGATACCAGCCAGAAGGAGGCTGTGAGCCAGTGGAAACCTGGAGGTCAATGTAAAATAGACAAGGAGATAAAAGGAAAATCCTAATGCAGAAGCAAGTAAAACCCTGGATTACAAGGACATGCTGTATTACTATAAAGGTAATTACATAACGCCTTTACTTAAATGAATAAAAATCGCTTGTTAGGTTAGTCTTAGCAGTTTTTTGTGAGTGACTGTGTTCATAATTTATAATCATTTTATTGCACCCTTTCTCTTCCTTGCCAGACTTGCTGCTCACCTGCTACTCCGACGACCCACCAGTTAAAGACCCTGGCAAAGAGCATGAGGCAGGTCACCCTTGCACTGAGCATGCCTGCCCTCCACACCAGCTGGCAAAGCAGCGCTGCCGGAGGCATGGCCAGGTGGCCCGGTCGAATCAGGCAGCAGGCTCTGCTGTACAGCACCAGGGCCCAGGAAATAGACAGCAAACACAGACCACAGCAGTAGGCCACTGAAGGTAAAAACACAAGCAGATGAAACAACTACTTTCTACAATTGACATACAAGATGTAGGTGGAACAACTCATGCTAAGATCAGTGTACCTGGGGACATGATGCCGACATCAGTGGACACAACCACATATGCCTGCAGAAGGCTCTGTGGAAGCGTGAGGACGAGGGCCTCCAGCAACCAGAGAGCAGAAACATCTGCCTGCTGCATGACAGAGGCTCCAAGCTCGGCCACTGAGCCTTGCATGCGCAACACAGACCTCATGCAGTCCCATAGCCTGCCAGAAGAGGGAGACAGAGACATAAACCACAGAAATGACACACAGTAACCTCCTCGTGAAGGTTTCAATGACAGAAAATATTTTCTGTGTACTTGGTTGGTTTGTTAACCTCTAGATGAAATCTTAACAGCATATTTTATAGATGCAGATTATTCTATATTTCGTTATTCAAAATATGAAGTGACAGATCTTACCTTTTGAAGATTCCCAAGTGCAGTATGTGTATGATTGAGAGGTAGCATCGCCTGTCATCACCATCGTCATAATACCACTTCATACTAAGCAGCTGAACTGCTGTCCCCGGTAGAAAGAGGCCCAGAGTGAGGCCCGCCCACTGCGTCTCCTCATTCCAGAGGTAAAACCCTACACAATAGAACACTAACAACACATACAGACACACAGATGCAAGTTGTATAAGTATGTTGTGTTTCTATGTCAGGTGAGATATATTTGATTTCAGTTGAGAATTCATATTAATAAGGCCTGTCTGATTTCAAAAGGAAATGCAGTTGAAACACAAACCCATTCTTTATCTGAGGATATGTTTGATGTTGCATAGGCCATCAGAGTCCTTGAGAAATGAAAGAGCACATACACCTTGCTCAATTGAGTTATCCTTTAATTTAAGAGGAAGCTGTTCTTCTAATGAGATGATAAGCTCCACCAAAAAAAGACCAGCGTCTAACTCCTGGCCTTATCACAGGCACAGCCTGCAATTAGAGGTCTTTAATTACATAAGACCTCTTGTACTGTGATAACATCATACTGATCACTTTAACAAACTCATTTCCCTGTGTGATTCGAGTTTGGAGGCCAGGGAGCACCACATTATTTTTTATCTTATGGGAATGGTACACCTTCTACAGGCAAAGTCACACTTTGTACAGACCCAGTCACCTCTTCTGGCTCTGCCCTGCCCTTGCCCCATTGATCTGCTTAGTCAGGGACTCACACCTGAGACTGCTGCACACTGTTTCCAATACAGAGTCCAGATGTGCAATCATTATAATACCTAGGTATTCCAAATAAAATCATAATTAGTATTTATTTTACGATTTTAATAATATTTCTACTGGGATGGGTGCTACAGAAGTGTTCAAGGTGAGCATTATTCCATATATGTATCATTTTTTCTATGAAGGTTATCATTTAGTGAATGACCCCTGGAGGTCCTCTGGCCCCAGTTTGGCTACCAATGCCATTGTTACAAAGCTCAAAACTTGCTAGGTTTGCCTATTCAACAGTAACGCCTGCCATATAGCGTCACCATTTGAATTGTGTTTCTGCTGCTGCTGGAAAGCTCCAGCACGAAGCACAATGGCTGAGCCGGTTTCATTCATTCCAGCTATCGACATTCCTCCACACCAAAACAACGTTGCCCTGCCATGTTTTCGTATGCAGTGTTAGCCCGCTCTAGCAGAATTCTATGCCCACTTACGCGCGGTCCGTTCGGCCACGATAACCAGCGCCGACACGCCGAACAGCGCCGCCTGGCACCATGCTATCCAGCACGCGCTCCGCCGGGCCACCGACGGCATCCTGCGGGCGACCGCCCCGGCAGCGTTAATCATGATATGGATAGGCGGGAGAGAGGATACTCGGGTGACATTATCCTGGGCATCCTTCGCCCTGGATACACGGGACACATCCGCTGATGCCTTCTTCTCCCGCTGCCTGCCTGCCTCCAGTCAAAAATACGTGACGTCACTGCGCGCTTTTAAAGGGGCCATCAGTCCACCGACCGTCCGCTGTGGCCTGTTGTTAGTATACACAGACCAGCTTCCCTATCCTAATGTTTCATGGAGATGTGTCTTACTTATTCCCCATTAATGGTCTTATTGATCATAGTTTGGATTAACCCTGCAGGGTTCTGCATGGGTTTGCAAAATTTCTGTGGAGTTATCTTTTCAGATAAATTACTATTTCTGATCTACATTGTTTTTCTTGCAGGGATGCAAAAGAGCTCCAGAGCAGCTGTTATGCATGATGTGACCTGATCAGGAGAGTAACACCAGCATTGAAGGTGCATGCTCTGTGCATTGTAGTTGATCTCATCATTAGATCGCCACTTTGAACAGTATGCCATCTGATAGCCTTTATAAAATGTAATGATAGGATCACAGAAAGCTTCTGCACAGAAAGTTACAGATCATGTCAGGCCTTCTGCCCTGATGTGTTTTGATATGTGAAGCATGGTTACATTTGTATCAGATATGTGGCTGGTATGGTTCCCTTCCCTAACAGTAAGCTATACAAGTGTTTCTCAGAAATAATCTAACAACAGTGTTATAAATATCTCGGAATAAACTGTAGAGTCATCTGTTTTTGGTTTAATGTCTCTGAAGTGATTAATACAGAAACTAAAATGTGGAAGTACGTGTTCAAAATAGCAGCATGATCTTATTGATAGTAAAGATAATTTTGTCGTTTTTATCCAGGGTAAAGGGTTAGCACTTACTGGTCGTGAGTGTCCAAAAGACTCATAACAGGATGTGTATCTACGTCACCACATCAGCACGGTACACACACAAAGGTAAGTATATATATTACATGAAACAAGTGAGGTTTCCTCTGCGTTTTCACTGTAACGCTTATCTCACTGACACTACATAGTCATGTACGTATTAATTGTGTCCTTAAATAGGAGGCTTGAACACGCACACAAGCAGAGACACACACGATATAAATAGAAACACTACAGTGAACTACAAACTTTGTTTATGCAAATATTTAGTCGTTCCATGAAGATACAAAAAAATAATACAATACAAAAAAAATCACAAATCATTCATACATTTTAGATTAATGTTAAAAACTGAATAAGTTAACAAAGAAGTATAAATCAGTCAGTGGTCCCAGGCCATGCTGGTAATGTCTTGATTCTCCACACGCTACAGCCTGTGTAGAGTATATATGCTAGGCAATCCATGATTGAGATGAGGCTTTACTTCAAATAGGGCAGTAACAGACAGCTGCTGAGTTGACCTGTAAGGATTATACGGCTGGATTAGCAAGGCTGTTTTAGGGCTCTGATGTGCAGCCTGTCTCCAGCTTGATACTGGTTGGATGCAGAGGTAGAGGGCTGCCATGATGTGGCAGAACTGCAGATTTGTACATGCTCAGCTCGGCCTCCTCCTCTTCGTGGTGGCCAGAGGTACGAGACTCCATCTTCTTTATCAAGTCAAAAACATTTCCCTTGTCCATCTCGGCATCTGCAGCCATGGCCTCAAGCTGCTCTGCCGCTTCGCTCACGTCGAACCTCTCAATCTCCGCGTTGACTCGGTGTAGCTCCTCCGGGGAGTGTCTGTGGGAGGCCGAGGGGGAGAGAGGGCAGAAGCCTTGGAGGTGCACCTGGAGGCTGCAGTAGTGGAGATAGGCACAGGGGCAACAAGGACACCTGTGAGGTCGTTCACCAGTGTGGAGCCGTTTGTGGAGCTTTAGGTGTATGTATTGAGTAAAGCGGGCCGGGCAGAGCTTGCACAGGTACGGCCTCTCACCTGAGTGTAGCCGCTGATGGGTCTTTAAGTTGCTTGTGCTACTGAATCGCTTATGGCACACCTGTGGCCAAACAGAGAAAAGCAGAATAGGTTTCAAAATGTGTCCTAGTCATGGTTTTTGATACTGTCGATTGTGGATAATTAATGGACATTAAAGGGAAAGTTATACATAATTTGTTGTAAATGTGGCTTTCAAGGGGGGTTATGTAGTGAGCTATTTCGGACTTTAGACCAAGTAATAAACATTGTTAAAAGATAAAGTTATGTTTTACACTTACATATTTTTACAGATTGAAGAAACTTCAAGATCAAACATATTAATGTGTGGTCTTTATGCAGGCAGGACGATTTTGTAACATATACAGAGACAAGCTCCATGTTTCCTGTCTTTATGCTAATTGACTGCTGCCGCCAACTATTATTTACCGTACAGACATGAGACTGGTATAAATCTTTCCCAAAATGTCAGACTATGTCTTTAATTTAAGATTTAATCATACCTTGCATTCATGAGGCTTCTCTCCAGTGTGAACCAGGTAGTGTTTCTGCAGGTGGGCCAGCTGTGTGAAGTTCTTATTGCAGGTCTGACACCTGAAGGGACGCTCCCCGCTGTGCACTCGCAGATGGACCTGAGGACACCATGTAAAAAAAATTAGTATTTACATTTATTTATTCTTTAAAACTCAACAAACCAGGGTGGCTATTCCATTTGAGTATTCTATGGAGACTTATAACGATGTGCAACTCAATTTTTAGCCACTATGTGAAGGCATTTTTCCAAACTTACTAATATGACGAGTTACTAACCTTAAGGTTGGACAGCTGCCCAAAGATTTTTCCACAGATGTTGCAATCATACCGGATCTTTCCATTCTGCCTTGTGAGGGGATATGACAGCGTCTTGTAGCCGATAATATGTCCTCCTCGGTTGATCTTCCTGAGGTCCATTGCATCCTCAGTTTGTCTCTGAGTGGCAGAGGTGGGTTTGGAAGGGAAGCAGTCTGAAAAGGCAGCCATACCCACTGGTGGTGAACATCCTCCAGGCGCAAGAGATGGCAGTGCTCTGCGGAGGGAGGTGGCCATGGATGAGGCACTGGATGATGCAGGTAAACTGAGGTCTGCGTGAATATTACTGCTTGGAGATTGTCTGAAATCTCTGAGGTCATTTGAAGGGCACCTGAGGTAGTTTGTCCTTTCGGTTATGAGGTCCTTGTTGTCTCTGTGCTCGCTGTTTTGTGAAATAATGAGGTCTTGTTTGGTGTTGGATAGTGCAAGTGTCAAGTCTTTGTGTCTGTTAGCCAGAGAAGGGTGGATGTGTGCATAGCTGTCAAAAGGCAGCAAATGAGATGGGAAGTGATGTTTTATTTGGTCTCTGTAGAAGGGGAATGACTGAGGTAGAATGCTGTTAAGGCCGAGTGAGTAGTGAGGCAGTAGATAGGGGGAATGCCTCAGAGCAGGATGGACTCGATCAGGTACAGAGGGCTTTTGGTAAGGTTTGGCTGTAACAGGACTTTGACCGTGCTGAAGGGTGAAGTGCAAACTAGAGGGACCGCTAATAACCAGTCTTTTTGCAGCTGGAGGGCTACAGGATGGCACAGGTGGTTGACTCACATATCTTTGGCCATGGATGGATTCTGAGTGGGGCTTGATCGGGTATACAACACGGGGACACAGGGGAAAAACTGCTGAGAGGTTGGTCTGAGACACGGGGCTACTCAGACGTCTGGGGCAGGCAGACAGGGACTTGGAAGGCTCGTCTCGAAGGATTTCAGAGACACTGTGTCCTCGTTTCACTGTTGTCTTCTCCTGAGCTTGACTTGATTCTGTGGGACAGAAGAATTGAGAAACGGCATCAGAAACAGGTGAAATCATTTCTAGAAGTTCAGCAACAGTAACCTCATTCAGCCCCCTGACATTAACTTACACAAGTTCCCATTGGTCTAAGTTTAAGTTTTAAGCTGTGTCCAGTGTTTTTATAAGGTGTGTTTTTATAAGGTGTGTTTGCCTGTCTGTGAACTGTCTCCCAGACTTGCCCTGGCACTCTATGAAAGTGGACACCCCATGTGAAACAATAGGCATCTGATCAGGATACAGATAGCATGGAGTTAGTGGGTACAGTATGTTATTTACATTAGTGCCGGCCAGTATTTTCCATCACAAGCAGGACAGAATACACACAAGAAACTCCCTTTTATCTGACTGATATACCAGATTTTCCCCAGACAAACATAATCCTAAAAATGCTTGAAAAGATACCCATCAAAACATAAACTGACTTATGAGTCATATTTATTTTTCCACTAAAGTCTACACGAAAAATGAAAATCTATATCTCTATCTTATCTGAACAAATCTTCCCAATTCCTACACGGGAAGTCACGAGGAGAGATTATGCTTGACTGACCTGCCCCAGATAAGACAAAGGGCACAAGCTGACAAACAGAGGAAGACAAAATACAGAAGTATGCATCCACATTTCACCTACCCTTGGACACAATTAACATCCACCCACGCAAACACAGAGCAACCCTTATCTACTGTGTGCTCCCCCATGTTACCCTCCCCCCTCTCCTGAGAGGCCAGCTCTCAGCAAACAAACAGCCGACACTCAGTGAGATATCAATCTGTCAGCAGGTCGTCTTGTCAGGAAGTTCAAGTAGTCACTGGAGCGTTCCTACCCCTCTTCCTCCTTAAGAGCCAAATAAATAAGAGGAGTCGTGCCAGAATGCTGTCAGCACCTCAGGCATCCTCTTGTGTGTGTGTCTGTGTGTAAATGAGTATTTTGCTGTGTGTATGCAGTCTCTCTGCTAGTATGTGCACTCTTTTTGTGTGTGTGAATATAAGCCAAATGCTTTGTGTGTAAAAGAGCTGCCAGCTGTGTTTCTATGTGAAGTTAAAAAGGGAAACTGAAACATTACCTTAAGTCCTAAAATTGGTCTCATCTTACACAGGTACTATGGCTATAGCTGGAGACAGACCCTCTCTGCTTTCAGGACTCTCCTCCTTTGTGTCCTGCTTTAACAAAAGGGCTGTGGGTGTGACTGAGTAACTTCTTAAACACAAAGAGTGTGTCAGTCGATCGAGCGCTTTGATTGGTAGCCTTACTCCACAATAACAGATGTGTCTCAAAGCGTGGGCACAGGAATGGTTCTTGTTAACTGAAGATCTGCAGAAAAACTCCTACTAAATGAACACTATTCACACACACTTACCAATACTGTCAATAGCCAGTCGACCCAGTGGAGGGTAGTTACAGCGCCGGGCGAATTCAGGACAGTACCACACCAGGAGCTCCTTGCCCGGCTGCAGGGGTTTGATGGTGTAGAAGTAGATGTTTAACCCGCTCTGGCAGGCCACCAGGTTCTGCTCCTGCACAGAACAGGCTGGGTTGACGTAACGCATCCAATTGCTCCGCTCCTCGTTCAAACCATCCAGGATGTGGTGTAAATGCCCCTCCGAGAAGACCTAGAGTGTGAAACACAACAAGAGATAAGTTGGTTGATGGTGACATGCCGTGAATATGAAACCATGAAAGGTTTCCTGGCGCCTTCATGGTTAAGAAATGTTCTTTCAGCTGAGATAGGTGTGTGAAGTCATTTGGATCTATGAAAACATCTGAATAGGAACTTCACTGTATGACTGGATTGTAGTATTGGGTGTACTATCTGGCCCATTCAAGACCTCACACTCGCCTTCGTTGTGAAGTATTGCTGACCTTTTAAGAAGCAATTTAAATTCAACTTAATTTCCCCTCTTGACAACGGTTCTTTATGCTCTCTGCTCTTTGTTGCTGTGAGTCATGGCTGTAGTGCGAACACATTGTCTGTGTTATGGCTGTCGCAAGTTTTGGTTAGGTTTGCATGAATTCATGGTTGCTGACTCTAAACTGTAGAATTGCACCGGCGCTTGTGTGTAATGGAAGATGTCTTGATGCTGCTGATTTGTAACATAACAGTTCTCAGGCTCAAAGCCACTTCCTTGCTTAGTCAGTGTGAGAGTTTATGAGTCTGGAGATCGCGGACATGTGTACGGTGTATTTACTGGCAGTGATACCGAGAGAAGCGGAGTGAGAGGAGAACCGCTGCGTCACTGAAACCAAACAGCTGTGTGTGTGTGTGTGTGTGTGTGTGTGTGTGTGTGTGTGTGTGTGTGTGTGTGTGTGTGTGTGTGTGTGTGTGTGTGTGTGTGTGTGACCTCAGGCAGCCATGCAGAGAACTGGCAAACGCACATTTACACTGCATGCACATTTAACCTATTTGACCTAGCAGCATTGAAAGGGACTCAAGCAATGACAGAACAAGTCATACTTTCACAGGATGTCAGGCGTTTGACCACATCTGCTTACCCTCGCCGTGCCACAGCGACCACAACGTCTCCACATGGAGATGAAGGATGTGAACAGAAACAAGACAAATTTAACTTGCACGCATTCAAACCCAGAAGACCCACTTGCAGCTCACTTACCCTCCAGAAGTACTTCCTGTCGGGATCTTTCGGTAGCGTTTCGTTGGTGTAGCTTTCCCCCACCAGAGGGCCAAAACGTGTTCCCTGAGGAATCAGCTCCTTACTGGTAACCCCAAGCACCTGTTCAACAAGAAGGACACACAATCATCAAACAACAGAGTGGCTCACAAATTGAAGGGTAAACCCTGATGCTTCAAAACTTAATTAGAAGGATGTGATTCTTGCTAATACAGTTATTTGTATGTGACTCAACACCCTGTGCTGGTTTCTTGGTAAATAATCTAAAAGGATCTGGTCAATTCACTGGAAAATTACTAGGAACAAAGCAATGTGTAGTTATTAATATACATTGGCTGTCATAAAAACCCTTCCTAAGAGAAAATAGTGAATGTTGCTGGTCTGTGACAGAATGTTTCCGTCTCTTCCCATGCTGAATATTTCATAAACCAATCGCCCACCTTATCTTTAGTTTCTCTACCATTAAAATTTCACCACCACTCTTGTTCTGCTACTTCCAGGTGTGAAACGCACCCCTCTGTCTCAAGCCTCCAGGGTGCGGAAGGGAGGATAAGGTGTCATGGGCACACCCTGACCAGTCTACGGCACGCTGATCCCCCACTCAAATCCCCTAAAGCAATGTAGGTAATGTAGTCCCTCTTTCATCTTGGAGCAATACTGGCATAGTGTATATAGCAAGATCAACCACTACATGTTTAGCCATTGAGTTTATCTCGTGTTTGACCCTTGCTTTGTCAGACTGCTCCACTTGTGTCACAGATAACTGTAACGTATCCTGCTCTTTGGTGTCAACCAGACTCCAGACAGACCTTATTAGAAGGTCAAAGTGGTGTTGCAGGTATTTAGCCGCAGACGCTGAGGCTACTTCCTCTTATCTCGCCTGACAACCATCTTTCATCTGCAGAGGCTCAACCCTTATCTTGCTCAAGGAAACACAATATTTCCTTTTTTATGGATAGCCCATTGGGTTAACCTTCTATCATTCATTTACCTCTGTTATCTGCCATTTACTACCCAGTTAAACAAAACAAATGTTCCCCTTTAATAATTGCAACTTCCACACAACTAATCCAGAAGACTGGTCACATTGTTTTGGTGGGCCTTGGTGCCATGCTCTGCTTTATGGTGTAATGGTGTGCTGGGACAAAGGGTTGGGAATCGGAGGTAGCTACTAATCATAGAGACCTCAGGCTGTGTGCTGAGGGGCTCGCCTTTCTTGAGCTTTGCCTCAACACAGAGCAGAGAGGAAAGGCTGAAATTAGACAACAACATGTCAAGTACTTCCCGGATGAGTGGATGGAAGGATGTTGGAGTGACGCAAGGAGTCGGCAGTTACTCAAAACATACTTGCTTACTACTTGTGTATATTATTGCTCTGCCGTGGTTTTTGTAAGAACTCCTTATCTAGGCAATTTGAATAACACACAGACAAGGAAAACATTATTTGCTGCCTACCTCTGTGGAGTTGTGGCAGCTCTTCAGGGCCAGGTTTCTCGGTAAAGATCTCTCGGCTCGTGTCTTGTTTTCGGACCCTTCCTCCAGAAGATGGTCCTTCACGATATATGTGCACTTCTCCTCAAAGTTTGCCTCGTTCCATAATGCCATGTCTGCGTCCTGCGTCTCTGGCATTGCTGTTGCGATGACCCCTGTGCTCTGCGGTGAGTTTTCTGATGTTAACATGGCTGTGGTGCACTGAGAGGAGGAGGCCTACAGAAAAGGAAGAGAAAAAGTGGGAGAAAATCTCGTCAAATGTCTCAAAAAGCAGATTATCTTGCAATGCGAATTACATCTACATGCTGACTAAAGACTCTTTCCTTTTACCTTTTATATTTCAATATAAGGAGAAGAACACAGACAATTCAAACAACAGCTGAAGAACCAGGGAATTTAAGTTTTGTATTGAGCTAAAATTAGATTACAAAGTGTGAGATCTGACACACAGGGCCAAGTCGGTGAGGAGAAGTGGTAGAGAATTCAACTTTTCCATCAACAGCTTCTACCGGACAAACAAACTTCAAAGTTGAACCTTCATTCTTGCTGCCCCATTGCCCCCACTGTCCCATACATCCTGTGACTCTCCAAAACCCCAACCCCTGGGCTATAAGGGAGGTTCCTGTGCACGTCAGCCCCGGAGCAGGAGCACTTTCACAAGGAAATCAGTGCTCCCAGTGAATCAACCAGACTTCCTCTGAACTGACTGAGACTTGGCACTCAGCCAGGTCTAAAGTGTCTTTCTCTTTCTCTTACTGTCTATCGGCCCCTTCTCAGGAAGATTGTTGTCAGGCACCTCAGCTCTGACAAAGGTATTCTTCCCCGACTGATGGGGTAAACGATGAAATAGTGACAGAGAAGAAGATAGAAGACTTGTGATTGAAAGACAATGCTCAGATTTGCCCTCTCTGAACTTCCTTTTCCAGGCTCATCAGTTTGTCTCAGTGATAAGGTCTGACCGACCAAACTCAGAATTGAAGTGAACATGTTGGTATTTTTAATGCCATACAATTCCATAAACCTGCACTATTATTTTGCTTAAATTAGGATTATATTTCCCCTTTTGATGTTGTTAAAAAAGTTGTGTTAATCAATGTAAAATGATTTAAAGCTCACACAGTAATCTGGCATTGAAATGCACTAATGGCACAAATGCTTCGATAACAAAATATCTCATCTTATTCTCATGGAGGGAAAAAAATGCAGATAGAAGTGCGAGAGATGAGATTTACAGGCGACATTTCCCCCCTATGTTTCTCTGAAGTGTGGTCACCACAGCTGACTAGAAATGACTGTCACAAGCGTGACAACTCACTCCGAAACCATCCAACCCAGTGACACAGCAGAAAATAAATTGTGAAAATCAAGACATGAGTCAAAGTAACACAGCTGTGTGGCTCGCAGGACAACATGTAACGGGTTGACTCTAGAAAGCACCTTACTTTGATATTATGTTACAAGGGACACCTTTTTAATGCAAAAATAAATAAATAAGTTGCCAAGTTGAAAAAGCACTCCAGTGACACAAAATTAAAAGTAAGAAAATCTATTATACAGTTAATAAAGATTTGAACTTACTGTGAAGCCTTGAGAGGAGCCACACATAAGGCAGGCTGTCGGTGCCCTCCTTGAAAGCTTTAATGTGAGTGAGCAACCGGTGGCTGTCCTCACTCTCTTGTCCTCTCTCTCTCTGTCAGCGTCTCTCACCCAACCTCAGTATCCTGTGTACCTGTGTGTGACTGGCCGTGCAACTGAATACTCAAGTGTGTGCCTGTTGCTTCTGGGAGGAGGGAAGGTGTGTGTGTTTGAAATACAGAGAGAGAGAGATAAACTCCCTTTTCCTCTTGTGCTCCCTCCCCCTCCTCCCCTTTGCCCCATGACTCCTCCTTGGAGGGTGTGTGTGTGTGTGTGTGTGTGTGTGTGTGTGTGTGTGTGTGTGTGTGTGTGTGTGTGTGTGTGTGTGTGTGTGTGTGTGTGTGTGTGTGTGTCACTCTCTTGCCCCGGGGCGTGAGGCTTTCTCCGGTGCACTGGCTGTCACACAGCTATGTCCGGATCAGACAAATACATCTTCATTTTCTGACAGACACCCACTCCATCTTTTGGGTGATAAGAAGGCATACCTGTGTTGTGTTCATTAGTCAGGGACACAGCACAGAGGAAATAAGGTCATTCTGGTGATTTGTTAAGTGTGAAACAAGGTTTGGAAATATCGATTGAGTCCAGTTCAAATAAGTTCAGCTAAAGCGTCATAGGAAATCTTGTTTGAATGCAGGATTAAATGCTGCACACCATATTTTCACACCATAAACCACATAGAAATTACAACAGTTCCTGATCTGACACTTTATGCACGATCATGAAAGAAAAGTCACATTTAGAGCACAAATGTCTCATCCTACAACATTGTTTAGGGTGTTCTGCAACTGACGGCCATACAAAAATTGCTAAAATTAAGTTGGTTAAGAGACACAATAATATCCAACTTTTCATCACAGCAGCATGAACTATTTCCATGTATGTATCAGTGTTGCCTGTTTGACTCACCGATACAGTTATGTGCCTCGGAAGTCTTACCAGAGATGTGGAGCAGAATTACTAATGTGAAACTAATCACAATTCTTGATATTTATTTTATGTTGAACTATTACCTGGATCAAGTAATCTACCACAAAAAAGAAAAGAAAAGTGTCTCTTTAAAAAGCACATTTAAAAAAATAACGTTAATCTGCCATTGTTTTTTCCTCAATTAAATTATTTGATCGATGAAACATCACAATATCCTGACCTATAGTACAAGGTCATCAAAGCAGCACAATACTAAAGGTTCTCGATAAACTATAACATATTGTCATAATAAATAATGTGTTACTACTGCTCAGAAAAGATGTGGACTCTTAATAAAACATAAAATTACTTTTCCTCGTGATATTTACTTTTGATCATCCGTTTTTGTTTATTTGAGAGATGTTTAACTCTTATCCAAATTAATTAATTTGGTATAAATCCTACATTTCAATAAGTGCATATCATAGTATATAATAAACAACTGATAACATTTAAAAAAACACTAACGGAAACTGTGCCATCTCTTAAAATACAGATAAATGAATACTGTTGAGGTTGTGTTACTGGGTGCAAGCGGGAACATTTTCACCCTGAGTTTTCCCTTTCAGGAAACTTGTGTCCAGCTGTCCTTCTGTGCTGCTCTGTGGGGGTGAGATTCAGAATGTGTTGATACTTGTGCGATGCTGTTAGTTCATATGTAGCTTGACTTTCACCCCGATCTGCTCCCCCCTTGTTCTCTTTTCCAAAAGCAACATTTAACTTGGCAGGCTGCCAGGCAGCCAGCCGAAGAATTGTCTGAATTTTCAGACTTGTTATCCACGCGTTTGACACGCGACATAATGCAAACAACTTATCATTCATAGGTGCATTTGCAATGCACATTGTTCCCATTCACTTTCTCTTGTTGCATTGCCATGTGTCGAGTGGATTCTGTTGCTCATAGACTCTCCTTGGTTTCTGGCTGTTTTGTCCTTCCTTTCATGCTTCCTGTCCCTCTCATCACACCTGACCAAGCTGCTAATTACGGCTGCTGACATGAGCCACCATGTAATTTAAAATCCACTTCTCTCTTGCTGTTCGGCTTTTTCTCTTTGCCTTCAGACATCTCATTCATCACCTTCTATTCACCTCTTCTCTCCTTCGCCCCTCCTCTTCCTCTGCCTCTTTATCTGAAGCTTTTCTTTACTACATCTATTACTCATCTTCTGTGTGAGTAATTCACATAACGATAACATGACCTTTTCTTATTAGTCGTGGAGCGGACTCTGACCCGAGATTGCTCTCAGAATTCTGGTTTTGATGTGGTCCGCACAGCATTTAATAACTGCATTCATTCATGTATTTAAATTATTTTGGTTAATCCATGTTCTACCCATCAACTCACTAACAACAAATATCAATGGCAGAAGGTACAATATGTATAGATGTATACTTTTTGTTATAGAAAATATGTGGTAGCTGTTGAATATGCCATACACAATAAACTATAAACAATAATTCCATATAGCTCCATTGCACTGAGGTGAAGAGATATATTTTTCTTTTAAAGGCAAATAAAACTGAAGCCACTAGTATTTACTAGTATTTAGAAAAGTAAACGTGTTTATGTATGTTTGCTCTGACGACAGCTTATAAGGAAGGGAACATTTGCATTTTACAGTTGACAGAGGACACTGTTAGTAGTTATCAATGAACCGGAACACAGAGAGGCTGCTTGCACACAGGCTGATGGTGCCTTTGGGGCCTCTGTAAATGCTGTAGGTGTCTTAAGCCCTATAATTTCCATGCTTGAGTCTGTACCTGCCTTGGGTCATTTCTCGCAGCAGGACTAAAGGGCGGCTCCTTCCCCTACACCCCCCCCGTGGATGAGGACAATGATCTCGACAGAAATGGCTGATGCAGAGCCCATTTTATAACCCATTACAGCTGAAATGTTTGACGCAGCCTCCAACTCTGCCTTTCTTAAAGTTTTATGGCTGACGCAAATGGAAATATTTCGCATTCTGTCCAAACTTTATGTCACAGTCTCTCGTGCATGTTCCCCTCACTTTTCCCTGCCATGCTGTGCTGTCAGCCCCCGTCAACCTCCCCTTCCATTTAATGTTACTTTAAGTGATTTCCTTTACCCTTCACTCTGTTCAGCTTGTGATGGAGAAATCACTCAAACAGTCTTTTTTTGACATGACGGGAGCAATATGAACTTGATGAATATGTTTTGAACAGAAAAACAGTGACGTAACTTGTCTCTCTCCATCTTTTTATCTATCCTGTTTTCCACTTTAGGTGTGAATGTGAATAAATGTCAGCACGACATCATAGCCACCACCCACCCTGTCTACCAACTGTCTTCCTTCAGCCGGTGGATGATCTCCTGTTGACAGGCCAAGGGTTATTATCATGGTTTCAGGTCTAAGAGGAATGCTACTGCACTTCACAACAGATGTCTTTTTAAATCCTCACAAAAACCACCCACAGAGATGAGGACGTACTGTACTCAGCTGACCCAGAGTGTAGACGTCTGTAACCTGCCAATGAAAGGTAATGTCCAACGCTTACACACATGGACCTGCAGAGACAACACCTGCACAGACGGGTTTCCAGGAGGCAAAAAGAGGATTTCCAAGAAATGATTAACATTTAAATGTCCAACCAGTATACTGCTAAATTGACGCCAGCAAATAAAGTCAATTAAGTTACCATGGATATCGTTTTTTATACTTTAACTCCAATTTGAGTCGTACAACAACTGTTCAACTCTGAGTGTGAGTGTACACATAATGTGAAAGCTGCAGGAAGGAAATCTATTTTTCATACAGAGCTGTCGGCTGTCAGGTTAAAAAAGTCTGCAGTCTGCCTTCCGATCTGGAACATTCTGTCATATGTAATTTCTGTTACACTGTGTTCACAAACTTCGTTCTGGATCGACTGGACGAGCTGCTACTTATTAACACTGCTCTAGTAAAGGACAGTTCTTCAAGGCTATTCATGAAGGCCATTCATAGGAAAATCATCTGCATGTCACAATAACCACATGCATGGTAACTTCAATCAATACATTCTTGTTTTTCTTAGTTTGGCTTGATGCAAGTGTGACAAGCATGCAATGCACCACAGTAGTTTCACAAAAAACGTACTAGCATTTTTTCAGTGCTTTCAGCCACATTTAAATAATCTTACACTATCTGAAGATTCAAATAACGTTTGAGAACAACTTGATTTTGCTTTTACATTCTATTCGTTTTTCCTAGTCTTGCAAAACGTGTTATATATCATCATACAGCTATATATTAAACCATAAATACATATTTAAGTTTCAATCAACCACCTATATTTTATTTATTAAGTGCATGAAATGGATTGGTGTCTTATCACCACTACCCTGTCTTGTGGTTTAGCAATAATGTCATCATACTGGGTATTTTATGTCAAGTGTTTCCTTTTTCCCACACTTGCTTTAAGTTCTAGCAGCAGCAGTTCTAACCAGTGTTAGCAAGTTCTAACACTGGTTAAAAGGTTTTGTTCTTCCTTTAAACTGGTCTTTAAAAATACTGCTGGAACTTTGCACTTTACGACTGCCCACCCAAAGAAGTCATACAAATGTTGATCTAAAAATGCATGCAGGACTTGCCTTGATGCTTTTTATCAGCCCAACTTGTTCTAATAAATATAAGCTGCAGCAGTACAGTCTGAAAACACAATATCCTCAGTACAAAGAGGATTTCGTGCTGAACACCAATTTGACTGACTTCTTAAGGAGGAAGTGTCAGACCCCCAGGAGCCACACCTGACTGTTTTAAAAGGCACCGCGCATTGTTTTGTCTTCCTCCTGATTACTAAGGCAGGCTGTAATAATGACCAGCAGTGAGACGCACCATCCGGGAAGGATGCACACAAACTCATACTCACACAAAAACACACTCTCTTGCATGTCCTTCAAAGCTAGAGTCCCCCCAAGTATGATGACACTACAAGAATTTGGCACGTAAAAAGTAGAAGTTTATAATTTTTTTATTATTTTGAAAATGTGTGTTTAAGTATCTGGTTCTGTTTCTCTGGCCGTTTTTCACCTAGCGGATTCAGCTCAGTCAGCCTTGGGTAGGTAGCTTGCCGTACTCAGATTCCTGCCATATTTCTGGATGGACACTGAACCCGATCCATGCTGCCACAGTGTGGCACGGGCTAGAGTTTTCCCTTACTCTCCCTCTCTCTCTCACACACACACACACACACACACACACACACACACACACACACACACACACACACACACACACACACACACACACACACACACACACACACACACACACGCACACGCACACACACACACATACCATGTATACATCACTTCAGGGGACATTACATTGACTTACATGCATTTCCTTGAGACTTATCCTAACCTTAACCATAACCAACACATGCCTAACCCTAACCCTTACCCTTAACCTTACCCTTACCCTAACCCTAAACCTAACCAAGTCTTCACCCTAAAATTAATGATTCCCCTCATGGGGACCTCCAATTTGTCCCCATAAGGGAGGCGAGTCCCCACACGTGACTGTGTAAACAGATTTAGGTCCCCACAAGTATAGTAATGCTAGGCCACACACACACACACACACACACACACACACACACACACACACACACACACACACACACACACACACACACACACACACACACACACACACACACACACACACACACACACACACATCCTCCCTGGTATCTCAAATAAAGACACAGAAAGAATGACGTGCAATATGCTTGCGTATATTCTTATTCATGCATGCACATTCCTTACAGTCTCTGTCCTTATCTTTCTGCGAGTGTCACTGACCCACCCTGACGTGATTGTTACTGACATGCATCACCGTGTTCCTTAATTAATAGTAAGAATGAAGGGAAACCTGTTCGCATTTACCGACCAAACCATTTTCTTGACGTTGTTGCTCAGGTTTAGATCAGAAGATTGATACTGCTCATTATCTTGAGCAACAGATAGAGCTGAGTTTGCGTAAATACTGGAATCAAGATAAATAGCTAGCTTGGCTCTGTCTAAAGGTAACATGGTAAGAGAGCAGAATCAAAATGTACAAGACTGTAACTTTGAGTTTTGGTATTTACGAATCAAACAATAAATCAGTTCTTTAGACCGTGTGCTGTCCCCGTGCGATATTTAAATGTCCTCATTGAGCAAGAGCACAATAGGAGTGCAATACAGTGTGTTTAAATGGTTTTCCTCAGGAATGGCCTCCATTATAAAAGGGGAACTTTACTACCACTCAGTGACAACATCAATGACATCACCAGGTGCCACTGTGTCTGTCTGCACGACCCAGTCAGTGTCTGACACTGTTACACACTCACGCACAGATGCACACTCTCTCTATTTAAGGACCAGTCAGACAGCACTGTCCTCCACCTGTCTCCAGTGTTACCTGCCCCAGTTATTAGCAGGGTCCCAGATCCCCACTGTAAGTGCACATGTCAACAGTGAAATTACAGGGCATTCACACACACATATTTGTTTTGCTTTTAAAAGGGTAATATCCGTCTGCACGCAAGCAATACATTTATTTCCTCCTTCTCTTGTTCTTTTCCCCCCCCCTACAAACCCAGAAATCAGAGCAGGTGAGGTTCAAAGACACACCAGAGAAAAGGACATGAAGAGAGGAGATGTGTAGGGATGATGGACACATTGGTGCTGTGTGTTTGTGTAATGACAAGGAGAAACTCATGCTTTTCAGCCCTGTTTCTCTGGTCAGTGCGGACTTCACCTGATTACAAAGCAGTGTCATTAGATCTAAGCTTTGTTCACCCACTTAGCTCGCTTTTGACAAACTAATTAAGACAAGAAAGTCTCTTCAGAAGTCTGAGGTGAGAGTCTGTGTCCTGAAATGCGACTGTTAGTCTTTGGCAAAACTTGAGATGGTGTAGTAGTGGGAAGAAGTGCCCTGACAAGTTTGACGAGAATGAAAACATAGTGTGACAAATACAAATTGCTTCGACTAAAAGATAAAGGTCTGTTTTCAAATAATGACAAATAGTTTTTATGTTTACTGGAATTACCATTGGTTTATCATCAGTATAAAAAAGCTGCGTGCATTCCCAAGTGATCAAAGACTCTAGCGCCAGCTTTTTTCAAAAACCTGACCTTTTATTCTCTCCTCTTTCACCAAGTTCACTTTGGGTAACCTGAGTGCTCTCTTTCCCTATTCAACATGATCAGTACAAACAATGACAAACTTCCCTTCTCCTCAGGGTGATTGACTCGGTCTTATTGTCGCTCTTATTATGTGTTTTTTCTGCTGAAAGAACTCATGACTGTACGTCTGAATAGAAACTGACAGAACCTTATTAGAGGTGGAATCTGTCGACCTAAAACAGCCACAAATGAAGTCACCGCTAGACAGCATAGGACTTGTTTCGCACAAATTAATGGTTGTTCTTTTGTCAATGATCGACACATTATATTAGTCACTGTGTTTTGGCTGTCAATGGCACAGCCTAAAACATGAACCAACTTTACCTTGGTGAGCAGACGTGCTGTATACATGATGACAAATGCATTAAGCATTTCCTATCATTTCTGCACCAATCACATCCGTCTTCCGTGCATGCTGTAATTTCCCTGACTGGATCCTCAAAAACATCCTGTTGTCTGAGGACATCTGAGGGGCCAGGTTGGACTGACCCTCCACCACATCACACACAGGACAGAGCACAGACTGTTATGCTGGCCCCGGCTAATGACAGCCGAATGAGAGAAACGGGCAGGAAGCTGTCCCCTGTGATCTCTGTATTTAAAAGCGTCCTTATTATTGCTTGAGTATTGTTTTGTCGCGTTGGGATCCCTTTGGACTGCTATTATTAAGTCCAAGGACTGTGACTGTGACAGTATATTTTAGCTGCTGAGATAAAGAAGCATAGACATCCCTTATTGCAATTATGGCCATTATGATTAATAAGCAATATAAACTATTTTTGTAAGAAATTGCCACAATAACTTGCACCAAAGTCTATTTATATGACCTACAATGATAAGCATGTCTCTCTATAATCACAAAATTAATTAAATTAAAACAATTTAAAACATCTTTCCCCAGACCCTGAATTAAAAAAAGGAAACTTTTTTTAAATGGCTGTTTAAATACTCTTTCATGATAAAAAATACTAAAAGTCTTATGTTTATCAAACAAAATAGATACAATCTTAACATCGAGTGACATTGTTAGGTAAATAACATGAAGTATAATATGTGTAATATGTTTTACTGTTTTAGAAGTGCATTTTTTAGGTTGCCTTTTACTTTCGAAATAGACTATTAAAGACCTAACAAAGACTAAAGAACGAATTACCAAGATTCAAGGCGCTGCTTTCTGCAATTATTTCATTATTTCATTGATTTACTCTGTGAGTAAGAACAGCAAAGGGAAGCGAAAGTATTTAGATGCTTATATGTTACAAAGTTCTTATCAGAATATTACAAACTGAACATTCAGTGACCAACATATCTTTGCATGTGGTTCTTCATATCTTGTGTTGTTATAGTTAACATGATCAACAGTTTCCTTTCTACTTTATACACCTTTACAAAATGCGCTGCTCCACAGGAACCGCAATGAGTAAGGCCGTAGAGATTTATGAATGAGTTAACCTTGTGTTAACCCTGAGCAGCGAAACACAACAGGTGGTCATCCTCCTTTGTCCGCTGCAACAGAGACAGGTGCTTCCGACTATGGTGGACAGATCACTGTTGACCCTGGACAATGGAGGAAAACAGGGGAACAAGAAGGTCTAATCCATGCATGGCCACTTCCAGCCCAGCCCAAGTCTATGTCAAACACACAAATGCATAAACCCACCCACTCTATGAGAATAAATAGTCCATATTTCAATGCAAACATAAACAACCTCCTTCAAACTGTCAGTGTTTTTCTCTCCCTGGTTTGTTAGGGAAACAGAGGCGTCAGAGGACAATAGTTCTGTGACCCATAACTGAGCCTGACATAGGCAAACAGGAAGAGATCCCCTTTGCTTAGTGGGGTATCCTGACTCCGGCTTAAAGAAGGGAAGAAGAATGGAGTAGTGGGGGAACGGGGGAAGGGGAGACCACTCTTTGACCCATAATATCCACCTACATTGCAGGAAACAAAGGTAGAGCTGCAATTAAAGCTTATTTTCGTCATCGATTCATCTGCTGATAATTATCTAGATATGTCTGTCTGTAAAATGGTGGAAAATAGGGAAATGTGTTGATACAATTTCGTCAAAGTCCAACGGTGATATCTTTAAATGTCTGGTTTTGTCAATCCAGATTTAGAATATATTCAATGTATGTGATATGAAACATAGACCGGCAACATATCCTATATTTGAGAGGCTTAAAACAGCATTCCTGCCATTTTGCATACAAAATGCTTTCATGATATATTGATAGAAGTTGGCAATCATTTTTCTGTCAGTCTAAAAATCGAATAATCAACTATTGTTTGTAGCTTTAAACAGAAGAGACCAAAACACACACTCCCTGAGCCAGAAGAAAAATCAATTGACCTGAGATCAACAATGACCCTTACTATGACACAAACATACCAACATTTTTCTACACAAAGAAAAACTAAACATGGTGTCTTATATTTACTCTGGCTGCACTAAGCTCCTCTCTTTCTCCACTTTCACTGTGCATTCACCTGTGAGAATGCAACCACCTCATGTTCCTCTGAAATCTGGCTCTGTTCCTCTGAAATCTGGCTCTGTTGCATGACGGCTCTGACGCTCCAGGCCAAATCTGAAAGTAACACTTCAGAGGCATCTCACTGTATGATCAGCGGTGGTATCCAAACAATGGGTTTCCTTTTTGCCGGAAACACTGCCGTGTAATTAAACTTGTCTCAAGACTCTTATCTGCATTGTTGTAGAATGACTTACAGTCACAATGTGGCATCTCAAAAGATAACAACACATTCAACAAGGTGTTGGTTACCATTGAATAATATAGTCAGTTGGAAGTATGTTTTTGCATTTTTAAGAGCAGATAAAACCAACCAAACAGTTGGGTGTCCCAGAAAGTCATGTTATAGAAAGTTACCTGTTAAAATGAATCCTTCACCTAGTGGATCTACTCATTTCCTCAAGCTACCTCAGTGGGCCTTATCTCATGTTATCAGTCCTTAAGAGTAAATGTCAATGATGATGACGGTCAAATCAGGACTGATTGATTAAGTAAGGAGAGACAGGAAGGGAGGGGAGGATGATGAGCAGAAAGAAAGAAGGGTTGACCTCTATCCTTCTCTGTCACGTAGATAAGAGTGGTGATGGAGATTCCCGGTGGACTTGGATAACCTTTTTCTAAAGGTGCAACATCACCATTTGCAACTAACCCATTTTCTCTGCATTATTAGATTATTTTTTGGGGGGAAATAGGGCCATAGTTGTTCCATAAATACTTTTGCCTTATGTTTTAGATTTGGTAACATTTTTAACGGGTGACTTACCACATTATTTTTCACAACATCAATACTCATGCAAATTAGCCTTGGACTGTAGGCCTACCTTTGTATTCTGGTCCGACAGTAGAATTAATAAATAAAATCCCTGTGAAGAACAGAAAGTAAAGTATCTTCTTAATTATACAAACGTGTTTTTTAATCAAATAATAAATAATCAAATAGATAATATCGCCACATATTGGCTTATATTAAATGGAAAGCCAAATCAACTTATGAAACTTTCATTCCCATGTTCACAAGTAAGCTTGAAAGAAGCAATTGAATTTGCTACAGTAGTTTGCCAAAAAAAAATCATTTTTCTAAAGCTCCAGTTTGGTTGAATTAACTCAAAGGTAACCTGAACACATGTAGTATAAACTGCAGCAACACCATGTCAAACCTTAACATGTAATATTCATTGTCATTTTATTCAAGGCAGTTCAAATGTGTGGCTTGTAACGATAAACATATATATATATATATATATATATATATATATATATATATATATTATATGTATTAACAGGAACAAACTAAATGGATTTAATATTATTGAAGTGCTCAATCACTTATTTTAGCTTCAAATTAGATTATACACATTGCAAGTTTGAATTATTTTCATTTAAATCATCTTAACTCTGATTTGGAGGTTACATTAAATGACCTCTAAGAGTTTTAGCCAAATCTCCACATAGTTTATAAACTTAGTTGCACATTGTCTATATTCAGGAAACAGCTATGATTCTGTTCTGGTCTCTCGTCAGTAGAGGGCGCCCTGACACCGGTCTGATCCCCCCGGCAACCAGCGGGTTTCTCTTCAAAGCGCTCGTTGGCTGTGTGTAAGCAGAGCATCTTTCTGCCAAGCTTCCATCTCCTGAAGTTGATGTTTTACAGACTCCAGAGGGTCATTTCAAAACCACTCTTTCACTCTCTGAGGCAGCTCCTTTTGTTACGCAGTTCCCGAAAACTGACCTCCAAAATGTCTTTCCAGTATCCACAAGCTTACCGCGACGATGCAGTTGTAAGTTAATGTGGCTAGCTAACTAGCCTAGCTTGCTAGTACGCCGGGATGCTTAATCATCATGCTTTTCCATTCATTTGGTGTGAGCCTCTGCTTTGTTAGCATGCTAGTTAGCTTAGCATGCTCTGACAACCCAGACTGAGTTTGTTGACAAACGTCTGGGCAGTCGTTTCCAGTTAACCATAACTTTATTCACTCTTCCTATATTCATTCTTAGTTAACATTTCTTTGCTGTTTAGCTAACGCTGCAAACCAATCTGAACGTGCTAGCTTGGTTGCATTAGTCTGTTGTATTGCCACACCTAATGTTACCTAGCTGGTTCTAATTTTAACCGCTGTCATTGCTATTTCTCCTCCCTCAGATGGATGTCTATCACGACGACAAAGTACCAGATCCATACAGCTGGCTGGAGGACCCGGACAGTGAAAAGACACAGGTAAATTATAGTTTATTGCCATATTTTGCATAGAATATTAGTTTGTTAAACTGGATTTTGTGTTTATATTTCTGCACTGATATCTCTTGTTTTATAATTGCTTAAAGGTACAGGTCACCATTATGTAAACAAAAGACTGATGTTAGTATGTAATTGGCATTTATCACCACCAGCCGTAGGTTTATTTGATATCACCAGGGGTCTGTCCCTAGAGGGCTGTTCACTGAGTGATCTGGGTAACTGCTCAGTCAAACCTGGAGCATAAGGTAAACACACCTGTTGTGATTTTAATCGGCAACTTTATTCAGATACATCTGTTTCTTTGAACTGTCTGCAGGGATTTAAATACATTGATGTGTACTACCTCTTGGTCTTATATCTTCTTCCATCAGGCCTTTGTCACCGCCCAGAACCAGCTGACTGTGCCATATTTAGAGAGCTGCGAGGTGCGAGACCTGTTCAAGGAGCGCATGACTGAGCTGTATGACTACCCCAAGTACAGCTGTCCCTTCAAGAGAGGGGACAAGTGAGTGATAACAATATCATGTTGTCACAACTCTGTGGAGCACATGTGTAAAAGATCCTTTTTCATCATAATAATTATTCTCTTCCTTTTCAGGTACTTTCACTTCTACAACACAGGGCTCCAGAACCAGAGTGTGATGTACATGCAGGATAGCCTGGATGCTGAGCCTAAAGTCTTCTTAGATCCAAACACATTTTCTGAAGATGGAACTGTTGCCCTGCGAGGTAACGACGACACAATGTCTTTTATCACTGATGTTATTTTATTACAGGCTTTGTTATTCTTTTAACTATTCCTCATGCTTTTTTCACATATTGTGCAATTCTGCTATTCTGGATATTGTACTCTTTGATAATAAATTATATTATATTATACCGTATTCACAGTACGCATGACTTCATCTCATAAATCATCCCTCAAGACACATTTTTACAATTTGGCTTTATCTATTTTAATTTGTTGACAGTTATTTTTTTATTTGATTGCTCGTTTGCGTTATTTTATTAGTCCTTGTTTGCAAAGTAATTTTTTTAAGTGTTACTATTATAATTATGTATTTCATTGTTATTTCTGCATTTTATTTCAAAGCCTTAGCCCCATGCACTGGCACAGATTCACAGAATGGTTTCTCAATATGGTAATATCGACGGAAAATGTAAAACCGTCGTGTCCAGAAATAACCTGTTATTTATAGCATCAACATGTACAGCTAATTAAGGAATGTAGCCTTTCTCTGATGTCTTTGTTAACGTCCCGTTTTCTGTTCCTCTGTTCACTTCAAGGCTACGCATTCTCTGAGGACGGAGAGAACCTGGCGTACGGAACCAGCGCCAGCGGTTCGGACTGGGTGGAGATCTGCTTCCTGCAGGTAGAAGGGGCCAAGGCTCTGGAGGATCGCCTGGAGCGAGTCAAGTTCAGCTGCATGTCCTGGACTCATGATGGGAAGGGTCTCTTCTACAACTCTTACCCAGAGCAGAAGGGAAAGAGTGACGGTGAGGTCAAGACCGTGTTGGCTGCGTATTCCTGCCTGAATTTCCCTCAGAATGATGAGATTATATCGCACCACCACACACACAGACTGTAATACCCCTGATGAGCAATAACACATATAACGGATGTGTAATATAATTCACGCTTTATTTTTCATTCAATTTATTTACATTTATATATTCACTGCTACTTTTTTTATCATGCTGTGCTTATCTGCAATTATTTTTTTACTTTAACTATTTTCATTATAATTCTTTTTTTTTGTACGTAAATCTATTCTCTCTACTTTACCTGTTCTATACTTCTGCTGTTGTAATAATGTAAATGTCCCCGTTGCGGGACAAATAAAGGAATTCTGATTGGCTAATAATTGGTAAAGCTAAATACCTGAAACATAGATTTTCTGAGGAAAGATAGATTTTGCTCTACATGCTTCACTTGCAGCTTCCACTGCTCCGACAGCTGTGATGGGTTGTTTCTGAAACCGTCAAATGTTTTGTCCTCTAGGCACTGAGACCTCCGCCAACCTGCACCAGAAGCTGTACTTCCATATTTTGGGGACTCCTCAGTCTGAGGATGTGCTGTGCGCTGAATTCCCCGACCACCCCAAATGGATGGCTGGAGCTGAGGTGTGCCAGAGAGTCATTTATACCATCCTAAAATCAAAAAACAAATAAAGACGAGAGCTGTGTTAGATATTTAGAGAGGGTTAAGTGATTGGATGTATATTGCAGGTATCAGACGATGGAGGCTACCTGCTGCTGTCGATCAGGGAGGGATGTGATCCGGTCAACAGGCTGTGGTACTGTGACCTGAAGACCACTCCTGAGGGAATTACAGGTACGTCAAGATTGTTGTTTTATTTTCTTGATCTTTCAGCATATCCATTGGTGTTTACCATTACCTCGTCATCATTGTAAGATTGACAGGTTTGTATGAGTTATATTTGAATACTGATACTATAAACTTTGTTAACTAGACTGCAAAATAGCACTTCCTCATTATTCTGTTAATGTGAAGTGATCTCATTATAGCGCTAAAATATCCCTCCTTTATGTTTAGGACTTTTGCCATGGGTGAAGCTGATCGACAACTTCGACGCTGAGTACGAGTACGTGACCAACGAGGGCACGTTGTTCACATTCAAGACCAACCTGGACGCCCCGCGGTACCGCCTCATCAACATCGACTTTGCCTCTCCGGCTCAGACCAACTGGAAGGAGCTCATCCCTCAACACGACAAGGATGTTATTGGTGAGCTGCTGCACCTTCCGTACGGTTAAAGTGTTAAAACTAGGCGTTTAACATTTTGAGGTCAACCGGAATACACATTTCAGCTTCTCATCTGCTGCCTTTCCCTTGTTTTCCCTGCAGTGTTTGCCACCTGTACTTTCTCCAGCTACGTGTTTGTGTGTTTCCTGCACGACGTGAAGAACGTGTTGAAAATGTACCGCCTGAGCTCGGGGGAGGAGCTGAGGACCTTCCCCCTCGACGTGGGCTCCGTGGTGGGCTTCACAGGACGGAAGAGGGACTCTGAGATCTTCTACTATTTCACCTCCTTCCTCTCCCCAGGTACAAGATGACTCTACATAGTGTTATGGTTGTTTGTGTAGTAGTTTTAGATGCTATATCTCTTTGATGCTATGTGTTGTTGGGGGAAAAGTGTAAATATGTATGCATTAAGTGCTGCAAAATGCACATGGGATTAAGGGAAGAAAACAACTATTTTGTGTCAAAATGATCGTACAATTGGACACAAAACTCACACTGGTGGCATAAAATACGCGCAAAAGTTGGTTATATTGTATCTTGCCACATGTCTAACAATGTTGAGGTTGCATTACGTATAGTTACTGTATAAAGATGTGACACGTTCTGCACATATAGTCAGATAGACGGTTCTTCTGATGTCCGGCAGTGACTCAGTCAGTAGGGGCTTGGACTGCGGTTCAAGTCCCCGACCAGACCTATTTGGAGTGTGGACTGGTACTTTGAGAGGTCCCAGTTCACCTCCTGCCCTGCCGTGGTGCCCTTGAGCAAGGCACCGGACGCCCGCCCACTCCCATTGCTCCCCGGGCGCTGTACACTAGCTCCTAGTACTAGACTCCTGGTACTAGGATGGGTTAAAAGCAGAGGCCAAATGTCACTGTGTGCTCTGCATGTGTGACCATTAAAGAGCGGGTTTCTTCTCTTGCATCCAGCCATCATTTACCACTGCGACCTGACGAAGGAGCCGCTGCAGCCGCACATCTTCAGAGAGGTCACTGTCAAAGGCTTCAGCCCCTCAGACTACCAGACCACCCAGGTAATGACAACATTCCAGACCTTATTTGATCTGTGTACACTATTTCTATCAAAGAATACTTCTTTGATAGAAATTCTTTTCATTTCAATATTGGTCACTGAAAGATGAAACGTTAATAGAGAAATGTTTTGTATCTGTTTTCCTTGAAAACCCTAAATATATGCCACTTCTTAAAGTACCAACCCAATATAACGGCTATGAATGACATTGACAAGGGAAAAATGAGCTAAGGTGTGTTCTGGTCCTGAACAATTTCTTGAGTTAGTGTGAATATTAAAACACATTTTCAACATAACATTAATAGTTTATTTGAAGTAAAGATAGTAACGCTTCTGTAAACTATGTTTCAGATGTATTGTTGTTCTCTCAATGAGCACAGTGACCCGAGAAAGTACATTGTTAAAATAAGAACAGATGACATACTTTTAAATGAGGGACTATTTTCCTGTCCTTTATCTGAGATTCAGGCCGATAACAAAAAGCCAGAAACCACATTTCTACCATGACAAATGCTGAGAAAGATGTATTTGATGTTATTCCCACTCCCATGTGTGTCCAAGAAACATTCCCTCTTATTTCCTGGCTCTGTTCCAAGTCCTACTTGTCTCCTGACGGTGTTTCTTTCTCTGTCGTTGCCAGATCTTCTACCCCTCCAAGGATGGCACAGAAATCCCCATGTTTATCGTCCACAAGAAGGGCCTCAAATTGGACGGCTCCCATCCAGGTTTTCTCTACGGCTACGGTGGTTTTAACATCTCCATCACGCCAAGCTACAGCGTGTCGCGGCTCATCTTTGTCCGACATCTGGGAGGAGTGCTGGCTGTCGCCAACATCCGAGGAGGGGGGGAGTACGGGGAGACCTGGCACAAAGGTGGGGGGGATTGTTCTCATACGTCTTGATTGTTGTCTCGATGTTTTAAAGTAATACCATTGCAAACTCCTCCTTTACGCACTTGTATTTCTCCCTTTTAGCCGGCATGTTAGCCAACAAGCAGAACTGCTTCAACGACTTCCAGTGCGCCGCTGAATATCTCGTGAAGGAGGGATACACTACTTCCTCCAAGCTGACGATCAACGGGGGCTCCAACGGGGGCCTGCTTGTAGGTATGTATGCAGCTGCCTGAGGAACGGCTCGCAGTGTTTCCCACAGATCTGAAATATACTTGGGCGGGTGGTGGTAAAAAAATATTTTAACAATATGTTTATTTATTGACTTTTCATTCCGGTATAATCATTTTGCGCAAAGATGGCACTGTTTGTCAGAGCACTTCATCCTTCTGGGATTTCATGAAGAACAGCTCCAACGCCTGTGTGTATGGGAACGCCTCTGGTGCTGGTCCATTAACTGCCAGTGTTTCCCACAGATCTGAAATATACTTGGGGGGGTGGTGGTAGCGGGGGGGGTTGAGGTGACGTGCAACAACATTAACCTTTCCGTTGGTCGTTTGTTAGCAGACCCTTCACGCGATGGCAGAGCGAACAGGTACAGGCAGGGTCCATAATGATAGCCCTATAGTTTAAATCTACTACCCGCACATGAACATATGGAAATGGGTTACTATTTTAAAAAAAAAAAATGTATTTAGGAACCTATCCATGTGATTTTTAGTGGGGGTCGACCTCAAATCCTCTAGGGGGGTACGATTTTTAATTTATTTTGGAGTAAATGCATCAATCTGGTGCACTTTGAGGGGAAAATAAAGAGACTAGATCTATGGAAACACCTATATTAAACAGAACTGTATACATTTCAATAATCATAAAATCATGGCCATAACCAATAACATACCATTTCCAATATGAAAAAAACACTGAAACTTGTTTATTAATTTATTTTTGGTTCATTTATAGTTGTGAGTGTGTCTGTGCTCCTGAATCAGCCTCTCCTGTCTCCCTCCTCTCCCCCCTCTCCCTCCTCTCCCCCCTTCTCCTCTTTGAGGCAGCAGCAAAGACTAGTTTTCTCTCAACAAGTTTTAAAAGTGTATCTTACCTTTTTTCACCTAGTTAACTTTTTATTTATTTATTCATGCATATTTTACTAATCACATTACATTTCATTTAGCTGACGCTTTTATCCAAAGCGACTTATAATGACCGATTATAGGGACATTCTCCCTGGAGTAACTAAGGGCTAAGTGCCTTACTCAAGGGCACACTAGTGGTGGTGTTCCTGGCGGGATTTGAACTCACAGCCTTCCGATCTTCAGCCCACCTCACTATCCATTAGAGATTAGACCAATCACTACCCTCTCAAATGGAAATATGTGTTTATATAAATGGTGACCACACCGTTTGAGACCCACTGAGAACTTAGACTAAGTTAACTATCTAAACACTCAAGAGAGTCCTTTACCTCACCTGAGCTGAGGTTATCCCGAGCTTGAATGACACACAGAGACCAATCAAGGGCTTTGATTTATGATCTGTATGACAGTGGCCATGTTGGCAGGCCACATCATGTGGACAGCCATCACCCTGTGTGAGGCAGGCCACTTAACAGGCCAGAAGGAGGCGATATCAGAGCAAGGGAGCGAGGGATCATTGTCCACAAGTTAATCGATCGCAGATGGCGTCGTGGTCACAGACGAATAAAAAAATAAAAACCTAAATGGGTCGCGAAATATACCTGGGCGGCCGTTAATATACCTGGGCGGCCGTTAGTATACCTGGGCGGCCGTTAGTATACCTGGGCGGCCGTTAGTATACCTGGGCGGCCGTTAGTATACCTGGGCGGCCGTTAGTATACCTGGGCGGCCCGTCCAAGTATAGTCTATGTGTGGGAAACCCTGGGCTCGTGGTCTGTTTCATCCATAAAAACCCTGAGTGGAGACGCCAAAGATTCAAACAAATCTTAAGCTATTACAATGAAAGTCTTTTTGCCGAAATGGAAGAGTTGGTGTTTTGATAAAAGGCTTTTATGTAAATGTCAGTAATTATTATTGTAAAAGCAAAGTGCAATGGAAACAGATTTAGCAAATAAAGGGTAACGTTAATGAGGCACATGATTAGCATTAAATTAAGTTTCTGTTCTGCTGACCAGATGAAAAACTTCCTTACATTAATACATGAAACCAACAGCAATGCCATAATTCCATCCAGTTTTTTAAAACATATTTGGTACAACTTACGCTCTTTTAAGTACATTTTGTTGCGCTCTCTTCCTCTGCAATGTTTTCCAACATGTTTTCCAATGGCACCACCTACTGCTCACCTTGAAGAACAACGCACAATAAACATTTAATATCTGTAGTGAAGGACAACAAGCATTTATTTGCATTTCCATTTTCACTTTTTCTCAAAATGTAGATATAATTTGCAACATGACTGGTTGGAAACCTGGCTTTAGTGTATTGAAACCCTTTGAAGGAAGCCTTAGTGCCCCTGTTGTGTCTGACTGTGTGTCTGACTGTTTCCTCTCCCAGCCGCCTGTGTGAACCAGCGGCCCGAGCTGTTCGGCTGTGCCGTCGCTCAGGTGGGCGTCATGGACATGCTGAAGTTCCACAAGTTCACCATCGGACACGCCTGGACCACAGACTTCGGCTGTTCTGAAGAGAAACCGCAGTTTGACTGGCTCATGAAGTAAGTGATCAGAAACCAGGCGCCTACTCTGGGCTCACAATCTTTCAGTGGGAGGACTCTTTGGATTGAAAACATAACCTTCAGAATATTTAACAGTTTCAATCAAATCAAGCTTTATTTATATCAAATCAAACTTTATTTATATAGCACTTTTAATTAGGGCTGTGCGATTATGGCAAAAATCATAATCACGATTATTTGGGTCAATAATTGATATCACGATTATTTTGACGATTATTCATTGACCATTTATTGAACTTTAAAACAAATAATATTTTACCAATAAACAAGATCAACAAATATGTTGGAGCGCACTTCCAAAACCATACTAAACATATATTAATATGATAAATAAAAATAAATTTAGACCAAAATAAATTAAATCAAATATGTTGCAGTGCACTGTCACAACCTACTGAAAACTCCTTAACATATAGCCAACATGGCAAATGCTGGTAGGGCTGCTCATGTCATCTCTTAAAGATTTTAGAACAGATACTTCCTTGCCAGGATGGAGAGCCGTGGGTAGAACTTCCGGGATTCCCTCCACCACTTTAGTGGGTCCTCCTCAGCATCCAGTGGCACTGCCTGGAGGTAGGACTGTAGCTCAAGAGCTATGGCCTTGTCCTTTTCCAGAGCAGGTTGAGGTTCTGCAGCTTGGTCTACGGTGGCCTTGAAGAAGCTCCCCAGTCCCTTCTTCTTTGGTGCAGCAGCATCCTCCGTGTCATCTGCAGGCACCGCTGGCGTCTCAAGAGGGGCGTTCTCCTTGGAGTATTATAAAGAAAATAGGAATGACATGTTTAATCAGACTAAATGGTTATGGGTATTAACATTTATACCTAGAATTACATTATAACACTTTGACAACACATTCATTCACTTAATTGTATTTACTGTCAAATCTGTCATTTTTATTTTTTATTATTATTACCATGAGTGCCATCACCCTCCTCATCTCAGTTGTCAGGCTGGCTTCAATGGATCCTCGATTGTCCTCACTGATATATTTGAGCTTGAACCTCGGGTCCAGGGCAGAGGCCATGTCAAGCAGCTCTTGTGTCGCTGCGTCATCATATTTGTCATTGAGATAGTCTAGTATCTTCTTTTTTATGAGGTCTGTGTCATCCTCCTGCACTGCCAGCAATGAGTTGTTGAAGAGGTGCAGGGTTGGTTTAAAAAAAAAAAAAAAGACACCCTTACATACTTCTCTCCAGAAAGTGCGTCTGTGAATTCCACCAGAGGGCAAAGCGACGTATTGATTGCCTCCAGTACATCAACGTCCTGCCACGTGAGGGAGAGATGTCTGGTTTTTCGGTCGCTGGAAAGGACCGGGTATTATTGCCCGGTCGTATTGCACTTTGTGGTTGTATTTCAGATGATTCAAGAGATTGGTTGTGTTAGCGTGTGGTGCCAACACAACCTGGTAACAAATCCTGCACTGTACTTTGTTTTGCTCCACGTCGGACTCCTGAAAGCCAAAGTACTTCCAAATAGTTGAAATAGTTGTACCCTTCTTTTTAACGAGTTGCTGCTCTTGTTCTGACCTCTTCGCTCACGCTGAACACTCGCAACACATGTCACTCCCACGTGGCCGAGTGGGCTTTTAGGGAGGGGCGAAAGCGCACCCAGCTAAATAATCGTATTTTGTCAATTATGCTGTTTTCATAATCGTCGCAAGCCATAATCGCGATTAAAAATACGATTAATTGCACAGCCCTACTTTTAATACACAAAGGTAACTCAAAGTCCTTCACTTCACAAACCAAACACATAGACAAGTACAAAATTACAATTAAATACAATTCAGTTAAAAGCCAAATTGAAAAAGGTGGGTCTTGAGTTTGCTCTTAAGGTATTCTTAAGAACTATTAATGTTTGTTGTTTGCTGCCAACACACAAGTTATTTATATTTCCCTAAATGTGAGCTAAATTCTGAAATCTGCACTTTCCCCTTTTTCCAGATACTCCCCGCTCCATAACATCCGCATCCCAGAAGGCAACGGGGTCCAGTACCCCTCAGTGCTCCTGCTGACCGGGGACCACGACGACCGGGTGGTGCCTCTGCACTCCCTGAAGTACATCGCCACCCTGCAGCACATCGTGGGGCGCAGCAGCAAGCAGACCAACCCTCTGTTCATCCTCGTGGACACGAAGTCTGGCCACGGCGCCGGGAAGCCCACCAGCAAGGTCATCCAGGAGGTGGCCGACACCTACGCCTTCATCGCCCGCTGTCTCAACATCTCCTGGGTCAAATAACTGCCCCTCCCGTTACACCGTGTCCTTTTGTTTTGTTTCTTCCGTTATTTACTACATCTTTGGGATACTGTTCACATCGGCTGTTTACACCTGGCCGACATTACTATACCTTTTTGTTCTTTATCCATCTTCCTCTCTCCCCTTCCTCTTAGAGTGAGCCTGTTATAGACTCACAGGACTCATCAACTATAAACCAACATTCAGCACTCACAGCTAATGTACCCTCTCCTGTAGGCCATTTGTGTAGTCCCAACGAGAGAAAGAATGACTACATTATCAGGTTTGTAAAGGGAAGGGGGTACTTTAACGATTACAGTTATCAGCCAATCAGCAGTTACAGTCATGAGGTGGAAGTGGGGCAAAAAAGTGTATTAGGTGATCATTTCAGCATCCTCTGAGCACTTCAATGTGATGCATATTATTTATTTTACATGTGTGCCTCCAGCATGTACAAGTATAAAGAAAATGCTGACACTGCAGTGAGAAACTTGAGTGAGTGTGTGTGTGTGTGTGTGTGTGTGTTTAAATGTCAGTCCCCCATTTTGTTCAGACTGATCATTTCTACCTCTTGACATGTGCTGATTGTTTGCCTTTAAAGGGAACAAAAGACAATGCCACAACTACAATAAACAACTTTTTAAACCTTGAGTTACCTTGCCAATTTTATTTTGTAAAATTATTATTTAAAGAGCTCAATTACAAATTGACACGTCAGTCACTGAGGAGAAAAAATATGGATTATAATAACACATTTAAAATGGCTGTTGCATACATGACTAACTGCATATAAAATACCCAACAAAAATCATATATGTGACTGTAAAACAGATGATTAAAAAAACAGATGATTAATTATGAATGATATAGTAATCAATTAGATTTGTCATGATTCAGATTTTTTTCTGATCATGTTTCCTGACTGACTGAGCGCTAAAATAAACAGACAGTCATGAACGGATTTTTTTTTTAAATCAACTTTATTTACATTTCTTACTGCAATGAATTAAATCCAAAGCATTTTAATGTAACATGTCCGGGTTTACTGCGGGCAATGGGAAGTAAGGGCGAAAGCAGCTGTAGGGTTTGGGTCTTCCACCAGGGGGCAGTCACCCTGGAAATGACAACACGTGCAGCAGGAGCAGAACATGAGGGTGGTCTGACAGAGGGCCCCATGTGAATTACTCAACATATATGTTCCGTGTTCAAGAACTTCTCTGATGTCCCACTTTCATGTTTATGGAGGGAAATTAAAGTGCAGTTACTTTTGAAAGACTCCATCAATTCCTCTAAAACTTTATCTTCTAAAGTCATTTCAGGATGGACATTTAATTCATCAAAAATAATAGAAGCAAAATATTTTCGACCAACTTTTTTCATAGGCTTTATATTATTCATTTATTTTTCATTTTAAAATGCATAACTTTCTGTTTGAAAACATAAATTGAACTTTTAAATTAAGTTCAAGCCTGTAACTGCAAAAGATTTACTAAAAAAGTAATAAGAAAATATTGTTATGGGCTAACCATTTATTTGTGTTTGCCATGTTATTTCCTTATGTTAAGAAATGTTCTTAAAATTCAACATTTCAATCACTCAAGGGAGAACGGGCTGTTCGGCCATGAGCTCAACAGCTGTGGAAAACCTGAGCCTAAACAGAGAATTTGGAGGACAAAAGCAAAATATCCATACATTCCTACGAATAACTCACTAATACAACAAGTATGTCATATAAATATACAAGCTTTCAATACATGAACAAAATGGACACATACCCTCCAGTAAAGTTTTATAAAAGTCCTCAAATGTTGCAGTTTATTGGGAAATCAAGGCACTGGAAATGAATTGGATGAAAAGCTTGTTACACCCAACTCCAAACATTTGGATGAAACTGGTAAGTGTTCATTTTAATAACTCATTCAAATAAATCCTTTTTAATTTGTGATTCAAGAATTAGATGAAAGTTGTCATTATAGTTTCACAATAGTCATATATTTGTAAATGTTCCAGTAAAACAAACTTTGAAACCAAGTGCAGGGCAATAGATTATCCTATATTTACATTTAAATCTAAAACCTCAGCTTCTGTGAAAAAAAGCTGAAAACTGAAGCCAGAAAAAGGGCTCACTTGCATTTCCTTTGTATCTACTGAGACCTTCTTACTTGTTGTTAAAACTATTTCCTTTAACTCTTTACTGAGACCTTCTTACTTGTTTTCTAAAACTAAACTATTTCCTTTAACTTTTCAGCTCTTCATGGATCTATTTGTTCCCCAACAGCTTTCTTACTAAACAACTTTCAAAGTAATGAATGAATAAAAGGTAAGTGGTCTAATAAATATTTAAAGAAACACAAATAACTATTATTTTATTTTATTAAATGCATTTTCAACTCGTTTTCAACTTAGCCCATGATTAGAAATTCAAAGTCTTTGCAGGTTCTGAAAAACAAATGTTATGCATGTAGATTTAACATATAATAAATAAATAAAAATGTATCCTGCCAATAAACATTCTATACCGGAAATGCAAAATTCAACAGTGTGGTAACACAAGGTGACATACCGTACATACTGGTTTGATCACTTTATTGTAAGCAAATCAAATATAAGTACAAAGGATAAACGGCAATCTCCCTTTTAATGTTAAGTTATGCAGTCTATTTAGGCGTATGTGTGCGCGTGCGTGCACGACAGAAGAATGCACCACCAGAGTGCGCGTGACAGTGAAACCCTGCAGGCCAGCATCCTGCACACTAAAAAGGCAAACCGTATTTTACATTATTTTAACCGAAACTGCTTATAAAGCAACTGTATTTATCTTACTTAAACATTTGATACTGTACAATATAACTTTAAACACATTTCAAACGTATCACGTAATATTCTTGTCAACTTGTGTGCTTAAAATCTCGTGAAACTGCTGCCTAATTTCTGATTGGCTGACACATTTGAAGACGTTCTGAAATACCCAATGAGCACACACCTGTGACCACACTGGAATATTAATCCGCCAACCGGAAACCACCGCTGAACCACCGCTGGGGAACTATATTCCTCGGCGGAAGATCAATACAAATACAAAAAATCCATCCTCCATGTCTATATTATTGCAAAAATAATAGTAATTTGACTTTCATTCGTAGAGTAGAAAATACTAAATAGCATCAACGTTGTATTTGTTTATTTGTTTAACTATATATTTATATCTTTCTCTATAGCAGCATAGGGGGAAGTCCATATGGGAACGGGCAGTTCACACATCGTTATTGAATGAACCAGAAATATGTTACCTCTCAATTTATTTAACTTTTTATTTTTTTATTTATGATTATTATTATTTTATTATTTATTTATGATTATGATTATGATTATTTTGTATTTGTATTATACGTTTGAGTAAAAAGTACATGTTTTTATTACATCAGCTAAAAATAATAGTTCTGTGAGGATTGGATTTACATTGAAATATATAATATATCTGTATCTATATCTATCTATCTATCATGGGAGGCAAAATGGTGCAGCAGATCCAATGAATGGCGCTATTTATTGTAATCTTGTCTATATTTGTTCTCTCATCGATTTCTAATCACTGACCTGGGAGCAGTTTGGACCTGCTGTTCAGTTAGTTTGTTAGAGTGAGTGAAGAGCAGACCTCAGATCAGTCGATTAGTTTTTTGTTTTTTTTAAATATATAAGTATATTATAAGATATGAGACATATATGGGATTACTCTTTTGTAAGTAATCAGGTCACATTTTTTGTTCAGGGACATTTTAAATGTTTAAATAGTTCTCAATAGTTGAATGTTGCCTGTAAACAAGATGGGTGGGGGATGTGTGGTATGGATCTTTATCAACAAGAGAGAAAGAGGTGGGGGAAGGCATGGGAAACTGATGGGGGAGGCCAAGAATGCCACATGGTTTGAAGAGCCTGGATAAAGCTCTTAGGCATGCAGAAGATTGGGTTATAATGTACCAATAATCTAACATTATCCTGGCTATTGGGGGCAAAAAACGCTTTTTAAAGAGACTTTTTGCAGCTTAACTCACTCTCTGATCACTTTTAGGATGTTTTTCTCAGAAATTAAAATGTTAAGAAGCAGCAGATTGACCAACACTGCATCTGAGCTAGGAGCAGCTTTTTGACAAATGAGGAGCTGACAATTTAGCTCAATTCCACTCATGTGGATCATTTTTCAGATTACATTTCAGATCTGAGGCACAGGCTCTGCTGGTGAGACGTTTAAAAACAAATCTGCCTGCCCTCTCACGCTGCTGCAGCTTATGTTACAGTGTCACTATAAAATATTCATCCATGGAAAATCTCTTTGATTCCAGCCGTCTTCATAGGTTTAAAGTCAGCCTAAACATGTAACTCAAACTAGAGCGTCGGCAGATTGAACTCCAGCAGGCTGAAGCTCCACTTTCCTCCACATTTGCTCCCCCAAAGGGACACCGGGGGAACCGTGTGCTCTGCCCGTGCCATCTCATCCATTTACCGAGGAAAAAAGGAGGATGTCCGCTCCCTCTCCTCCAGGTGAGTCCCTTTAAACAACTTTTATAGTAAGCTTCTTGTATTTGACTTTACATGTCCTGAAAAAGCAGTGGATGTGGTGTTTGGTTGCGGCTGAGCTCACCCCTCTGAAGCTGTAGAACCTGCTTTTCACTGACCTGAAATGACCGGCTTTCAGCAGCATGAGAAAGTGATGGATCGGCTCTTTTATCAAACCCATTCAAACAACGCTATAAATGCGCACATAATCTTTGTTTTGATTTAGGACTAATGCACATGGAAAACTAAAACGACCTTATCGGTAAAAAGTAACTAAAAACCAAACAGTAAAACAAACGTTATCGGTCAATGCCCATTTGAACTAATTCTAAGAATATTATAGGAATATTATGGCATTAGTATTGCGGTGATCTTTGGAGCAGAAGTCCATTCATAGCCTTTGTGGGATTAACAATGACACTTGAGTGGTGATATCAACCTTTAAGAAAAGGCAAATACAGTCAAAAAGTCATACTGACCATAAAGGATCCGAGCAGAAAAATTCAACCAAAAAATAAAACGTGATTTAGAGAAGTGTAAGCGGATATGTGGTGCCATTGTGCGCAGTTTTTGGCGCACCGGCTCCAGAGGCGCTTCTCCTCCAAACCTCCTCCCTCTGTCTCTGACGTCACCGGTATTTCATTCACTTCTATCTCGCTGTTTGCTGATGTCGGGGGAGACTTTTTAAGATTGAAAACTACTTTAAAATACGTGATGTCTCCCCCTTAAAACGTCGTATTGCTAATTTGTCTCGCTGTGCCCATCTACAACAGAATGGGAATCACCCTGCTGTGTGCAATAGGTGCATGGTAAAAGAAAGTCTAAAGGCTCTTAAAAATGTGTCGGATCAAACGTGTCGTGTGAAAAAATATTTAATCCGCCAACACACATATTACATTTGATATTAAATGAAGAATGTAATGGTACTTTTGTTAAATAAAGCGAGGGGATGAAGACAGGATGCTGCAGGATGTGGGTTACTTTGTGGTCCAATAAGGAGCACATGGCACATGTACGCTTTTGTTGGACTTGAGTAGCCTACATTTTTTCGTTGATTCAAAAATATTCCTTAACGAAATCTAAAGATATGTCAAATGAGGAACTTCATTTAAATACTAAAACTATTGTTTAATTGAGGTAGAGTCAGAAATCCTCCCCCATGTGATTTAAAACCAAGTGAAGTCCAATCAACCTGTATTTAGAATTGTAAATGATTAAAACAATAAAGTGAATAATCACTTGATTCATGTAAAACATTCCACATGCTCATATTCTCCAGTTCTAGGACAAATAACTCTGAGAGGAGATGGCCTGTTTCCCCAGCACTGTTTACACTTCCTTGCAAAGGTTATAAAAAAGTGAAGGATTGGTGTCTGGAATGCATGAAGTAAACGACAAAAAAAAATAACCCCTTCACTTAAAGAGAAAGGAGAAAAGGGGAGAGACAAACTCAATGAACCCTTTGAACTGCATTGACAGCAACAAGGCACATTTCCTCTGGGAGCCTTTAGGGTGAGGAGTGGGGGTTGGGTGGGGTTAGCTGGGGTTAGCTGGGGTTAGCTGGGGTGATGGAGTCCAAAGTCTGCTCAGAAAGTTGGTATTCAAACAGCTCAGGAATCTGGCTGTACTCCTCAGGTTAAAAGCTCAAAAAGATCTATTTAGATCGAAGTGATTTATTTATATGACTGCCTAAAATCTCAGTCTGATTTTAGTACCATCATTTCCCTTATTGGCTGTATAACAACTACACTTAATTCATGCTTACTGCTTTAAGATTGCTAAAAAAAAGTGACTATGGCTAGATTTAATTTATCAAAACATCGTGAGGATAAATAAAAAAATAAAAAGTTGAATATATTTAATGAGTAGTTGGTGTTCACTTCAGCAAACCATCCTCCACATTATCAAGGGGAAACAAGGTATTTTCCTTTCTCTTATTTAACTAAGTAAAACATGTGATTGTGGCTCACTGTGAAAGCTTCAGTGGATTTTTCGTCATGCCCGAAAAGACTGATATGTTTTATTAATATATTCAAATGTTATGAGTAAACCAAAGCAAAGAATACTACTTTCTTTGAATCTAAATGTAATGTCTTATTGATTCAGAATAACTCAAATACAAAACTGTACTTCATATAATTCCAAAAAGGTTCAAACAAAGGTCATGTTATTCTTAACTGATTATATATCCAGATACAGACAGTGTTTATTTAAATTCAAGTTAATATAACAGCAACATCTTTTTGGAAACGTTTCCAACATAGCTTACTTTGGGCAACTTTACTTGCATATTTCTTAAGCCAGTAATACAACAATTATCAAAATGATGTTGCCATATGCCAATCATGTTTTGCTTTTGCAGAACTTCACAAGAAAGCTGATCTGTGTCTTCATGTTCTCCTCTGGACAAGTTTGCAATGGGGGTAAAATAGCAACAAAACAAACACAACTCAATCAATCCTATCTTGCAGCAGACTAATCAAAGACTTCCAGTTGGTGTTGATAAAAGGTTTACAACTAAATAAACTGAAGTGTTTCTATCTAATCTTTCAAACAGACCAAAGCCTGTTTCTTAAAGTACTTTATATGACAGGTTTCTATCCAAACACAAACAGTTACACAAGTTAGAAAACAATCTTTCCCTGCAGCATAATGTAGTGTCTTGAGTAAGACTTTTATTTAGTGTTAATTATTAGGAAAATGAATGTAATCCAAAGGAGCTTATTCTTCACTTTTATGCAAAACTTCAAACCAAAAATGGTTATGTCTGCTTTCTACAAATACAGAAGTGGGAACAGATTTAAAGTTGAACCATCGTAAACAATACAATCTCACAACATAGACAATTAAATGGAGGGGCAAAGTAGGACGTATACAGTAGCTGGTGTTGATAAGAAGGTTAACAACTATGTTCTTCATGTTCCCCTCTGTGGGGGAAAAGTAGCTCAGACTAAATCAAAATGAAGTCAATGTTACTTTGCAGCATAAAGAGTCATCAAAGAAAGCCAAAGTGTGACTTCTAGTTGGTGTTGATAACAAGGTTAACAACAAAATAAACCGAAGAACATGTATTTCCAGCTAATCTTTGAATTGACCAAAGCATATGTTACTCATGTTCCCTTTTTGTTTTTAAATACTTTATGGCAGGTTGCTATCAAAGCTAAAAGCAAGAGGAAAAAGACTGATGGAAGTTTAAAAAAGTTAGAAAACAATGTTTTCCTGAAGCATAATGTCAGTAAAACGGTTAGGCTTTTATTTGGTGTTAGTTAGAGTAACCAAAGAAGATGATCCTTCACTTTAATGCAAACGTTCTAACACAAATGTGCTCTTTTTTAGCTGTTCTCTACAAATAAAAAAGTTTTTAAACAATCTTATCCTAAAATATAAAGACAATGAAATAGGAGGCCAAAGCACGAGTTGTAGCTGGAGTTGATAATAAGGTTATCAACTAATTAAACTAAAGAAATGAAATGTCCGGCTCATTTTTAAAACAGACATGTTACAGATGTGAATTCTTTGCAGAAATTAATATAACAAATATTTGAATTCATTTCTTAACAAATGGAAACACGGAGAAAAGAAAAAAGTAAAGTTAAAACAGGTTTATAAACCAAGGTAGCGGTTTTGATTGCGTTACGTTTATAAATCAGTAGCATGGCTTTTACTTGGTGTTGATTACAAGTCACACATCTAAGGTTAATATTAGCAGTCCATTTAAAAATATGCTAATTTAAAGCTACGTATGCTACACCTATGATTTTCTATTTTTTCAGAACTTTATATGAAATGTTGCTTGTTTGTTCCGTGCACTCTTCCACAAACCATCACACAAGAGATGAATAAAAGATTCATGTGAAGTTTAAACAAGTTTGAATAGAATCTTTTCATGCAGCATAATGTAAAATAAATAGTGGGCATTTGGCGTTATTTATTAGAAAAACAAAAATGTAAAGCAAAAAAGTTGATCCTTCACTTTTGTGCAGAACTTAGAAGGAAAAGTTCTTGTTTTTTGTGGTTCTCGAAAAATAAAAAAAGTGGGAGAAGGTCTAAAGTTTAACAGTTTTTGAGAACAATCTTATCCCACAACATATAGACAATTAAATAGGCCAAAGCACGACGTATACAGTAGCAGAGTGGATAATAAGGTTAACAACTAATTCAACTAAAGAAGTTACATTTCCAGTTCATCTTTAAAATAGACAAAAAAAATGGCTGTGTACAAATGTACGATTTCTTTGCAGAACATAATATGAAGAATCCCTCATTTGTGTTTCTTCACATGGAAGAAAATAGGGATGAAAAGTTAAAGCAAGATTTAAAAAAAAAAGTATTCTGCAGCCAACTTTGTTGAGATTGTGTTAAGTTATGAAAAACGGTGGCATTCATTTCACTTGGTGTTGATTCAAAGTCAAAATCTAATGTTAATATAAAATGGGCTAATTATTGGCTATGTAATGTGTATGAATTCCCTATTTTTTGCAAAACTTTATATACAATGTTTTGTTTGATGTACTGTTACACCAACAGTGGAAAAAAGATTCATGGGAAGTGTGAAAATAATCTTTTCATGCAGCAAAACGTGAAATAAAAAGGGGGCTTGCGAAAAACATTTAGTGGTAATTATGAGAAAAACTCAAATGTAAAGCAAAGAAGTTGGTCGCTCACTTTCATGCAACATTTAGAAGGAAAAGTTCCTGTTTGTCGTTGTTCTCCAAAAATAAAAAAGTGTAAAAGGGTCTAAAGTTTAATAACAAAATATCATCCTGCAACATAGAGACAACCAACGTTCTATATATATCTTTTAAATAGACCAAAGCATGGCGATGTTTCTAATATCTGTTTTTCTACAGAACTTAACAGGAAAATGTCTCTTTTTAAATGTATTTCTTTACAAATAGAGACTAAAAATAAGATAAAAAGGTAAACTAAATACAACTTCACTTGGTGTTTCTAAGCTAAGCTAATGTTTGCATTTTCAGTCGATATAAAAATAGGCTTATTAAATGGTATATGAGTTCCCATTTCTTTTATAAAACTTGTTGTAAAGGATTTTGTTAAATGTACGACATCCATAAAAACAGGGAGAAAAAGACTAGGAAAATGAAAAGAAGGCTATGTTAGTTTGAAATTGTTTTCCTACAGTATAAAGTAAAAAAAGAGGTGACTTGAGTGAGACTTTTATTTATTTTAGGAAAAACAAAAATGTACACCAAAGAAGTTGATCTCCCTTTTTTTTTTTTTAACCAAAAAACAACTTTTTCACAAATAAAAATGAAAAACAAGTTTGAGACAATCATATTATGCTACATTAAGACAATTAAAAATGAATCCTAAGGTATGACTTCTAGTTGGTGTTGATAATGCAAAGGAAAGTTTAAATAAGCTTCAGTAAAATAAAGGTTTAAGAAACGTTCCCATACAAACACCCTGTCTTCATCCACACAACATCAGTCTGAGATGTTTCCCCTCCAATTCACATTCAAAATATTTTTCCCAGCCGAACTGAGATGTTCACATTGAGTTAAGGTGCCTCTAAATCTCCACTAATCTCTGTTTTGGTATTTCAGTGGCTTCCTTTGACTAACAGGCACACCCAAAGCCACCCATATCTAAATGTTCCCTCAGTGAGAAGCACTACGGGGATTCCCACTGACTGGTCCTATCAGAATGGTCCTGTCACGATATGAGTGAGTGGATAACATCTGACACTGGGATCCAACCCTGTGACCCAAACAGTAATTCTATGGCCACTGCAGAGGCCTCCTCTACAAGCATCTTCAAAAACAGGCCTGACCGCGGGCTGGGATGGATGGATGGGGGTAGGGGGAAAAGCTTGGGAATTCCAGAGGGTGGGCTCTATCGCCCTGGTGGGTGGAGATGGGCTTGTTGTTGTCTCATTCCTCCAACGTGTTTTTCTTCTATCCACATACAATACATACAATACATACAATAACCCCTAGAGTAGATACGAGATAAGGAGTGAAGTTTCTCATTGGACGTAGTATTTTTCAGGCTTGGTTTTGTGCTGTGTGGCCTTGAGTAACCTGCAGCTGGTGAATACACTTATGTGTGTGTGTGTGTGTGTGTGTGTGTGTGTGTGTGTGTGTGTGTGTCCTATTGGTGGGAAGAAATATGGATGCAGTGAAGATTATTTTTTCCAAGTTTAATTTTTGTGGAAGGATTGTGAAGTTGTTTTTGTTAAGTTTACACTTTTCTATGATGTACAGTCTTTATTAATAAAAAAGTAAGCAACAGTGGAGTTGTATAAATCAAATGAACACATGGAAGCTATATGAAGATAAAAAGTATATTTTAAAGGAGTTATTAACTTCACAAGTGTTTGCTTAAGTTTTACTCATATTTACAGTTTTTTTTACGATTGCTTTGATATGAGAAATGTGCACTATAGTAAACTTTTTTTTAACATAAACTAAATCTCTTCAGAAGTTTTTTTTTGCTGTGTCTTTATGATTTTGTAATGCAAATGAGAATCAAGCACATGGCTTTCTTCACAAACTTATAAAGCATTTAATCATGACCCGTATAGAGGGTTGATTTTCTTCTGACAACTGAACACATCAGTTTTCAGGTTTGTTTTTCTGGGTTTTCCAGTCACATTCCAAAGCTGTGAGTTCAGCTCTCCTCTGGTGCCCACTATGATGCTGGGAGGTAACTGGTCGTATGTTACGGAACATGAGCTCAAAAACAACATGTGCATGCATGGAAAGCATAGAAAATTAGCATCACATTATTATTCTGTATTGTTATTTTAAGGTATTTCGGTCCTGAGTAAAGGGAACTCTCGTGTGGTTAGTTATTTCTGTAACAAAGATGTGAGTTTATTTAACGGAAACATAAATCACACATTAAAACAGGAATCATGTTTTGGTGTAAGATGTTAGGTAAAATACGACATTTGTTGGCATGTTTTATAGGAATTATGAGTTTCTAGCAAGTTTACTTTCTTTGTTAATTTTAAGCGTTCTATTTATTATAATACATGTCTAAAAATATGATTGGACATCTATGGATGCATTATATTTTTGGAAAAAGCAGTTTTTTTAGGAAGGGCACTTTTTTCCAGCTAATTTTAAATGTTAAGCCTTAACATAATTACTAATAATCTTTGCAATGTGATATTTTATGTTAGAAGTTCTTGTCTGACCAATGTTTCACCATTGATAGATTGCCTATTTGTGTTGCCTTAAAACCCCTGAGCACTTATATTAATCACATGTGTTAATATGCATATATATAATCATTAAAAAGCCCAAACACTTGCTGTTTCTTTTGCTTGTTTATTTCCCTATGTTCCATGTGTTCTCCTTATGTGTGCTTTTGTCCCGCTGCTATGACCACCCAATCAAATCCCAAAGGAATAATTCAAATGTAATTTAATCCAATCTAATCTAATCTCTGAGCATAATAGCTTTATGTAGTACACCATCATGATAGGCTACGTCTTTATCCCAAGAAAACACACTATATACAGTTCACGCCACTGTGTGTCAGAGGCTAAACAGGGTTTGTTGTTCTTATCACCACACAACTGGGGTATATTTTGCTTGTGGTTGCGAGTCCGAGTCCCCTCTTGTCTGGAATCGCAGGGCAGAAATTAGCAGCAAGAAAGCATGTAATTGACAAAGTCACGTGTTCTCACTACGGGAACGGGCACAGCTAGCTCGAGAGCGAATGAGAGCGAAGGAGAGAGAGAGGGAGAGAGAGGCAGAGGCAGAGAGAGAGAAAGAGGGAGAGCAGTGCAGAGGTGCAGAGAGTGAGGAAAGGATTAAAGCGAAGAAAGAGAGACATGACACAAATATCAAAAGGCAGAAAGCACGCCGTACCATGCGAGCTAAATTAGTGACCGATGGGATCGAGGATGTCGGATTAATGGTGACTACCGTAGCCCGTTTTCGCAGAGGAAGCTTCTCTATTGCAACTTGGGCGCAGAGGGTCCGCGGGGAAACATGGCCGAAGGTTATTCTGCAATTATTTTCTATTTTCTGCTTAGTTTTTACCTCCCCTGTCTGCTAGCTCAAGGAAGGGGGTGTCGTGGGGGGCAAGGTGCAATGTGAATGTTGTTCCAAACCTCAAAAAACCCCGACCTGAACCGCCCCTACCGGGCAGTGTATCCCACCATGTTTCGCTGCATTAAGATGTATGCATTGTTGGAGCGTATATGTGCTACTCTGCCCAGCAGTAAAGCTTGGGGAACCATGTGTACACCTGCCTTTTTGGATCCCATAGCGAGCTCCACTCCACTGTAGCAGCGGGCTGTGGATGCACGAGACAAATCCTCACAAAGTTACACGGACCGAGCACTCCTGTGCACGAGACCGAGTTCATCTGTCAGGGAGTAACAAACAACTTTCATGCACACAGCACCACGCGCCCTCCAGATCCCCTTTTTGATGCCGAAACTAGTAGTGTAGGAAATGTCTACCGGCCCTGAACTTCACATAGCCCGTGTTTGTAAGTGGAGGGGATTCCCCCCGCGCTTCTTGAAGAAGTTTACGCAACGGGGCCCATTAAACTAAACCTTTATGCGTTCAGAGAAGTAACCATCCCGTGTCCTGTGAGCCTGTAAAATGTTTTAACTTGTTTCCTGTTTGTTTCAGGAGGGCCGTGTAAAGGTGGCGGAGAAGACCCCACCAAGTCCACCGAGCAGCAGGAGGACCGGACTCGACCTCAGGTCCTGTCGGGCTCAGGCTTCTGTAAATGGTTCAACGTCCGGATGGGCTTTGGATTTATTTCAATGACCAGCAGCGATGGGAGCCCCGTCGACCCCCCTCTGGATGTTTTCGTCCACCAAGTAAGTTGACGCCAAAAAAAGAAAAGAAAGAAAGAGGAATAAACATCTGTGCTGATGTGTTGCGGATTTGGTCTTTCCTAACGTGATGAATGATTGATTAGTTTTATTTCCTTTTCCAACAATTTCCCTGTCACTTCGTACCCCTTTCTCGTTCCTCGTAGGCCCCCTTTGTATTCCTCCTCAGAGCGCCAGCTACATTGTATCATCCGGATGTTTTGCATTGCCCAACATGTTACTGTGTAATCACACGTTGTCCACGAGCGTGAATAAAAAGCACGTTAAGTTTCCTCTTTGAGCCACATGTGTCCAGGCTTTCCCCTCCCTCGCTTCCCCTGTCGTGTGGCTGTGACACGGTTAGTTTCACACTTGGACAGTCGGGAAGCATGCTTTAAATAAGTCAAACTGCACCCTCGTGCTACTCCTTTGCTGCTGTTTTGTGGATGTGTTTGAAGCATCCCTTTGGCCTGTTTTCCACCGCATGTGTACTTGTGATTTATTGTGCATGGGGTTCATTTCTGAAGCTTTGTTTTCCACTTATTCTGCAGCACACAAAGAGGCTCCTCTTCTCCCTGTGTTTAATCGCCCTATTTTACGGTCCTATAAAATGGCTTAAAAATACTAGTGGACTGATGAGGAGAGGCATTTTCACCATTTCACGTGACACCCTCCCTGAGCGGTGTCTTTATTGTGGGATGTTGTGCTGGTGGGAAGAGAGGAGGGGCACACGAGGGGTCAGATGTCAGCAGTGATGCAGTGGTGAATAAAACAGGTCCACTGATCATTCATAAAGGCATTCATTTATTTAATTATCCACCCATTCTTGTTGAACTTCAACAATGTTTAATGATATGATTTTTTAAAAGCTGTATCCAGTCTCAAAACAACAAGAGGGACCTCTGAGTGTGGCATTTGAACTTGTTATGTTGTGTACACTATAGGACAGTTTGCAGGGATGAAATGACACTTAACATGTCTCTATGATTTATGTTGTATTCTTCTATTTGTTATTTATTTCCTATGATTTGCATCTTGTGATCATTATACATAAACCATTAATCTATATGATGCTTTTCATTCAGTTATTCTGACGATAAAGTCAAAAAAAATAAAAACTGATATAAAATCATTTAAAATCTGCTGTACACTTGGTGCTTAAAGAAATCACATTTTGAGTGAATTATGTTTACTCTTACTCCATCTATCTTTATATTTATGTCATTGATTGTCATAGGCCTACACAAAATAATGCATTTTTAATATTTGTTATTATATATAAATATTATATTTGTGTGTCGGTGCAGTTTTTGATATGCGAGCCCCACTGTGAATATCTGCAAGCACGAGAGGCTAAGGGAAGTGCATATTGCAGTATCCATCTTTTGATTGATACTTACATATTGTGGCGCCATTGATTGAGCGTGCTCCATCAATCTACATACTCCCAGCTCCTATTTCCCTGCTGCCATAAAGGTTTTTTAGTAGTATATCAGGGCAGAAGGGTTTAGTCTGGGGAAGCAGTCTGAAGAGCCCAGTAGAAGTCAAATAAAGACTGCCGTTTGTAACCTATAGGACCGGGCAGGCTGGTGGTAATAGGTGTCTGTGGGAATATTTCTCAAATGCATGCAGTCTAGTGTGATTTTTTCAAACCACAGGAGGGGGAGATGATTGTAATGACTAGCTCTGCTCTACATTATGTGTGGCAAGCTGCATTTCCATGTTCAGAAAATGCCAATTGTTCCATTAAAACCTTTTTTCTTTTAACAGAATAATTATCTAGCATACAATGATATGTTTACATCAGTGCATTTCCCCCAGTCTTTCCAGCTACGTGTTTCCAATAATACAGCTGTCATTTAGCACAAAGAGCCAAACAATATGCATTCATAAGCACATTGTCGTATTCTATGCAAAACACCCCAGTGTTTGCATACTCTCTCATTGAAGCAGTCACTCTCATTTGCTCTGACTGTTGCTCCCTCTCTAGACTGTCAGCCTGGAGACTTTGGGAAATATAAATGCTGTTTTGGAAATGTTCTGTCGTGGGTACATACGGAATAAATCCTGCAGGTTATCATGTATGTCTACAGTATCAGGAACATATTCTATATCAAATACATTGAGTACTGCTGTTGAAATCTTTGATATGCATACAGTAGGGCTGCTATTAACCGTTTTTCTTTATTGACTAAACTGACAATTATTTACAAGATTAATAGTTTGGTCTATAACATGTAAGATTAGTAAAAAAATCAACCCTAACTTCTTGGAAATGTTTAGTTTTTTCAGTCTTAAACCCAATGATATCCACTTCAATAGGATTTAAAGAGGAATAAAGCATGACATTTTCATAATCAGGAGGCTATAAAAGCTATATTTTGAAGAATAACTGATTGAATAATCCAAAACGTTTTAATAGATTTTTCTGTCAATCAACTTATCGTTTAATTTCTGTAGCTGTAGCACAAAGACACTATACAAGCTGTTGGAAGAGTCTTCAGGGAGAGGTCATGTTATATATGTTTTGCATTTATAATACAAGGTTAACTGATGTGAGAAATAGTGGAAGAATTGCAGATGTATTGCTGTACAATACTCCCCCTACATGCACGAGAGGTAGAGAGAGAGCGAGGTGAGAGCGATGGGCAGGGGAAGAGGGAGCATGAGGACAGGAGAAAGAGGGGGAGAGAGGAGGAGTTTTCCTAGGAGAGGGAAAGAGGAGGGATGTGGGAAAAATAAGTGTTGGCGAAGGGGAGGCGGTGCGGGGGGGGGGGGGCGTCGGAGGGGTGCTAGTGGTAGCCGAAAGAGGAAAACATGAGCGAGAGGTTGGAAAAAGACGAGTGAGTGAAAGAGCAGGAGGTGGGAGAGAGGGAGGGTGAGAGTGTGTGAGTCAGCGCGAGGGTCCCCGCCCGACCACGAGTTCTCTTCCTGGGAGGCCTCTTCATCACGGCTCCTATCTGATCACTTCCTTTTTGGAAGGTGTGTGTGTGTGTGTGTGAGAGAGAGAGGGTAATTAAGCTTCCTCACCCACTTTACCTCTCTACTTAGTGATTCCACACACAAAGCCGTTTCATTATCTCTGTTTGTCAACCCCTACCTGGACTGAGTGTTTTTCTGTGTGGAAATGTGTGTGTGTGCGTGTGTGAGTTCCTGCTGGGACACGGGGGGTGCTCTCTCCTCGGGCATTCTTTTAAAAAGAGGAATTTCTTTAAAGACAAAAAGGCAGGAGGGTTGGGTGGGGTGAGGGGGTGTGTGGCGGTGAGGTGGGGGGCTGCTTGCCCTTTGTCGGTAATCAGTTTGAAATGTTGAACAGTTTGCTGCTGCTGCTGCTGCTATTCTCCTGAAACCTCCAGTGTGTTCAATTTATGGAACCTCCGTGAGTGAGTGTGTGTGTGTGTGTGTGTGTGGTTCTTACTTTCTGCTCTTAACCACCAGGTTGTTGATGTCTACATGGGAACCGTTGTAAGATGTTTGAGGTCTTTGGAGTGTGTGTGCGTGCGTGCGAGAGAGTGTGTGTGTTTTGTGTAGCAAGGTTAAAGTGGGCCCCTAGTGAGATTAACCTCTGGTCCGTGTCACCGTTTGGCATGCAGGCCCCACCCATCTCTGCCTCTAGATAGCCAGTATCAGGCTTTGTCTCTCCTGCAGCCACACTATCCGCCCCCCCCACCCTCCCCACCTCCTCCACCACCAACCCACCCTTCTCTTCTGCACATCAAAAAACGCAAAAGAAGAAGAAAGAGTAGTCATGTGACTTCCTTTTGAGGAGCTGGCCACATACAGAGGAGATGATTGGTAATTGGAAAGGTGGCGGAGTAGAAAGCAGAGCAGGGCTAAGAACAAGTCACACACTTTATTTATATCATTTCATTTAGAAATCTAATCGCACTGAAACACTCAACAATGAAGATTGAAATTAGATCAAACACTCAGTAAATGTGTCTTTGAAATAGGCTTTTTTTTATGCTGGTCTGTTTATTTTCTTAGTAGAATAAAGAAGTTAGCAAGTACTTTAAACATACATGTAATAAGATAAGAGACCTTTATTGATCCCTGTGGGGACATTCAGGATTGATTTATTATAGAGTACTCTGCCGATTACATTTATATCTTTCTTTTTTAATTACCCATTCCACAATTTCTTTTTTAATCTGACCAAAGACATTTTTATGAAAACATGTTCACATGTACTTGTGCCTGAAATATTATTGAAACTATTAATTAATACAGTTGCAGATTATATCAACTAAGTGATAAATATATACAGTCTTAGAAAATAATACATTTGGAAAAAGCCCATCTAATTCAAGGTTAGTTTTGGAGAGATTTTCTTTGTCTTAAACACGGTTTGAAATGTTACAATGGAGTGAAATCTACAACCAAATTATATATAAAAACTTTGTTCAAGCATAAGATTCAGATGATACTTAGAAAGATTTGGATCATGCTTGAATGTATGAGTGTTGAATTCAGTTCCAACATTTCATTTCCAGCTGCTGGTATTTGCCTTTACAAAAAAACTAAGCTGCAACAAAATCAATGTGATAATGATCTTATTTAATGTGGAATGATAACATTGTTCATACAACTTGAACTGAGACAAACACAGTTGCTACTTGTAAAAAAGGTTTGTTTATTCTTTTGCTTATGGTGAAGTTTAGTATCAACATTTTCTTTTAAAATCCACTTAGGTATCTATATACTAAGATTTGCTCATTAATCATGTCATTTGAGAAGGTGTCACTTAAAATTGTTTATATGGGATTTTGGAAAGAACACTACCCTTTGTGTGAAGCAGCTTGGTAAGTGTGCTTCTGTTCTGAACGGCTCCAGTTATTAGCCGGCTGTGCGTTTTATCACCAGCCACCTCGGCGAGGTTCATTTCCCCTCTCTTGCTGATAAATGTAGCAAGATGATCTAGTGCTTCCTCCCTCAGATCAAATATTTGCCCAAGTCATAATCGGGGGTGTTGGATGTTGTTAATTTGAGGTAGAGGAAACATGAAGGCTTTTAAGTGTTTGATGGGGGTTGGGCAGGGTTCAAGGGTCAGGGCCGCTAATGACAACGTGTTGAGGAGGGCTGGGGTCCGCGTCATGAGAGCGGCTCTGTTGGTGGTTTCATCGGCATATTTGTGTGTTGTTTTTTTCCCTCCTCCTCCATCCAGCTTTCTCGCTCCTTTTTCCCTCTTTCTTCTTTGGTTTATATGCGTCCTGTTGGCTTATGTCCATCTGAGCTGATCTGGCCCAGCTTTGTCCACTTAGCATTTCCTGTGTGTAAAAAGCTACTTAATGGCACCACGCCACATGGTGACCGCCATCTCCCTCACGCTCACCTCTACACACCCCCTTTCCCTCTCAATACGAGCACGATCGGCTCTGCGTGGGCCACCTCTGATTTAAAGCATCCCATAATTAGCCATTCCATAGCCGGTGGTCGCCACGGAGAGAGGCTGGTGGAGGATGGTGTCCTCTCCCCGCTTCCACATCCCCTCACGTTACAGCTTCCTGTATTGATTGCCGGGCCCTGTGATGACGAGGACCTGGTTGATGAAAAGGAGGGCTATTTCTATCCAGGATGTTGGAGTCCGTATTGATCGCTGGCTCCTTCTTACACACACAAACACACACACACTCGAGCCATAGGAAGATATTTATTACATATAAGGAAGCTCGTAAGCATAATCAAGCCATTTTTAGAGTACGTCGGTATCCATTTTGTTGGCTCAGTTTCTCTACTTTTCAGGGTGACAGTAGCGGCCGGTGGCTCTGAGTTAAAGCTCTGGAGCTGGTGTGGTCCGCCAGTCGGGCGGGGGGGGGGGGCTATACCACTGACCCCCGGATTTCTGCTGCTGACCTGTGGGGCTCCTGATCAAATGGGGGTTTTGTTCCTGGGCTCCCCCCAGGTCCAGCCACTGATCAGGAGTTGCTCCTCCATTGGAGCTGAACAGAATGCGCTGGAGGCATTTCCATGAGCCCCCCCCCACCTCCCTCCCCTCTCCTCCTCTGGACTCCCTCCCTCATCCACCACCCCCCTGCTCCAGGCCACTCCTCCATTTTGTGTTCTCCCTCTCTCCTCCTCTGACGTTGTTTCGTTCCCTCTCCCCGTCCGTGCCCTTTCCTGACCTCTGTGCGTAAACTGAAACTGGTCAGGACACCCGCCAGGTCACCCGAGATGAGGGGTCTCAAGTTACAGGTTCTGATTTGTGATTTCAAATGTAGTTTTTCACACACACATTGACACACCAGCACACACGCATGTAAATCCACATGCTGCTTTTTATTACGTAAGTGTGGAGAGACCTAGCCGCTGCCAGCCCACGCTCCAGATATGAACCTCATCTGAGACATGAGTGTGATACCATGTCTTGTATGGAGGACGTGTGTGTGTGTGTTTTCCTGCATTTCGGCAGAACAAAAGAGGTTGTGTGGTTTCCTCACTGGTGCATTGACAGGGTTGAAGAGGGGGTAGGGTGCCGAGACAAACCACTCAACTTTGACCTGGCGAGACAAGCTGCCTGTGGACTGAAGACAGGAGAGGAACAGGAAGGGCTCATGCGCCGCACGGTCTATAGACCAGTCTGTGATTATTCATCATTATTCAGTATATGTTTGTTTTGTGGGGGATGGGTGCAATTTTTTTATTCTCTTTCAGCTGATTTCTGCTGCAGGAGTGCCTTCTAGTAATTTGGACGGTCTAATGATTGTAATCATACAATCAATTCGGGTTTTATTTTGATCAAGCATGGGTCTGACTGATTGAGGTTCCTTGATTTGTGGTTTTAGAACGATAGGAAGTCAGTTTTGGTTCATGTTGTTGCAGTTCTTAGTTGATTAATAAATTGTCAATGCTTGGTTATTGTTTTTTTTTAGCACAGCAACTCCTAACCTCCAGTACTTGATTATTGTCCTTTCCTCAAAGCCAAATTCAATATCTGAAAACCAAAAATGGATAAGTCCTTCACAAGCAATCACCTAAACGTTCAGTTGTCCTTGCTGTTACCCTCACTGACGGTAGAGAAAGAATCAAAAAGAACATGAAAAAGGGAAAGGCACCAGCCATATTATCAGTCATTTTCCTTTGTTATAAATTGTGAAAATGGAAAGAAAGAGTCACTTCTAAAAGTTAAGATTAAAGGGAAAAGCACAGTTGTTTTGATTATGTTTCATATTTGTGCAAGTTTCAATTATTAGAATTGTTACCACAATTTGGTCCTTTTTTCCAGTATGAAGTGCCTTCAATGATTATGTACTAAAAAGATACACACATTATATTTAAATAGAATAAAATAAAACGAATGCATCGAATTCATGATTATAGTTTAATTCTATCTGCACAATATACATGTCATGGCCCTTCAAAAAACATGTTTAGTATAAGTCTGTGTAGTAAAGAAGAAGTTGTTTGAACAGATTTTCTTTTTAATCAAAACTGTATTTTTTTAACATTGTTTTAATGTATTAAGTTTGTCTTGTATGTACCTATCTATATCTACATATTTTTATAAAAACAAACTCATCTTAGTTCTTTTAATAGTCAAAATGTCAATTTTCAGGGTGGATTTTCGTGAAAAAATACCTTTTTTAAAGATAACCTAAAACGGATTTATTAAACATTAAATTCAATAATTATAATATATATATTTTTAAAACATATTTTTCCAAACATGTGATATTCTTGGCCTATTTCGCATTATTTAACTTGACTGACTTAGTATTAAAATGTTTCCATGCGATGGTTGTCACATTTATTCTGCAAACCTGTATTTGGAATTTAAAAATCTGTATTAACGGCTGCAAAATAATTATTTAAATATGAGTTTACTATGATTTATTTATTATAAACAGTTTGAAACATAGAAAGCTTCTGAATGAAACACAGTTTAAACTATAACTCGTTATCCTTCGTTTCTAAAAGCATATAGTGAAACTCTAACATAAACCCTAATTCATCCCGATGTTACTCTTGAATCTTTATGCCATTGGTAGTCAGATATCCTTCAGAGTACAATGAGCTCAGACACTATTCTTAGCTTGATGAATTAATGACCACTTACTCTCTTCTCCCTGCTTTTCACCTTCCCATCTTGTCTCTCTCTTTTATTCACATTACTTTCCACTAATGGATCACCTAAATAACTCCTTTGTTGTTGCATTTGTCGACACAATTTGAATGCAAAGAAAATGCTGCTGAGCACATTTTCTCTCCTTCCTGTATGGTTTACATTTAACTCTGATCATTTGTTCCTTTTTCTGCATCTTTCTCCTACCCATCCGGGAATTTACAGAAAGCCTGTGTGTTATTTATAGGCCTCGATGTATAGTAGGTTAGCTCTGCTCACTGCACACTGCGTGCTCGTGTGGGTGTGTGTACCTACCGAGATCTGCAGGGCGGCTGCCATTCATGAAGGTCACGCATACAGTGCCTATCAGCCGTCCGTTATGTGCCATCAGCTGCACATAAATCATTGTGCAGTGGTTATGTAGTAACTAGATCAATAATGCCGATCATGTAGATAAGAGGGATGGTGGATGTGTGCTGAGAGAAAATGATTGCGATGTACTCGTCCTTTCTCCCTGCACAAAGGAATAGGAAGTGGTGCCTCTGTGAAAAGTAGATAAAGGGAGTAAAGCAAGGACGCTGTGTGTGAGATCTCTGTACACACACTTTTTTCTGGCAGTTGGTGTAAACCACAGACAGTCAATCCACCATGTTGGAACCATGTCTTTCTGTGTACACGCTGTGCTACTGCAAAGCCTCCACAGTAAAGTGTTGATTCTTCTGCCACAATTATTTAGAGATTACAAATGTTGATCGGGGACCTGGAAAAGCTCTCAGGCAGCTGTTCATTATGTAAGTGTTAAATTAGCTCTGTGTGTGTGTACTCGCATAATATTAATGCTGAGCTTAATGCTGACAGGCGGACTGAAGTTAAGAACCAAGGCATTCAAATGTGTCGTTTCATTGAAAAATTACCTTTTCTGTTCAATAATGAGGCTCAGTCTTGACATTTGTAAAGCATACAGGCTTTGTCAGGTTACTGTATCATTTGAGGTATAACAAAAAATACACAGCAGAAGCAGTCAGGGTGAAGTACATCTTGATAACAATTTGTGTATGGAGTCTTTCATAACAACATTTTGGAGAGATTTGTCTCTTGAAAAGCTTCAAATGTGTTTCAGCATTATTCACGGACATTATTCTTACTCATGTGTTCCACTGATTTGTATTACAAAATCATATATATCTTGTAAAAATGATATATCCAATCATAATTATTGTTATATGAAATGATATATTATCAATTATCTCCACAGGTGTAACTTCATGCTTTTATACTGAAATTAGAGCAAATTGAAGTAACATGAGCACATATTATACTTGTATCCTACATCAAACTGGACACCACCTGATATCATTTAGACCCTTGTGTATTGCAGGATTTTATCATTTTTTCAAAGAATACATTGAGCTATAAGCACCTACATCTTTTAAACTGATAATTGCTTTTCTCTCCCGACAGAGCAAACTGCTGATGGAGGGTTTCCGCAGCTTAAAGGAGGGAGAGCAGGTGGAGTTCACCTATAAGAAATGCTCCAAGGGCCTGGAGTCCCTGCGGGTGAACGGGCCTGGGGGGGGACCCTGCGCAGGCAGCGAGAGGAGACCCAAAGCCAAGGTCCCACTCCAGAAACGCAAACCAAAGGGAGACCGGTGAGTGATTTAATTAGTATTATTTCCAACATTTCCAACAACATCAAATTGTACATTAAACTGAACACACCTATAAAACAATGAAAGGCATATTTTAAGTGTGCAGTCTTTCGAGATGTTTTTTCTTTTCATTGATATCTTGACAATAAGAAAATGATATAGTGTGCAGCCCTATCCTATGTTTTGTGAGTCAGCAGTAATGTAATGTTTCATTTAAAGCAAACTGAATATATGTGACCGTTGGCAGCCTGCATTTAGAAATCACGGCTGCCTATAGCAGAAGGAGACATATGCTGTACATCTCACTGCAGTGAGCTATTTGTGAGTGGGCTGAGATTATAGATTAAATCTATTGAATCTGCCCGAGTACATGTCTGTTGCTATGGTTATTTTGCACCATAATAAGGAATTGAATAGGGCACTTTGCCTGCCTTTGCCGCTATTTTAAATCAATTTTCCAGCTTTTACTTTAGAGGCGGCATTAGCAGGGATGGATTGGGCTTATATGCATCTCAATGCGGCACTAGCTCAATCAATTGTTTTGTTCTCAGTAAAATCCTGAAGGGCGCTTTGCTAAAATCTGTCAGAGCGAGCCATATAGAGCTCCTTGAAAACGCCTGGTGGTTTTAACACAAGAGGCTGATTTCCCCGTCCTCCTGTTGACAGGGAGTCATGTTTAACAAGCGCTGCCAGGAAGAGCTGTATATGCTGGATACGTTTGCGGGAACACATCACATGACCACTCTAAGGCTGCATTTGCATTTAAAAGTCCATCTCTGCCACTCTTTGTGCTGCATCACAGCTGCTGCAGCCCTGAGTCGCCCTGTTTCTAAGGTGTGAAAAGAAAAAGCTTTTGTTAGAAAAAGCTCCCTTATTGTTTTACATAGCTGAATAATTCAGTTTATTTGGGATAATTGATCCAGTGTTAGGTCAAGTGTCTCTACCTGCTGCTAAGGTGGCAGCGAGGTGGTGTTGGATTCAGAGATGGCAGGTAGACGTCTGTGATGTCATCGGGTCTTTGTGAGCGCTCAGAGCGAGCGGTTAGCTGCTCTGAGCCCTGCTGGTCACTCTGCTGTGCAACCCAACATTCTGTAGCCCACCCTTTACACTGAGGTTCTTTAACTCTCTTAAAGATGTTTCGATGTGAGATTTGTGTTGAAATGTCATGTTTTTGTGGAAATAGTAAACACATTTATTTTTTTTTAAAACACAGTCTACTAAATAAAGATCTACATTTAAATCAAACACATAACTGTTAAATGAAATGCTTTATTTCTCCATTTTGTTATTATCTTGGTTATGGTGGGGTGGTATCAGAGGTGGTTTCCTAATAATAATAATAATAATAATAATAAAATTATTAATTAATGTTTAGATTAATTATTCACAATAAATACAAGGTTTTAAAGACAATAATACTTTCAAAATAGTTTCTTTACAGAATACCGTATTGATTCTTAATTAATGAAAAAACTGACAACTTCTTTATTTCAGTTTTGTTCAAATATGCAATAGATTTTTGGGCAAATAATTTTCTATAAATGTAAAGCATTTCTATTTGAAAGCCTTTGACTTAATTCAGCTGAGCTAAAGCTGTTTTTTACAAATGATTTTGCATACAGTAAACCTCAAAATAGAATGTTAAATATAAATATACTACTTCATCATTGTTACAAATATCTTAATCTGATGTTTGGTTATTCATTTAAACCATGCTATTGAAAGTATTTTGTATTTGTACTCTTATGAATCACGTTGTAAGCACTTGTGTGACTTATTCATGGTTTATCAATGTAATGCTTTTATTAAGAGGCATTGCAAACATATTCATCAGAAATATCCATCCATCTGTCCATGTGGGTAATTGTTAAATTCTCTCTGGACATAATCCAGCCTCCTTCCAAAGCAATCAGGACTGAAACCGCCTTCTTTGGAAAATCCTGGCAGCATTTGTTTTCTTGTGAAGTGGCAGCATTTGACTCAAAAGCTCATTTTGTTAATTGGCTGTGATGCAATACTTAAAACGTAGATAGTGAACCATTGTTTCATGATCATGTACTGCTTTCATCTTCTACCGAAAGACAGCATGACTCTGTTTCAAATCACCACACAGGAGAGTGTTACACTGTGTGCTATTATAGAATTCAAAACACTGAATGAATCACCTGGTTAAGACTTTATGGACAGAGAAGTGTTGAGCATCAGGTTAACAAGGAACAGACATTAAACCGTGAAATGAGAAATCAAGCCTTGAAGAAGAAGAATAATAATAATAATACATGTGATTTATATAGCGCTTTTCCTGGTGCTCAAAGCGCTTAAATATACAAAGAATACTTAATACTTAAGAATACAAGCATCTAATGTATTAAAGAGCCAATAGTGTCCATTTGATTTGATGCGGTTCATTTGGTGGCATCCTTTTTGGCTTTAATCTTTTGGCCTTCGCTTTGTTGTTGTAATCCTTCTAGCACCCAATTGCTTCCTGTCAAATGTAATAAAGCAGTATCGATGTGAACGCCACCGAGTGCTCCTCACATTTGATCCGGAGCCATATTATGTGTTATGCTGCCATCTAGTGTAAAATCCTAGTCGGTGTTTCAACTCCGCAGCGCTGGTGTTTTATGAGGATATACTTTATCTTTTTTTTAATAGAATAATGTTTTGATTTTGTTAGAACATTTTCCGTACAAATACTGAATAAATAAGTAATAAAAGTGTAGTTATAAACATATACATACTCACACATTCCTGAGCAGCTGTGGTACAGAAGTGTCCTAAGGCAAGATACTGAACATACATATTTTCAATGTGTGTGTATCTCTCCTAAGGGGGCCCCTTATATGGACACCTGTGTATAAATACAGTCCATTTACTATTTCATAACGTGGTGAAGTACTTTGTACTCTTTATTGCGGTGGATAAAATGTTATTAGAATTATAAGCATTTACTGTCATTATACAAGTACAACAAGAAGAGTAAAGCTACTCATTTAAGGTGCCATCAAAACATTCAGAATAGACAACATACAACAAATAAAGTGAATATCTTTGTGTGTATAATAAATGATACGTATTGCACATGTATGGGTTATTGTTAATCCCGTTTTCTCCGTCTTTCTGCAGCTGTTATAACTGTGGAGGTCTGGATCACCATGCCAAGGAGTGTGGCCTGCCCCCCCAGCCAAAGAAATGCCACTACTGCCAGAGCATCACGCACATGGTGGCCCAGTGCCCCCACAAGGCGCTGGCCCCCGCCTCAGGCTCTCAGGACCAAAATGTGTCTACCTCTACGGGGCCCTTCCTCGGCCCGCCGGAGGAGGAGGAGCGCTCGGGCTCATCTCCCCTCGAGGGGTCCTCCTCCTCCCCCGAGGAGCCCCAGCCTTCCCGCGGCCCCCGGACCCAGAGGTGGAGGAAGTCCTGAAGACAGCCCAGAGAGGTGTGCCGCTGACCCCTGACCCTCACGTCTCCCCTCAATCAAGGATACCTGAAGCCCCCCCCCCCCCTCATCTACCTCACACCTGTGAAGAAAAAAAAATGGGAGGTCTTGATTTCTTTACTTTTAATGTTATTTTTATTTTTTTCTAACCAGCGCAGCTATGGCAACGATCCACGGGGTACGGACATGCGTGAATGTGTGTGACTGACTTGCAGTCATCTGGTGCAGCTATGGCAACCACCGCTGGAATGGTGACTGCAGGGATCGACTGTTTTTCTTGTTTCAATCAGTGCAGCTCAAGAGTGAAACAACGTGGTATGAATCTTGTGTTTTTTCTTTCTTCTCCTCGGACCTAAGTGTTGGCTTTTCCCCTCACACATGTCGTTGATTGAAAGCCTCCAATTTCTATCCTGTAGGCCTAATCATTCTGAAAATCATGCTGCACACACGGTAGCTCATTTCTAAGACTTTTAGAAGCTCGAGACCCTCTAAGTGATAATCCAGACCCCCAGGATTGTTAGCTTAGTTTGTGAAGATCTGTAGGCACCCTTTTCAGAGGGCGCTTTTAAAAGAAGATGAGCTGCGAAACACATTGTTATAAATCTTTAAACACTCACTTCCAACCTCTCCCTTTTCATGAAATAGACCGGACCGACTGATTGTCACAGAGTGTGTTTGTGCATGCACGTGCACGACTGAGAGAGGGAAAAAGAGTGTGTGTTGGCATGCGTGTGTTGTGCTCCGAAACAAAGCCTCTCTGTCAGACTGGCCCCTCCCCCCCCAGGTGCGAGTCCTCGCTATTAACGATTCAGTTTCCTATTATTAGAGATAGAGCAGTTTAGCTAAAACCTCATATAATCCATAGTTTAGATTCAACGTAATGATCATTAGACTTCCACTTTGGTTGTTGTATAATTAGTTAAAAAATAACCTTACAATTTATAAATCATAGTATAAGTAATTAATATATATGTAAAGTCACAAGATATAAATTCTATTAAGTAAAGCATATATAAGGAATTAGCTCTGACATAGGTAAATAGCCCTGTATATTGTATGGGATACTTTTGTTGGTGTGTGAAAACTTGTAGCTCTCTCTCTCTATTTAACCGTTTTCATCCGTGACGAATCAAACTGACGTTTTTACAATGTATTTACTCCACGCCTTCTCCTTTTACTTCAGTGCAAGGAGTCAGCGCTCACCTCTGACCCCGCACACCTTGTTCGATGAAAGGTGCAGACCATTACAGTGTCCTCACAGCTGCTCTACTTACTTAATACCTCACCTATTCTTCCCTAGCTGTTTGCTCTCCCAGCTGTGTTGCAGTACGGTCAAACCACCTGTTCCTCTTCCATCTGTGCCTACCAGTTGTTAGCTAGCACCAGCCAGGCATCGCTCGCCCCTCCACAGGATGGAGACTCACTGAAGAGAGATAGAGAGGGAGGGAGAGAGAGAGAGAGAGAGAGAGAAGGAGTGCTGCTTTTGGTATAACTTGAATCCCAAGCGTGGCTTTAGTGGCACTTATTTGTGACCTTACAACCCTTCTCTGACCATATTGAATGTGAAAAGAGCTTACCTGAAGTCGACGCCTCACAAAGTTCACATCAGGTCGCTTTGGAGTTGTATCTTAATGTTCTGACAAATCAAATAACTTTGTATAATGATATCAAAGTAGCTTGTGTGTTTTTAAAAAGCTCTAAGTAGACAACCAACTTAATTTTGGTATATTTCTATACCAAAGAGTTTGGCTTTATTTTTTGAAGGCATTTAAAGATAAGATTTGCTTGCTGTCTTTGCCCTTTCACAATAAGAGGGAGTTATTGCTGAAAGCGCAACACTGCAGTTATCGTTTTTTTTTGTTTTTTTTTATATATAAAATGTGCAGCTTTCTGAATGTGTGCGTGCGTTAAAAAAAAAAATCAAGTCTCAACAATGCAGCATGACAGAAAATAAAAGTGAATGACCAAACAACATAAGGAGCACAGCCCATGCTCAGATCTTTATGGAAACAACATCTTTTTGTATGATGTATTTGTACATTTTTACACACAATTCCTCTCAGGATGATGAACTGTTCTCAGGGAATTAACCAAAAAAGTGTATTTTATTCTTTTGGGAATCATCCACTGACTGACTCAACAAACTCTCTTAAGCAATGGTGAAGAGACGTATGTAACCGATTCATGTACTGATATTAGCAACTACCTCTTGAGTTCTACATAGTTGTGCATTTCTTTTCTTTTGTTTTGATGAGCTTGTATGATTAACTGTAGGTCTCTAATGTACTGAGGTGTTGTGTGAGAAGTTCCCCAGTGTTGCCACAGACTCCCTGGTCTTCCTTCCCAGATTTGATAAGTTACTTTTTTTCATTTACTGCAAAACCTTTTTTTTTGTTTACAGCAAAAGCCTACCTCATATGCGCTGTTCCTCCACAAACTCCGTACCTCCTCCCAGACCACCTTTACCTCCACCATGCAGTTCTTTGTTCATTCAATTGCCACTTGTCGCACTAGAGTCACACCACATTTTAAACAAATCAGCCCTGAAGTGGCTCGTCACTTGTGACTCCAAATATCTTACACTCAAAGCCCTTTTTTGAAAGTTTATCAGAAGTTTTGAGAATGTTTGTCTCACATCCAGGGTGACGTTTTTCTGCCAGCTCTGTTATACCGTCAGTATAAACTCATCACTTAGCGGCAGACAGCCAGTGAGCTTACCTCAGTCTGTTGCCCTAGCTATTGACGTGTTAAATATGAAATATTTAACATTCCCGTGTGAACACACTTTGAAAAGATATGGACTGTTATTTTTAGCGTGTTGGTATTTTATCATAACCGTTTTGTAACCACTTCATGTGATGGGCTTAAGGTGGAGAAGAATAGGATTGTACTTCGCACAAGGAGTGCCTATCTCCGTTTTGTTTGTCTCACTCTATTACCAAATAGATGTTTCCTCTTTTTGGGCTCCATGGCCTTGGTCCGCCATTTTTACAGCCTCGGATAATCAGAAGTTGTGTGCTTTGGAGACGACGCCCCGCAAACTGCATTTGTAGTTTAGAGCGACATTTTTAACAGCGGAAAATCAGTAGATTTTGTACTAATGGTGACATTGCATAGACGTCATTAAAAAAAAAAAAACGTTTATGAAGATGAATATTGTTAAAAGTACTTTTTTAAACTTGAAACTTAAAATTGATTTTGCATATGATGGCAGTATTACAGTTCACCCTCAGCTGAGAGAATCACTTTGTTGCAGTGGGCCAGTTACGAACATAATACACAACCGTGGTACAAATATAGTGATATTATTGTTGTTAGTAGCTTTATATTTACTTCCAATCAATGTAACTACTGATTGATCTCTTTATTGTCCTGTTTAATATTTGACACAGCAAAGAAACGTTCTTGTACAATACAGAATAATCTTCTTAACGTAGTGATAATAAAATGGTAATCATAGAGGTTTCTCAAGGCGGCATGTCGGATAACACATTTGTAGAATCACATACTTAATATTTTCCACGTGTCTTCAGTTTTGAATTGAACAGTATCATCCATGCAACCATCAAAAATGTTGCACAGGGTTTTACTAAATACCAAACATTGGTGAACATCTGTCTCAGCAAAAGGATCAAACAAGAACAAATCCTAAATGTGTTATCATTTTTTTAAGACCCCAATCCAAAAAACATCACTGTGGCTTCTTCATTTTGAAATGTACACCAATCTGAGAGTGTAGAAATGAAATGGCAGATGTGGCGGTATGCAGTGTTCAAAGGCATTGTAGAGATTATATCACTTTTATGACACCATATTAACTAAGATTGTGATATTTATTGAGAAACTGGGATGGATCAGATTCATTTTTTAAAGATTTTTTTGTTTCTATTAAATGGATTTGTGTTAAGTTAAACGGATAATTCAGGCTTTGTGGTCACATGTTTTCTTTGCCTCACAATCATCGTCTTTCTGAAGTCAAACCAATGTTAAACTAGGATGACTTTGTAAGCATAAACAGCCTTCAGCTTCCACTAAATATGGTGCAGCAGCTCGGGTACTACACCATCGTTACACTCGCCAATATTTGTAATTTCTGTCTGAAAGCATCAAGCCTACAGCATCAGTCCTCTCCACTCTGCATTTCACAGAAATGTTTGAGCCGTGACCCTTCTCGCTCCTGACCTCCTCTGTTGAGCAATGAAGTTTAGATCACAAATGCCAAGGGCTTATGGTAAATGTTTTTGTTAAAGGCCGCTAAAAACATAGATGTTGAATAAGCAAAGACATTAGATCGCTACTACTGCCGTCCTTATCTAAACGTATAAAGCAAGCCACAGGACATACTATCGAGAGGCTCTGATCGTAGGCTGTGGTTTTAGTAAATAGCAAATGTCATCTAGACCAGTGATTCTCAAACTTTTTTCACTCATGTATCACTCACTTGATCAGCGCAAAAACAATTTGTTAGGGAAGAAATGCCTATATAAAGTGGTACAGTACAGCGCTGCACCATCGGTGTCTGATTTATTAAAACAACAACATTGTAACTGAGAAACACTTAAATGTTACATTTCAAATGTTTACAATCCATCACTAAATTCATGGCAAACCAATTTTAACATCATGCAATAACACTAAGACGACATTAGTTGCATTGAACTGATCTTTTTAATAAGTTGTACTTAGAATGTAGAGAAACATGGGCTTGTGCTTCACTGAGGATCTTTGTTATTCTCAGTAACAGGGAGGCAACTGCAGTTATTACACTTCACGTTTTGAAATATGTGTAACTCTGTTAATATAAAACCCACACTGCTCAAACTTTGTTACTTTTCCTAAAATTGGTCTTTTTTTTCATTTACATAAAATAAATCTCACGTACCCCCTGCAGTACTCCAACGTACCCCTAGGGGTCCGCGTACCCCCATTTGAGAACCACTGATCTAGACTGTCATTTCGGCTCTATAAGAAAAAAACGTAAAACTAGTGGCATGCGCTAGTGCTGTGGAAACATTTTTAAAGTACATTTAAATCGGGCTGATTTTGTTATTTGGACAAAATATTGTCTCAACATTTTTGGAAAAACGGCTATATTTGACTTTTCTTTTCAACATTTTAGGAAAAGCCTTTACTTTCTTTCGATCAGGGAGATTGATGTCAACATCAACATAATAATTTATTAGGTGTTTATTGGCTTTTTGTAAACCTTAGCTTGTACAATATCCTTGAAGACGATTGTGATGGCAATGTCTACATTCTTTTACGATCAATGGCCAAACGATACCATGCAAATGAAATGTAAGCATATCAAAACCACATTAGGCCTGTAAGACAACAAACCTGAATTATCCATAACAATGTATCACCAGACTCTGGATGTACTATGCCATGATGCCAGGCAGGGAAACCTCAGCTCCCTCATGTGGTTGTGTTGTAGGTTTGTTGCCTCTGTCAGCTGCTCTGTGCTTTGCCTTGACTGCAGGAACAATGTATTCTAGGGGATGATCATGTATGATGTTTATTTTTTTAACTGAACTGTATTATGTCGGATTCATATTGTGTTAATGTAAATCATACTGGAACATCGGACCTAAAGGACCTATAAATCCAACCAAGGCAGTTTGAAGTGCAGATACCTCCTTGTATTGACTAATAACCTCACATTTCTAGTGTTTGTTTATGTTTTTAATCTCTGCATCATGGCCAGAGAGCGTCTTCTGTGCTCTCCTTCTTTGGAGTACGCCTTCGAGCCAAGCACTGATTGCTTCTGAATGGGGAAAAATGTTCTTCTATGTGCATATCACTCATTATTTTAACCTCAATGTAAGTGTACTGCCTTTTTTTTTATTTCTGTGAACCTTGGATTGGATTTTAAAATATGTCTTAAATGTTTGACTTGATTGGAAAATAAACCTATTATATTGGCATTAAAGTATGTATAATTTCCTACTAGAAATCGAAGTTGTTTATTTACGGTTTGATTTATTTTCTATTTACATGGCATTGTAATATGGAAAAATGCCATACAAACTCATAGTAAAGCATATCATAATAAAGGTCAAATAATGTATGTAAAAGAAAAGGTGTAGTATGTGAAAAACATCAGAAAAAGGTTATAGCAATAATCTTGAAGTTAGAATAGTATGTCCAAAATCTGGGTATGTAGAATTCTTTTTTTTTAACATAATATAGTATGTCATAAAAAAAGTCATAGTATAGTATGTTGGAAAATCTGAAGAAACATCAAGTATAGTATCTTTAAAAAAAAGTCATAGTATAGTATGTTGGAAAATCTGAAGAAACATCAAGTATAGTATCTTTAAAAAAAAGTCATAGTAATATCTGAGAAAAAATCATAGTATTTTAAAAAAAAAAAAAAAAAAAAAAGTCATAGTATGTCATAACATCTGAAAAAAAGTAATCGTATGTCATAAAAAAAGTCATAGTATAGTCATAATGTAGTATTTCCAAACAAATATGTCATAGTATTGTATGCCATAAAAAGCGTCATATAGTATGTCATTAAAAACATAAAAACATCTGTTATGACAATAAAGAAGTCATAGTGTACTGCGTCATAAAACACGTACAACAAAAAGTCATAGTATTCTATATTATGTCATTACAAGAAAGAAAAAAAAGATCAATAATGTCTCAGTATAGTATGATATAAAGAATGTATAGCATTCCATACATAGTCCCATACAAAGTAGAAGTGTTCCCGTAATATAATAAATGCCAGTATGTAAAAAAGAAAAAGGAATAGCAAAGTATTCCATAAAAAAACCCATTACAAATAATTGAAGAGTGAAACACACTGTCATTTTCAATCACAGCACCCACCTGTCACTGCTGAACTCAAGTTAAGTGATGACCGTTCATGGTGAGGAAAAACGGATTCATTTATTCTGTCACTTCCTCTTCTCCTCCACTAGGGGGCAACCTGGTGTCGCTGTATTCTCTCCCCCTCAGGCCCATGAAGGACACAGTCAACAAATTAATCACCTCAACACATCTGACTCACCAAAGAACGGGTGTTTCTTCATAAGCCTCTCTCTACTCTCCTGCTCGTCTTTAATGGCCTGGCGTCTTTCTTTTGTTTACAACCAGCTGTCTCCCTCACAGTCTCTCTGCTAAGCACATCCAGGCTTGAGGGAGTCCATTAAAACAACAATCTTTGTTTACAGTTTCTTTTTGTTACACACCATCATTTTGCTATATGGCTCGCTTTTTTTCCCCCTATACTATCTCTGGAGATAACTTCCTCAAGGTCAGCTATTTTTTATGGCATGAGATATTGGAGGTAACCCGGGAAGGCGGCGATAATAATGAGACAGGGGATAAAGGATCGAGAGGAAAAGGATAAATATGGCTGGGCTATGGCTGTAAACGATGCAAAGTGTGTTTCAGGTCGTCAGCCGCATTCAGGTCCGAAGAGAAGGCGAGGTGTACACTTCTTCTTCTTCTCTATCGTCCTATTCCTCATTCCTAAATGTTGACCTTTGTAGTACCGCCTCCAGGCTGTATGCTCTAACCTTTCCAGTGAGATAGAGAGGGCCCCTGCACTGGGAATACAAGATAAATCACAACTGCTGTCTGTTAGTGCGACAGACAAAAAAACACACTGGCATGCAGGCACCATTAAAACCTTTGTCCTTTGTCGCAAAACCCTCCCGGTCCCCCCGAAAAACACACACAAACACAGATGGCAAAGCCTCCATAAATATGTTTACAGCATCAGCTTCACTGGGCTATTAAATCCAAAAGTGCACCCTGAATTATTCATCCTTCATTAAAATGCTCTATGAGTAATGATAGCCAGGAGAGTGTTTTGGTGTATGCTTTTCCCCCCCCACAGTACACCGGGGTCATTAGGAGTCATTTGTGGTCAATTTTGTATGATCAACCATGCTTCAGAGGGGACAAAAATCCCATTTACTTTCTGTGCGTTGGGGATTCATGTTGAAAGAGATCAAAGGGGACAGACAAAGAGATGAGAGAATCGACATCTTCTCGTCTCCATTTGGCTCACTATGAGAGGAAGAAAATTACTTTAAAGCTGCAGCCTTGATGAAAGAAAAGGGCGTTATGCCTGATGTATTCCTCCAGAGGTGGAATCAACAGTATGAATGACTCAAAGGCAGAGAGAGGGAGGATAAAGAGACCATTTCCTTTTTTTTAGAGCCTAATGGAGGATTTTTGGTGAGGTACGAAAGTGCTATTTGACAGCAGTGAAGAAAACAGTGATTCTCCTGTCAGGAGCTGCGACTGGTTCAACACTCAACACTATTATTTCCGGTGTGTGCATTATAAAAAAAGTAGCAGATGTCATCAGATAGCGAGCTCATTTGCAGTATCAGTCTGGGGATTTTTGTCCGACGGAGCATCATCAGGATGTCTATCACGAAATGTGATTTGGTGTCACATTCAGCCATAACCTTGTTTTTCCACAGGACGAGAACAGAATAGGTCATGAAAATGAAATAGCCTCCAAACGTCCCATTAGTTTCTCTCACCTCGACTTTATAAGACAACCAGCACTGTCATTCTTTCTGACAGAGCTGTCAAAAGCATTGAGCTCACCATCCTAGTTACACATAAAGCAAACAGAAATGAAAACATTGTCAGTGAAAAGACTCATGGGGTAACGGAGACGCCAGGAGCGGGGTGAATCACTTAGCAAGCTGTGCTCCTCCATTTTGCAGCTGCCACCCACCACAACACATCTGCCACTGGGAGGGGAAAAAAACTACATTCAGATAGAAAACCACATCCAAACAAATTACTACATGACACAAAAGATCACTTCTTCAAATTGAAATTTGTTTGCAGTCGAAACAGGGTTTGTCCCCCTGGGCTCAGAAACCGACATACAGGTGGCACATTTTGAACATTGTGCATATAAACCCACACGCTCACACAGATAATACACTTAGTTCCACAAAGAGGAAGAGCATTAGATTTCTTCATGTGGGGTCAACGGTTCCTCCAATACACCCACCTGAGGTATCTCTGGGCACACACATGTGGTGGCTAATGCGTACCAAATCATCACCTTTAGACCGACCATGCCTGCCCAGCTCACGTTGTTACTGCTATCTCTCTTTTATTGCATTTCCCCAGGATTTCATATTATACATGCTGATCTCCACAGAACGGAGTCAAAGCTCATTTCTGCAGCTGAAATGTCTAAAGAGAGGGAATCGTCCACCGCAGGCTGCATATATTCACCAACAATTGCTACTAGCTTTGTTGATATGAGCCACATGGTAACAAATCATTACATTATTTACACAGACCATGCAAGGAATCAGTTATTTGCTTTAGGGAGGATGATCAGATGGTGGTAAATTATTGAGTTTGAAAGCAACAAGTTATTTTGTAGTCTGCACGTTTTCTTATACCTGAAACACAAGGACTGCATTGAGAAATACATGATCTACTTTTTTCCTTTTATATTATAATGCACAGTTTCAATGCATTTCTAACCTCTTAAAATCTGATCTTAAACAATTATTATAAATGTTTCGATGAGTGATATTACTAAGCATTATTGTATATCAGTTGCAGTGATTTGCATGCTCAGATTGAATTGCAGTGGGCAGTGTTGTAATACTATCCTGTGGCACCGGGGCGCTGAGGTGTTTTACATTTGTGTTGTAGAATATGTTCCACATATTTAATGGTGACCACAGCTACTCTTTAAAAAAATAAATGCTAACGTCTCACAACTACGCACAAATAATGTCACCAGTACTCTGCAAATCCATCATGGCAATTCCTCCAAATGCTTACCGAAATTGTGTGTGTAAAACTGTGCAAACAGAACATGAATATTTATTTTATGGTTAATCTGGCAATTGAAATACACTAAAAAGGTAATTCCAACACATTAGTGCAACATTTATTCAAAAAGCAAATGTAGCCATTAAGCAGTCCTGCTCACTGATTTGTACCACAGCCATTACAAATATATGAATACAGTCTAAACTATTCTGAAATCTCTAATGATGCATTTATAACATCTCATGGTATGACTGTAATTATATATTCCACCCATACTGCATGTAATGGCTTCACAAGTGCAAGTACTGCTACTTGTTTAAAGGGAAAATATTGGATTTACATTATTCTTAATCTGGGATCCTGAATTATTAAAAGCTCTGGGAAATGAGCAGAGGAATATATTTCCTCCTTCACAAAACCTTCCTTGGCAGGTGCTATTAGACTATAATATCTGTATGACAAACCAAAGTCACATTCAGAAAGCAATTTTCAGTCCACAACGCAATCTCGACCATTAATTGACTAATGAACAAGATGTTATCCAAGGATATCTTCCCAATGACCACTTAGGAAAAGAAGGAAGAGAACTTTAATATGATGGAAATAAGTGTGACAGCCTAAACGGTGCTTGCTGAACGCACTGACGCATGCTGCGACCTTCCCTGTCGATCTGGAGGGCAGACAGGGTGGCCATTTGTGTTGTGGCGGCAGAGCTCGAGCTGAAGGAACACTTTTCATCATTACTCCCAGAAAACCGTGTCAGAAACCCTGAGCTGTCTGAAAGCCCGCCTGCCTCCGCCGGTGGGAGTGAAATAACAATAAACAATGAAGAATCAGAGAGTCAGAACGCGGGGAACATGTTCTTGACCTTTTTTCGCCCGGCTGTGCAGTCTCCCGTGTATCATTGTGAATTTTATACTCACAGTAATCTGGATTTCTGGGCTCTCAGAGGGGTGTTTCATAAAACTCTGTGGTCAGAGAGAGCCAGGCACACAGCCGAGTAGAGAGTGAGTTGGTCAGAAGAAAAGCTGCTTGACATCCTTACGATCTTGATTTGATTAACGCTTTACCAATTACTTAATGTGTTCCTTTAATCAATTAGAATCGCTTGACATTTCAACATAATGCAAGTCATAATGCTCATCATGGTGCTTGATGGCTTTAGGAAAATGATTCCTGTCTACAGTTCATTTGTTACCCAAAGAATATGAAAAAAAGTTAATATCAAAAAGCAGAACTACAATGATGACATTTTTAATGACATTATTTGTAAAACTTTGCATCAAAGTCAAATTCCATGAGCTCACATTTCTTTTTTCAATAGGACAGCCAAGCCTTCGGAGTTGTTTTTAATAAATGTTTCAAGCTATTAAATCACTTCAGCTCTCACCGCTAGATTTAGCTGTGTGGAAAATGACAAGCAACACTGGTAACGCCAACAATCTTCAGGATTTATGTCTTCCCTGTCAACTTTCGTAATGTGTATATGTGGCTGTTTTCAATAAAACCTTGACTAAATTCATTCATGTACAGCAGAGATGTCATCACTAGCGTCAGCCCTAGTGTTTTTTTTTTGTCTTCCCTGGAATAACAAATGATTAACAGGATAGTGTAAGAAGACAGGGGCAGTGAAGAAGAAACCTACCAAGTATGCTTGTCATTTCACAACATGGGACAGAATTAACAGATAAGAAGTGTCGTGGGGCCAAATGTGATTTGTGACGAGAATCTGGAGACAATTAGTGGATAAACAATCTGCTCCGCCCACACGATATCATTAACAACAACACCCCTGGGTCGCTCGAGACTACTTTGGGGAACATAAATGACGCAGCTAGCCAAGTTGAGACATTTACTATGGAAACATACAGGAAGTGCCTCGAAGCTGCTTAATATTCCCACATAACATTTACTGCAGTTGTACCGTTACATACATTCACAGGTCGCCCGTCACTGAGGTTCAAAATTAATTCCTGGATTTGGAAACAGCAGTCGAGAAAACATTTACGCCACTTAGTAGCTACCCTGGAGCTTTTGGTAATATCACATGATCTTCCTCAGCAGAGTTTCCCAGTTTGAATGATGGATTTTACATCATTCCTTTTTATATGAGCACTTTTAGGACTTAAAATATGTTGTCTTAAGAAGTTGACAATTGAAAGTTGAAATGGCAACTGAGCAAAAACAAGGTGCTAATGAAAATAACGTGATATGTTAAAAAGCTCCAGAACTGGGAATAAATTGACCTTGTGTTAAGTTTTTTAATTCAAAGGGAAATATACTTTTTGCTGCCTTGTTTGCTTATTTTTCTATAACAGAATTGGTCAGTGCTGTGGGATTATTGGAACCTTTTCCTTATCAATTAAATCCACTAGTTTCAATAATTTTCAAAGATCAAGAGAGGATTTTCTTTCTTTCTTCTTTGCAATGCAGCACTTTTCCTAAATATGTCTTAAAAAAGACCTACTTTCAAACCATTTGCAGTCTACTACAGCTGAAATGTAGCCTGGTAACAACATCGTAGCTTAGTAGCTGTGTGTATCTTCAACACACGCATGTTTTACTACGTCTTTCATGGTGACTCATCAGTGGTCAACCAACAGAAGCTACAATTTCCAGAATGAGCCAATGCCTTATACTTTGAACACCATTTAGTTTATAATTGTATTGTTCTTACCCACCCAACCCCAGCACATTGTCCCCAGACAGTATGTACAGCTGGCCCCATGATACCGACAGACAAAAGACTGGATCTCTGAGTGATGAGAGAAATGAACCCTACACAGCAGAGTTTGAAGCCCCACAGCCACCAGTTGACATCATTTGAGGGCTGAGTTGGCATCTGCTACATATTTTGTCCACAGGAGGGGCTACCATGATACAAAGTACTACAAAACTTCTTGTTCTTGTACAAAAACAAACATTTTTGTAGAAATCCTGCATTTTTAAACAACAACTGATACAGAGTGAAAACTGCGTGTAATGACGGACATGAATAAGGACGTTGACAGTATACATTGCTTGTAGAGGCTTTGAACTTAATCATAGGCATGGTAAAAAAAGTTCTTCACAATGACAGAACTTTGGCACGAGAAAAAGGCATTACAGAAGAAAAAATATGAGTATTCGACAAGGTCAGCATAGATGATTCCAAACTAAATATCACTTTTATACATTGGTTCATAGCAAACCATTTGGCACTGACTACCGGTCCCTTTTGTTGGTGTGAGATTAGTGTTTGTTTAAATCATTTAAAAGAAACTCAAGCCACTGAAGGGAGTCAAACACACATGGAGGTAAGACAAAAGGGCATTGACATCAACAGAAAAAACTACATCTGGTGTTACTGTCACAATAGAGTTGCCCCTTCTGCACAGGTTTAAAGTGTGTCAGATGAGAGTGTGTATGTGTATGTGTGTGTATATGTGTGTCTGTGCCTATGTGTGTGCATTTATCTGATATGTAAATGTATTTAAGTCCACTTCTAGTGTGGACCAGACTTATATTTTGACCCAAACACTGCTTGGATCCCTTTATCAATTTACATATATTTTTGAAGTCCTTCCTTTCCAGCTCCCTTCAAAAAGTGAACGTCACAGTGAGGTGACACTGCTCAGGTATCTATATTTCCACAGGAAACATCCATCTACATAGGCAAGTGGGTTCAAAAGGAATCCTGTCCTGGCTGCTAACCTCAGTCTGCGGTTAAGTCAGCGTTATTTTGACCCCGTCTCCCCTCCATGGTTTTAATCGAGGGGTGTGTTCGGGGTCTGCTCAGCGTTCATGCCATGGTTTCTTTTCCTGGGAGTCTCCTGTCGTTGAACGTGTGCATGTTAATGACCTCCTCCGTCTTGACGATGACGGGCGGCTGAGGCTTCTGTTTGAGGCGGCGTTGGCACTTCAGAGAGACGCGCAGCTCATCCATCATGGCGCTGCAGAATGATCGCTGCAGAAGGCAACAGGAAAGAGGGGAAGAGTTATAGCTGGCACCATGCTGTTCCTCATGCTGCTGCAAGCTATACATCCCTAATGTGCAAAATACAACCATTAGAAAATAGTGGCTTAAAGGTCCCCTATTATACTGCTTTTCATCAATACATTATAGGTCTCAGATATATACAAAACATGTCTCTGAAGTGTTTGGCTCGAAATACCAAACAGATCACTGTAGCATCCCATAAACCCCTCTGTTTCAGCCCTGTTTCAAACGTGCTGATTCTGTGTCTGTTACTTTAGATGAAAATAAGGAGCCCCTCCCCACGCCCCTCTGAGAGATATCTGGTTAAAAAGAACACAATAGCCGCTTTCACACCAAGTACTTTGCCGTACTTCCCAGCACTTAGTACCCCCATGGAACTAAGAGCCGATCGCGTTCACACCGGAATAAGTTCCTTGAGGGAAGATTACGCAAATGAAGCCGCTGACTTCACTTCTTCTTCTGCTTTGGGTTTGCTGGCAGGCCGCAAACAACTTCACGGCGTATGCCACCCGAAGTCCCCGGCCGGAAGTCCCCGGAGTTGGGGACTAGCTTCAGTAGAAGCTGCTGGGACTCGGGTCTCGGAAGGCTTCAGTAGAAGCTGCTGGGACTCGGGTCTCGGAAGGCTTCAGTAGAAGCTGCTGGGACTCGGGTCTCGGAAGGCTTCAGTAGAAGCTGCTGGGACTCCCAGCAGCTTCTACTGAAGCCTTCCGAGTAAATCGCCAGAACGCCGACACCTCCTCATCACTCCACCGCTCCAATTATTTTTGTGTTGCCATAAGTTATTCTCTCTCCGTTGGTGCGCGGGGCTAATGCTAATAATGCTAATTCCAGCAAATACAATGGCGGCTTCAAAAAACTTTTCAGAGTTTTACGGGGCATAGTTTGCAATTCGCCCAGCCAATCAGAAATTGGAACTTTTTTCTCCCCAGGAAAGTACCACCTCTCTAGCAGGCACTAAAAAGGGGGGAAAAGTTCTCTGAACTAAGTTCTCCTTTTGGTGTGAACACAAAATCCCAGGAACTATCGGAACTAAAAGGGAAAAGTACGGGGAAAACTACTCCGGTGTGAAATCGCCTAATGGTGCTCTAGGAGGAGATTCAGGTGATAAGGGGGCAGGTGTTACATTGGTTGGTGATTGGCTAATGGTTACACAAGCCAAAAAAATGTCATCATAAAGTGGCCAGAATCTGATCAGCTCAATTTCAGACAGGATTTTATATAAATAGATCAGGATAAAAAGAGAGCGAATCTTTGTGTCTGAAACTTTCAGAGCCTCTTTACACAGAGGGGACACATGTTCATGTATAAAATACATGAAAAAGTGGATTTTGCACAACAGGTGACCTTTAAAATTAGGTTCATGTATCTGTTTCGTATATATAGTAGGCCTATGTATTTCTGGAACTCTTATGTTAAGCTGTTAATGCCCATACTGGGATTTGTATTTATTTGAAAAGGTCTGATGTGTCCCAGATTTTCCTGAAAATTGCTTCAATGTCAAACAAAAGTCCAAATGTTTTTTTAGAGCCTTTTGCACCCTGCCAGGAAGTAAAGAAAAACACTTGCAATGTTTGGTGTGTAAGTAGAAAATGAAAAGATATTGAAAAAAGGAAAACATATCTACCTTAGCAGATTAAATACAAAAATATGTTTTACCTTCTTTTAAAATATCAATCACCCCCTCACAGAGTGACATGTGTTGTGTAACATCAGTAAAAAATGAGCCTCTTTTTGTTGCTGCATTATGTATGTAATGTGAAATCCTATAAAATGTCAATATGCCTGTGCATCAACGTTGCCAAGACAAATTCACATACATTCCCTCTGATTATACTAAATCTAATTTAAATTCTTGGAGGGTAGGAGGAGAGGAGATTTGAAAGAAAAGGGAGAGCAGAGAGCTGTGTATGTGCGTAGGTGTGTGAGATGGATATCTGTAGGTGGCTTTTGCAACAGGTATTTTTTTGTTTTCTCTAATTTTTTCTGGCGCATGAATGAAATATTTTGTATACGCGGGAAGATGAGTGATTACAGCAGAAAGGGGAACAAAGGGTTGGAGAAAAAGAGCGATATGGATTACAATAGAGGAGAAATGAAGGAGAGTGAAGTGGGTAAAAAGGCTGGTGATGTCAGGGTGGAGGAGGGAGAAAATAGAGACGGAGAGCTTTGTTGTGTGCATGTAAATTACTAGCACCTTGGCAGACTAGAGATTGTGGCATTTGCAAATGATCTGAATATTGTGACCCAGTCTTGCGGCACTTGATTAATGATAGCCGAGATGAGCTCTGAAACATATGCAGAGCGTGAACAAAAAAGCCTGAAACTAATTACTGTTACAATAAAGTAACAGGCTGCTGCGCTGAGCTAATTCTGTACATGTAAATAATTAAAACACGCTATCAAAAGGACTTTCACAATTATCTGGAAACATCATTGAGAGAGTTAAAGAGCACTAAAATACATGCTCCACACTGTGTGATGAATCATGTGCACTCAGTACTAAAATAGAGCACAGAGAGAGCAGTCTGAAATGTATTAAGTATCTTGCTAGAAAGAAACATAACCAGAGGGGGGGAAGAAAAAGGCTGCAAAAATGCTGTATGCAGGGTGAATGTCTTAGTTTTCACTCGAGAACAGAGGATAAGTTCAAATGTATTATAAAAAAACACGCATGTGCAAGTAATTGGTCACTTTAATGGCTACTCTCTTCTAAACTGCCTGTGCAGAGATGCCATCCTGATTTAATTGCAATTAAGAGATACGAGACAAAATGCACTCCATCCATCGTTTATTTCAGCGGAGGATAATATTATGTAGACAAAGAAGTTAGTACAGTAGCTAAGTTGAAATCTTTAAAGTACTTAATTATGTCATTGATTGTTATCCCTCTAGTACAGGAGCAAGTAAAAGCGTTCTAAATCCAGGAATGCTGTGCAACATTTGGAAAATATTCACTTGATTTGGCTAAAACCCCAGCCTCTATGAACAGGAGTCATAATGACAGCGACCAATGACTCACATGCCTCCTGTGTGCATATGAGTATTGTTTCATCCTTAACATATTCCCAAACCTGCAAAAAGGAAAACACATGCAAACTAAAAAAACACTATTGAATATGTATGTTGTGTTGTTGGTTTTATTGATTTCTTACATTTATAGTTTGTTTACCTTTGAACATGGTCATGTTCTTGTATATCCTATATTCTATGGACATTTTATTTTGTATTTTATTACATATGTTGCATTGTTGGAGGAGCTCAGGTCAGAAGAATATCATTGCCATTTCTACACTGTAGCTTTGTGCATATGACAATAAAACCTTTGAATTGTGATTTTTTTGAAATTGTGAATGTTATTCTGACTTAGAAACAAGAAATCTTAAAGGCAGAGAAAATGTGTCAAAACCATTTTGTTCTTAACACTGGATATAAAAGGAGTGCAGTACCTTCTCCAGCTGGGCATTCTGATTGGACTTGTACAGCACCTCCCCTACGGCCACAAACACGGACAGCACCAGTCCTGCAGCCAGCACGATGAAGATCCCTCCGATGTTCTGCACCCCGAGAGCGCTGGCCTCCTTGCTCTCCTCCTCGGGACAGCCGTTCCCTCTCCACCACTTCTCCTTCATCATGTGCAGCTTCCCTTCCTCCTGCAGCTGCAGAATAGCTATCGTGATCTTGTCTCTGTAGGGAGAGCCTGCGAGGAGACAACATGAGATTAGTGAGCATGGATAATAACAGGATATGATCAAATCCTGCTTTGCAAAGTTATTGTTAAGTGTATGTATTTAACTAGCAGTGGTGGGTGTATGCATGCGATCATATAACCTGTCATGTTATTGTTCGGCTGCTAAGCGGGAGTTTTTTTGTTAGTCCTTCTTCAAATCCCACTAATCCCTACATTCATAGAGTGATTCCAAAATGCTCACTCCTCTCTGCAGTGTGTGAATTATAATACACAGGGAGTTGGCAACAAAGACTTGGCTTTGTGGAGCAAAGCTGCTGTTGATTTGGACGAATTAGCTGCAGTTTGCACACACTTTCTGATGTCATAAATGGTTCATATAAAGAGGGAAAACAGAGTGGAGTCTACATTACAGGGGTGCATATGTGTTCGGGATTAAATGTGTGTATGTGAGATAGGGTTGCTCTATCAGTGTGCTTTTTATGCATGTTAATGTCATGATGAGTAAAATAACCCAAATCCACAGATAGCGGGAAGGCGCCCGAATTAGCGACATGGCATTGAGGCGCAGCGGGGGCGGGGGGCTGGATCAAAGGAGGAGTAATCGCTGCAGAGTACCCGAGTGGGGTCGTGTTCCTCCACCATCCACAGCGTGTGTGAGAAAACACACGGCCGAGCGAGGCGCACCGCACACACTCAAACCAGGCCAGGGAAGATTAATACATAATGTGGGCGTTAATGTTTCATTTATAAACTGGTTTAAAGGCTTGTTAATGTATTTATATGATTACAGAGCTCATGTATAATGAAGCCTGTTTGTACATTCCCATTTGCTTATTCGGAGAGACTTAAAAGAGATGAAACAGTGTTAAAATGTTACATTTTTATAATCCCGACATAATAATTGTACAAACATTTTGTGGTGAACCTCGAGGGGGAGTGAACTAAATATGGCCCCAGGTAGCAGGTAGCATCACTTTGTCTGTTGCTCCCCTACAGTTTTGCCTGTCAGCCCCTTAAATGATTCCCTTTCCGTCTCATCCATCATTTATCTATTGCCATACATCATCCTTTCATCTCCACCTCTCTGCGTAGTTAGACCAACAAAGGAGACATAAATACAAAAACTGAAAATTACACAAAGTATCGCTGAGTTTTAAAAGGCACATCAGTGTTTACTGCTTTGATCATAAGTAGTCCATCTTTGTGACACAAACTGTGATGGGCTCACGAGTGTATAAAGGCACATAAACTTTACATCAATTCTGTGCATGTATGTACTGCTCTCCGTGTATATCCATGTGAAAAGCATATGCTTGCTTCACTCGAAGATGAGAAATATATCAAGTATCCGAGTCCCCTGATTCTTGCTCCCCTCATATTTCAAATGATTAATGATGGCCTAACAAAGCAGGCCTTGGATAAATGCTAATAGGATGAGTCCTTAGAGAGGAGGATATGGAGAGCGGCGCCTGGGCAAATGGAAAAGCTCGGTGCTTGACACACTGTGCATACACAACTACCTGACAGATGTTCAAAACCAGAGGACATCCATCACTCCCACACTGTCTGGCCTCAAGTATTAATGTGATCACAGTTTAAGTCGATAGCCGTTGATGACGCATTTGGGTTTTGGGAAGAGTACGTGTGAAAACCGTAAAGCACTAAGAGGTTAAGAAGTATTTTACGGCTGGCTCTGGTTTATCGCTGTAACAGCCCTACAGGGAATGAGCCTCTGAACAGTGTTTAGCAGGGCCAACGTTAGAGGCTAGAGGTTACCATGAAGGCTGAGGACTTAATTGTGTGAGGAAAACAAGGAGCCATTTCAAAAGATGAAATGTTCTTCTTCTATCAAGAGGGCTGTGGCATGAAAAGGGAACTCACTTAAGATAAATTAAGCAATTAACCATCTCAAGACCTTTTAGAGAAGAAACATATAAGAGGCTGTGATGAAGTTTATTTTTGAAATATTGAGCAATGAACATCTGAATTAGAGATTGAAATGAGTTAGACGGCAGTAACGACTTTGAAAGCGGACGTCTTTAATCATTATTTTTTATGCATTCAAATACTGAACCACTTATCGCTGAATTAGAGCGATTTGGGGTATATTCTGCAGTCGTATACACTATATCACCACATGAATGGAAATGGGGCTGCTCCACATTCTAGGTCTATGTGTCCATGTCAAGGGCATCAGTGTAAGTACTCATGCACTTATGGGGCCACAGTGGGACTATATTTCAGAGAACCACCTCAGCTTTGTTACAGCCATGGCAATCATGGTATCCCTGCAGATCTATAACTGCCCCATACTCATCAGCGGGAGCCGGGTCCAGATGTGGATGGCCAGAATTAATCCGCCATATTTTGATGGCCTTCATATCACTGATGATATATGTGGCTATTACAGCTGGTTGCAGTGCTCTCCGTGGCCTCGTCATGACCGCCATCACCTCTGTAACAAGAGGATTGGAACTATCACCAGCTTTCTGCTAGGGTACCCTGGAGTCAGAGTTGTAAAACGCACAATATTAACCCTACAAAAGGTTGCCTTATATGCAACAAAACTGTTAATATACCGCAGGAATTGAAAAACGGTGTTTAGTTTCTCTGTATCATCGTAGGATAATGGCGCTTTTAAATGTCAGAATGCAATTTTTCTGACAGGAGCTAGGTCGAATAAGGAAGAGGAAAAAGTCTTAGTGCTTGTTTTAAACTCTCTGAAGTGCTTTGCTGTTGGAATTTAATCCTCAGACGAAATTCAACTGTTGAAGTCACAGCGAATTGCACTAAATCGACTTTCCCTGATTGTTTTTAAGTCTTGCCCTCGCTGCCTTATACGACTGCTAAGTAGGCTCCAAAACACATGATTACAATTATTTGTTCAAAAACCCCCCTTGCTGAGGCAGAGCTCGAACCCCGGCTGGTTTTCCTGGCCCTGGGCATATTTGAACCGTATCCATAAATTCAACCTCTTCAGCCATTCGCTTTTCATTAAGAGAAACATCTCCCGCTGCTGAACTATTACTCCTGAGACCCCATCAATAAAAGGTCAACCTTTTCGTTCTCAGAGCTTATCAATCATCCACACTACATACCTTTATCTGTCACATAGTATCTGCAGTATCTCTCTCCGATCTCAATGTTTTAAAACGTTTATCACACAGGCAGCACAGAGGCATAAAGACGTTCAAGGAAATATACCCATAGGTGTTCCCACTCCGTACGCTTTGGAGTCGATGAGGCCTCCGATCTGTGTGAGGTTGCAGTTGCGCTGGGTGACAAACTCGATGGTAGTGGACTCCATGAGGAAGGCGTAGTCGGAGGTCAGGACGCGCTGGATTCCCTCTTCCATCGTCTTAACCATCACAGACTGCCTCCTGCTGTTCATGAACTCCCACATCTTGTCGTAGGTGGAGATTTTAGTTTTCTACAAGATACCAGAGGAAAGAAGTGGAATGAGGTGGTGGCCAACTCTACCCAGTGCTATGGTCATTTGTTGCAGAGTGTAACCTTTAACTATGCAGGCTATTTATTGAATATCATTGCAATTAAGACCTCACTTGTATGATGAATACAATATTTAAATGATTTTACATTTGCATTAAAAAATAGCATGTTAAAGTTTCGCACCCTATGTTTTCCAAAAATATACTAGATTTTGATAATATATATTTTTCTCAATGTTTTTAGATCCATTGATTTAAATTATAATGATATAATTACTATACGTCTTGATAATAACGATATATTTTCATTTTACAAAAGGCTTTATATTGCAACGCATATTTTTTACATTTCTAAATCTAGTTATTCATTGATTACGTTAAAATCTAACATACAGTATCTAAAACTCTTAGTATCTGCAACAATGTTTAATACGTGTCTCATATCATTTTAGTACCTTTTTGTTGTATCGTTCTTTCACATAACTATGACAATAAAAGTGTTAAACAATTGGATATGTACCAGTCTCCGAGATAGACATAGTCTATCTCGTAAGGGGTCTTTAGAAACCTCTCCTTTGGGTTTTGTTATTTTTTAGCAACCGATTTTGTAAATATGTCTTTAAATAATAACTTTCATTATTACTGGTGTAGTCCAATGCGTGTTTATAATCTAGCTTTTATGTTTGAATCATTATTACAAGAAGATACCAGCCTCACTGTTTGTGGATCACTCTCATTACATGACATTAGAGCTGTATTAAATACCACTAATGCAATTATTATTGACTGACGTCTTCATTAAAATAACATAAGCTGCGTAGTAAACAGATGGTCATGTATTTCCAACAATCTAGCTGCTAAAATGGTGTTTGCTCAAGTATTAAGTAACACTTGCTGTAACCACAGGATTCATTTTAATTAGGGAGAAAGGAACATTTCTCATAAAGCCAGCCTGTAAACATTCAGAACTACCTTGAAGAAAGTCATGGTGGCGCCATCCTCCGTCACCCCGTACAGGATCTTAGTTTGTTTGGCCAGGTCATCGGCAGAGTCTATGGGCGACTCCATCCTCTCCACCGTGAGGAAAGCAGCCAGGTTGGCCGTATAGGAGGAAATGATGATGAGGGTGAAGAACCACCAGATGCCTCCCACTATTCGAGTCGACAGCGCCTTGGGCATGAGCTCTGAGCCTGGTGTGAGGGAGGTGGCAGTGTTTATTTTTAAATGTTAAAAACAAGATAAGATTAGTTTCTTTGAAAACAGTCAAACTTGTTTCAAGTGCTCTCTTCAAGTGTTTCAGCTCAGGCAGATGCACCACTCGCTTCAAGGTAAATCACTTGTGAGAGCTCTCTGAACAGGATGATTGTTAGATTTCAAACAAGCACAATTATCAAGTAGCAGTCACTAGCAAGTGCTTCAAATAATGCAGGAAAAACACTACTTAAAAAGTCTCCTGAGAAGAAGGTGTTTGCATAAATCAATCCCTTCAAATCAAACACATTTATATGGATGTTTCAGAACAGCGTGGAGAAGAGACAGGCTGTTTGGGCCAGAGAGTCATGTACCCAAGGTAACCTCACATCCTGACTCCACACCCCACTGATCTCTGGGTGCTGATGTGCCGAGGGCAAGGGGAGATGACCCTGGGTATTGTTTTACTAGCATTACTCTGATAAGGAGCATATTAATAGACTGTATATTTATGGATTACATCTCAGTAGACCTGCTGTTGATGAAAAAATAGATATACAAACTGTAATCTTTGATTAAGGGTCTTAAGTCAAAGGATATTCAATTGTCTCAAGTGGTATTCAAATATATCCCTCTCATATACACATCATCATCATACACATTCTCTTCTATTTAATGTGTTCCTAAATTGATTAAATTAAATAAACATTAAATGCACATTTCTTCTTAGTCCTGTCTTCCCAGCAGTGGACCCCCAGCGATCTCTCTCTGTTGCCGCCGGCAAACAAAACAAGCCAACCCTCAGAGACAGTGGGATATAAAGAGCTCCAGCTCCACAGAGCAACAGCAGCCACAGGCTGAGGCAACTACCTTGCTGCATGAGAGCCCCAACTCCAAACCAGAAACTATTGAGCAGCGTAAAATTGTTTTCCACTACATCCGAGTCTGGGTTGCATGGATGCGGGTTGTACCACTCGTATGGGCTAAACCTACAAAAGGAGAAAGCACAAAGAGAGACATGTCAGCAGAAAGCAAAGAACAGTGTGTTCCCCGCTGCAGAGTAAACGGCACGTAACACATACATTTTATAATATTGTGAGCGAGAACAAAGTAAACGTGTGGGAATGTTGTGTTGCGGCCTCAGGGTCGGAGCTTCTGCAGAGACCAAAGCAAATCATTCTGGCTTTCGCCGAGATCAACGTATCGGCATATTCAAATGCCATCAGCTTATTGTGAGAACAGATCAATAGGCCGGAATAACACTGTCACCGGTGATAATGTCCCAGTGCGTGATGATCTTTGGAGCTCATTAGGATTCACTGACTCAGGAGCCTTTACGTGTTACACCCAGCAACTGCAATCAACGTTACTCTACGAATGCCACCTCCTCTTCACCCCCCCCCCCCCTTCTTGTTTCCCAACAACCTTCTCTGTTCTCCCACCTCCTAGCTGCCTTTTCTCTTTTTCCACAGTTTCATCTCTCATTTTCCATCCTGCCCCTTCCCACCCTCACAACCTAAACCTCATTTCCCCCGATTGCCTTGCATCCCCTATGAACCTCCCCCTTTCACCCCCTGTCCTCCCGCTGCTGCCTGCCTTGGCTGATTGTCAGCGTCTTCAGGTCAGTTGTGGACATTTCTCATTTATTATCCTAAGCAAAAGTGGCATGGCATTAGTGCAGGGTGATTGGGTTAGTGTTAAGCATCAGGAGCTGATTGAGTTTGTGCTGAAGTGGGTGATAGCGGGAACATTGCTTATGCAGAGTTGAGGGACCCATCAGGTAAGGGCTGTTTAGCAGCTTTCCCCCCCCCCCCGACAAGCCGCATGATAATAAGCCCGGGGAAGAGTCTTAAAGGTTCTCACTGCGTATAAATGTGATGCAATTTGTCAGCTGCAGCTTTTTCAGACGCACAGGGACATATATGCTGTAAATATATACCGTGTTCACAAGACACAGAGCAGCATTTCACATTACCAAACGAAATGTTATATGGCAGCGCTATTTGCCACAGAGACGACATGATCGCTGTAGATCTGCATACAGATGTCATTCCACCCCTTCTTGTTGCTGCAGCAGCCTAATTAACAGCCTTTTTTTTTTACAAGAATCATGAAAGTGGCCTCATTTCTGTCAGATTTTCCCTCCTTTACAACTATTTTCAAAGCCGTCCCCTTGAGAGTCATGTACATGGACACGATTGTGATGACACACTATAATTCTTCCTGTCAACTCCATCAGGATGTGGGAATTTGCTGGAATGTCAATGAGCTCGGTCTCCTTGGAACCACGGGCAACAGAGACGGCACAATGGCCTTGTGGAGCTGTGCGGGATGCAGTGTGTGCGCTCGCATGTGTTCGTGTAAGGCTTTATGGCTGTGTGCATCAAGCCTCTGGCACATGGATGTTTGCGCATGTGCCTTTATGGCTGTGTGGGTGTGCATTTGTCCGTGGTAGCAACTGCGTATTTGCATTTGCTCAATCGAATCCATCTCAAAGTCAAAATGTTTTCCATGAGAATTTATTTATGTCTCTGTTTCACATTATGGTAAGCTGCAGCCTGAGGTCATTTGTGGGTAACATCCCATATGTGCCATAGGTGAGGTAAATCTGTGTACATCTATAAGACCCTCTTGATTGGATTGTCCCTATCAGTGTATACTACATGTGTATTCTGGAGGGCTCCTCTGTTTGACCTTTGCCTGCAGCCGGCCCGTATTCCTGCGGGCCGTGTTTTGCACACCGATCACCAGGAAGAAGGGGACGAGGAACATGTGGACGTAAGGTCACCTCCTCACACCGAGCACAAGGGACATGTTGTATAGCACGCAGAATTCTAAAAGGATTCTCCCCTCTCCCGTCCCTCTTCTCCTTCATCCGTCCCCGGCCACAATAACAAAACACGCTCCTTCCATTAACTGTCTGTTGGATTAAATGACTCTGGCTGGCATTATAGATCTGCTGCCTTTCTTCTTTCAGGCCAAATGAAAAGGCTTGCGTTGGGGGGGGGGTGGTGAAAATCATAGGCTTCTGGGAGTTGGACTGCCAAACTTCGACATCCTGTAATTACATGTAAACATTTCATAATGGAATTTAAATCATACAATCTTTTGGCAGGCGGATCTGCACTGGAAAAAGGTTTTTGCAATCTGAGTGAATACCATTTCTTTGTTAATAAAGAGAGAAATCAATCCAACCACAAACAGAGCTGAAAGAAACCACTGAGTGAAATGTATTACTCTGGAGCTTGAAATTAGATAGCTTATTTAGTCAGAAAAAGGTGTGTGTATGGGAATTGTGTGTGTGGGAAGAATTTCAAAGATGTGAAATCTCAGGTGAGATTGAGGTGTTCACTTCACTCACTCTATTTGCAGGGGATTAGAGAAAAATAATATACTGTGCATTTTGGGGATTGACCAATCAATCGGGGGCCATGCAATCAATACTACAATTATGAGAGAACCAGCTCAGCTAACTGAAGGAGAACAACTCTGTACTTCAGATTTGAACTTTGCTGAATAATTTTGGTCAAAAAGTGTAAGGACAAGCACTATTTATTGGTGTGCAAAAAAACGTGCCCAATGCTTGCATGCAGACAAGGGAATTATAATTTAATAAAAGTACCGAGGCCATTTCATTACAACTGAAAGCATATTAATATAATTGCATGCTAATCACTTACCCTGACCAACCGTGGAAACAAAGGGCTACGGATATAATTTGCATATTCTGAACAAACTTAGGTGACAGTTGCCGCTTTCCTCTTATGTGATCATTGTGCCGGTAACATTTGATGAAATGTGCATTAAACCCAAACCTCTCGGGATGAAAGCAGAGGAAGAGGAGCCCTGGGGTTAACACACATTTTTCGGTCATGCATTGAGGGTTTCGGATGGTTTCAGGATATTTGTAAGAATTGTACATTCCTTACAGCAGTTTAAGAGATATATAACGGGTAGCTGGTTTTACAGCTGCTGATGCTTGTGCAAAGATGCCTGAAACAGTGTTAGCAGTCAGCTGATTTTAATGACTACACCAGTGTTTTTCCTTGTTTAGCTCATTAACTGAAAAGTACAGCGAGTAATGAAATCCGAGATAACGTTCATCCTTTTTTATTACCTTTTTTATTCTTTTCATTAAAGCTACTTTATCAATGCATGACAATGACGCTAAAACGTTTGTTATGTGAACTTTTCTGGGTGGTTGGTTAAAGTGCTCGTGGGAGGTTGTACAAGTCGGAGATTTGTTGTTCTGGCAGGCGCTGCGCTTCTTTCTGTAAAACAGTCTACACTTCCAGTTGTATTTTAGGCTTTAAAAGTCCCACTCTGACAAAAATAAATCATTTAAAAGCTACAGTTGAAGTGAAAAATATAAGCAATCATGGAAGAACACTGGGAAGATCTGTTGGAGCAATGTATTTTTGATTTAATATTCTTATGTTGTAGACTACAGCTACATCACTGAAGTAGTCTGAGAGACATTTACGGCAGTACTTTGTCACCAGTCAAAGCATAATGATTTTCTGTGTAATATTCCCCCCTTTTAGGCCCAGAGGGAGTCTGTGTAAAAGTGAAAGTAGGGAAACAGAAGAGGGTACGTGGAGGAAGGAAGGGAAAGAAGGGCTTGACATGTTACCTGGCTATGACAAACAGCACACAACTGACACCCAAGCAAGCCAGCAGAATATACATCCAGATATCAGGTGAGAGGGGGTTGAGGAAGGAGAAGACCCCGGGGTTGGTGCCGTTGGGTTTGCGGTACAGGATACTTATCCCCAGCGTCATGTAGGGCTTGGAGAAGTCGATGACCTTCTCCCGGACGTAGGTGATGGCCAGAGGAGCCACCGCCAGGTCTGATTTCTGCAATGTGATAAAAGCGGTGGGTGTTTGAGTCACACAATAAAAGACAAGCAATCGCATTACGATCTGATTTCTGTCAACAGCTGTTCTGTTCAAGATGTACAGGAGGAAGAGTCATGATGGAGGAGGGAAAATTGCTGGGGTCAGTAGTTCAGAGGGATTAGCAGGTAGGAGGTTGAGTTTTTTCTGGAAATGACAGGTAACATTTCTAATCCTTCTCATGTGGTGTCGAGGATGAGTCACTAAAGAGACCATTTTGGGATTAGATAAATCAGGGACAAGTAATCTGTGTTTCCAGTGAAACAGAAGATTAGCCTTTTTCTGACTTGGAATATTTTAACATAACCCCTCCAACAGTGGCGGTTTTTACAATTTTTTTTCTTTGTCAGATTTTCTGCAAAATGTTTGAGATATTTTAGGCCTTTCCTTTTCTGCTGCTTAAGACTTTTAACAAACAGTCATTTAGGGTTGAAGTATCAACATTCAAATTATTCAAAGCAATGCAATTAACATCTCAGCCATCAATTGGGCATTGGATTGGAGGTTATTAGTGAAACCACTGGCCAGAAAATCTTTGCTTTCGGCGATTTATAGAATAGAATGGGCGGGATGAAACCCCTCTTTAATGGTCACACATGCAGAGCACACAGCACACACAGTGACATTTGGCCTCTGCATTTAACCCATCCTAGTACCAGGAGTCTAGTACTAGGAGCAGTTTGCTGTCATTTCTACTTTTTCCTTTTCCCCCCGGGTATTTTCAGCATATTACAATGCGCAGCCCCGTTGATAGTTGACTTACATGGTCTATTAGCTCTCGCACCATGCCGTTCCATTGGCCGGTGCTTTCATCCAGCGCGCCGTACTTCCCATCTTCCACTAATCGCACCTCATAGCGAAAGCCCAGGATGGCAGAGAGCTCCCTCAGCAGGTCAATACAGTAGCCTTCAAAACGGTCGTTCCCATACAGAGGCTTGTCCGACTTTTTAAACATCACATATGGCTCCTCCTGTGCAGGGAAAATACATTTAGCAGTAGTTTCTTTCTGTGTGTATTCGACAACTGTGTGTGTTATTGTTTGTCTGTCGTACCAGTATGGTGGAAACACGCAGGGACTTGTTAGCCAGAGAGTCCGTGATGTTGGACGTCTTGCTTCTGTGAGACTCTGTCATATTCAGACCACTGGGAGGATCCCATGTTCCAATCTGTGAAACAATTCAGCATCAAGTTTATCTCACTGTCTGCAAGAAGATTTCAAAGCATCCTGACACACACTTTCTTTAAACTCAAAAGTCATACACCATCCACTGCACCAATGTGTCACACACCTTTTCCAGCCCCTCCTCCTTCAGACTGACGACATCTAGGTCGAAATCTGTCCTCAGTCCATTGGTCTTGTTGAAGAGAACACGTCCTGTCAACCCGTCCCAGTGAGCCTGCAGACAGAAGCACACAGCAAAATAATCTAAATTCTCAGCACACTGGTTCCATTAACCTCAAGATATCTTCTTTCACAACAGCTAATCGAAAACACTTTTTCTGTCCCAATTATTAATTTTGTCTGGCTCTTCCCTCACTGTCTGTCTATCTCAACAAAATAACGAGAAATAGTGAAGCATCCAGAATAGCAGCAGGTTTGACAGGTAAGAGTTCATTTTGCATGTGGTTCATTGTGCTTGAAGTTTCACTTCAAAGCCATTGGAGGAACAGACGGGCATGGCGAGCGATAGGAAACACAGGGGGGGGAGGCGCCCGCTAATACAATGGCTCATTCGGAAAATTACCTGCAATGATACCATCCACAGAATGAAAGAGCTTTGTAGAACAAAGCAAATGGCTGACCCCAACTACAGTTAAGGAGACACACAGAGGCTTTGATACAAACACGGGTGGAGTAATGAGCGGAGAGAAAGTGGGATACAGGGATGGAGTTGCTGTGGATAAGGCTTTAGATCACATTATCAATAACATTATTGAGAGTGTTCAAATTGAGCAGCAAATGTGTTGCGTTTTCACATGATTTACAACAAAAGAACAGACAACAATGCAACATGTGCAGCTCAGTTCCCAGAAGCTGCTACAGTAATTCACAGAGGATGCTGCAAACATGTGATTGCACTGATCAATATAACATGTTGTGTTCAGCAGATTCCACAGGTCAGAGGTGAAGACAGGGTGCACACTGATAGCTCTGTTGGCCTTGTACCTCTTTGATGAGATTGATGAAACGCCCCCCGAAGCGCCACGGCTTGTGGCGGTTACACTGCAGAGAGCTGACTGTGATCTGCTGCGACTGCTGCACCGCCACCGCCACCACGTGCACCGCGTCGTACATCAGCGCTGCATCCGTCTGCAGACAGGAAGGAGAAATCATTAGACATTTTTACAACACCTGCCAATACATCTATCCACATGACCTTTAATCCGCTCATCTGTTCACCTGGGGAGGAACATAAGAAGCTGTGTGAAATTGTGGGTGACTTGCTTTACTCTTTTGTCAGAACATACATTTGCTGTAAAGCCAGCAGTTAATGCCCCGCACGAATGGCTAGGTGTCTCAGCCTGTTAGTAAAATACCCGACCACTGTCTGAGGCGATGAGAAAGCTCCGCCAGGGAGAGTCTCTCAGTGGAAGGCCGGCCTGTCACTGTGAAGACTAATGGCTCCTGATGGGTGTGCCTGTTCTCCAGAGAGAGGGAATGCAAAACAGTCACCAGTGCATTCGGGACAACTATGACTGGCATATTCCGTGTAACACGCTAAGTACACAGGACAAAAAATTGCCGGCATACATTGTGAAGTGCATTGAAAAGCACGTATTAGGGCCATCCATATAACCCCAGTAATAAGCCATCAAAGGAAGTAAAGGCTCAGGCTACATTTCTCACACCGACTGTGAGATGCTGAGGTTTATCTCTGCTCTCTGCCTGGCACACGCAAATTCCTTTCATGCCGTCTGTCCTCCCAGTTTGAGACACTCTACAGTCACCCAGGTCAACACATTACAGCTTAGCTTAGATCCTCTTTCCATGGTCCCACACAGGCTCAAATACACTGTGGTGATCTTATTTGACAAGTCCTGGATGACCAACCTGCGAGGCAGTATGAACAATATCTTTGAGACCGCAGAGTATCCTGCAGCTATAGGGTCTGTGTGGATGTGCCGGCTGTCAGGGAGAATGAGCGGGGGTCCTGCACAGCTAGGTGCACAGCAGGAGACCAGTGAGCTGCTGTTCAGCTCAACTCAGTTCCCTATGTCGTTCCTATAGGCGCAGTTGAGCATCCTTACCGTCCATGTCGTATAGGAAAGGAATGCAAGACGGTTCCACGAAGGACAGAAATGATGCTACATGTATCCAGCCTATATTTATAGAGTAAGGTCAATTAAAGAAATACATTTTACTTCCAGCAGCAGGGAAAGAGAAAATGTGAGATAGAGAGGAGAGCAGGGAGCGGCTTCAGGGTGGGCAGATAGTCGGGTTTCAGTCCGTCCCCTCGCTCTCCTGTGCTGTTAGAGTTGGTGACTGCTGGTGTCAAAGGAAAAAGCAGATCAGAGGGTGGGAGACCCATCTCTGCTCTCTTTCATCCCCACTGCTTCCCTGGGAAAGGGGGACAGCTACCGCCATATCGGCTTTCCTAATGCAGGCAGTGTGTGTGTGTGTGTGTGTGTGTGTGTGTGTGTGTGTGTGTGTGTGTGTGTGTGTGTGTGTGTGTGTGTGTGTGTGTGTGTGTGTGTGTGTGTGTGTGTGTGTGTGTGTGTGTTCTGGTGTTCATGGTAAATACTGATTAGGAAAAGAGTCCGTATCCAAACACTATTTTCCCACTGAAGGGAAAGTTCATCATGTCCAATAATCCAATTATATAGTATGTAAGACTTATTGGCTTATTGTCTTTATTTTAAAGATGCACTTTCCAAACAGCTCAATCTGATTTGATAAAAGTTGAACTATAATCACTTTCTGTTGCAGCCCACACCTAAAGTACATGATACATTTTGAATTCATTTATTCCACAAATGGTTCATTCAAATACACTCGTTTTTGTTTTAAAGTGACTGGGTTGAATTCATGCATTGCTAATCTTTCTCTCATCAATGCCTCTTATTTTAGTTCTTGCTGTTGACCTTCAAGAACCTTGATATTTTCCCTTCCAAAAACAGTCAATATCACATTCCTATTCTTCCATCTAGAAATACTTTATTCCTTTGGGTCAAACTCAATAGCATGCACATTCATTTCTAATGAAACATTACAACTATAAACATATTCTGTGAAGATCTCCTCTGGGAAAATAATCTGACAACTTGTTTACTTAAAACAGATACCACTTGAAAGTTCTGCTTTGAAGTTTATTTTTATTCTACGTTTCATACTGACTAATGCCCAAACATAAATTCAGCCGGGATATGTTAGCAAAACCTTGGAAGTGTGACAACAGAAACCAATTCATGTCTTTGTGCAGTGTCCAAAATTAAGATTTTAAAAGGCCCCAAACATGCTATAATGCCACAATAAGAGTTTCTAAACAATTTATTTTTAAATCTTGGCAACATTAGACAAAGGAATTTGTTCATTTCAACATAAAGAGTGGTCTTATCAATCAGACATATAAGTCTATTTGAATACAGAACGTTCATTAGATGTTTTGCAATGTAAACTCATTGTACACGATGCTGTGTTTGCATTCTTAGGACAAAATACTCCATCAGCCTCTTTGTTTAAGTGATTTATGTCCTATTAGCTTCTCCTGCGACTTTCCCTGAAATATTTACTCAATCTTTTAACTTTTCATTGGCGTGATGTATTGTCTATGATTTATGCAGCAAAGACCTTTTTACTATTTGTCTTTGGAGCAGAGCACTTCCTGAAAACCCATTTGTGATGGAAACAAAGGAAAGCTGGCATCAAGTGCAGGCAGGAGAGATCAAGAGTGAGGAGGAAAATAACCTAAAAAGATGGCTCGCAACTCTAGCAGATTGCATTCAATTTAGAAACAATCCAAGAGCGATTTTGATATTTATTTCAGAGCCAAGCAATGGTCCTGTGGGGTGTTTTAAGTGCTTTAAGTGAAACCAATCTGACACTCAGAGAGCGAGGGGAAATGGTTTCAAACAAGATGGCCAAAACCTTTGTTGCCTTGTCTTCTTTCCACTCTCTTTCTCACTCAAATACCCACATAACCATCTGAAATCACGCAGTCTCCCTCTGCTTCAATAAAAGTACAATTCCAGCCTTTTTCCTTCATTTCATGACTCATATGTTTCAACACCTCACATCTTCCTTTCTTACCCTTGATGTCTGCTTTAACCTTTGCATGTACCATCTCTCATAAACAGGTAAGGATCATACAAATATTTACACACTTGCAGAAAGACATTAATGTATGCACACCACACTTAAAACTGGGAACAGACATAGTGGCAAACCTCAAGCTTCCTTAAGACATGCCTCATTTGTCGTAGTTGCATGCAGTTTCCTCATTTAGAACAGGTGCAAACTGTAGCTGCTGTGTGTCTGTCTGTGTGTGTGTACTGTACTGTATGTGTGTTCACAAAAATATATTCCTATTCCCTGCATCAGTATTCACTCCAGCGCCCCACCTCTGACAATGCTGCACCCTGAAAAATCTCTTTTTTTCTGTTCACCTCGTCACAATCAGTTGTCCCCTCCCCAGCACACACACACACACACACACACACACACACACACACACACACACACACACACACACACACACACACACACACACACACACACACACACACACACACACACACACACCCACACACACACACACACACACACACACACACACACACACACACACACACACACACACACACACACACCACACACACACCACACACACACACACACACCACACACACACACACACACACACACACACACACACACACACACACACACATGCCATGTATACATCACTTCAGGGGACATTACATTGACTTACATGCATTTCCTGGAGACTTATCCTAACCTTAACCATAACCAACACATGCCTAACCCTAACCCTAACCCTTACCCTTAACCTTAACCTTACCCTTACCCTAACCCTAACCAAGTCTTCACCCTAAAATTAATGATTCCCCTCATGGGGACCTCCATTTTGTCCCCATAAGGGAGGCGAGTCCCCACACGTAACTATGTAACAGATTTAGGTCCCCACAAGTATAGTAATGCTAGGCCACACACACACACACACACACACACACACACACACACACACACACACACACACACACACACACACACACACACACCACACACACACACACACACACACACACACACACACACACACACACACACACACACACACACACCCACACACACGTGATGGACATCTGCTGCTTGTGTACAGTATAGGACTCCACTGTTTATACATATCATATACATCTGATTAGCCCTAATGAGATTAGCACTGACCTGTTACTCACCATGCATCACTAAGCCGCAGCTGCGAGGCACAGAGCAACAAAACACACACACACACACACACACACACACACACACACACACACACACACACACACACACACACACACACACCACACACACACACACACACAAACACACACACACACACACACACACACACACACACAGACCGGCAGCATTGCCATCAGAGTCACCGTGTCACTGGGAGAGAGAGAAGCTCATTGTTTCATTGGAGCCAAAGTCACTCTGCCCTCAGATCACAGACAGTCTCATGGGATTTGATGATTTTATCGAAGAAGGAGGTAATTATTCATTTCATTCACTCTCTATGTATTTGTGCTGCTTCACTGGTGCCAGTATTTGACTCAGTATTTCCGCTGTCAGACACATTACTGCAACTCTAAACTTTGTTATGTTTAGCAATTAAATCTTCACTTGTCAAGAGGAGTTTTCGGTGAAAGCTACACGATTATTCATGATGTCTACTTTAATCAAAAAGCACTCTTCGCTTTCAACCCCCACGGAGTGAGATACCGCATTTGTTTTAATCTGCCAAGGGGAAAACATCATGAGGAGGATGGACACTGGAGGGAGATGTCTGTACATAATTAGTGATACATTTCAAATGTGGCAAGAGATGCAGCCTCTTAATGAGCAGCTAGTTGGTGAGCAATCTGCATCCAATCGATGAGGCTCCATAACGCTTCCTCTTATATCAATTAAAATGAGGATTGCGGGACATACACATATTTGTTTTCTTGGCGAAAGTTAGATGAGATTAATATTACTGAGTGTGTTGTCAAACTACTTGTTTAGGTCTCAGTAGGAGCGCAAATATGCCTTATTCCCACATATTTAAAGATTCATTTAAAGTCTAAGAAGCAGTTTCCAGATGACTGTGAAGCCTCAAATCTTCCCAATATTATACGTTTTTTTCTCATTCTAGTAAAAGTTAAAATATAATGCAACATGTGCCAGAGTATTTCTAGCATTGGTGTGTTGCATGAGACCCTGGGCGATGAATCAGTGCAAAGAGAATTGTGCAAACTTTCCCTTCTAGGACAAAAATGAAAAAGTAAAAAACACTGAAATATGACATATGTGATTTATGGGGCATATTATGGCTGTTTCAGGCCTCGTAGCAGAGAAGGGAAAGCAGGCCGTGTCAGATCATTTTGGTGGGGAAACGCCCTGGGGTGACTGCAGCTCAGTAGTGCCATCTCTCTGTCTGTCCGTAACTTTTCCACTCTGTCTCTCTTCGTCTCATTGTGTCTTTCCCTCTGCCTTCCCCGCCTTCTCTCTACAGTTTTCCACTGAGCTCAGAGTGTGGGTATATGGAGGGCTTTGCCAATGCCGTCACTGTCATTTTTCCTCTTCTCTTTTGCGTTGGAGGTTTAATCCCTTTTCTCACATTGCATTTCCACATGCTGAGGCAACAGAGCAGCCTTGTTGCATTTCTTTTTTAAATTAATTTCTTTTTCTTTCTCACAGGGAAGTAAGACATGGCTTCTTCCGACGAGGACCCCTGGGCTGCGGATCTATTGATGGTGCTGGATTTATGTGAAAGCACATTCATGGTTTTATTGTAGATTTAAGCACACTTTAAAAAGGAGGATAAAAAAGTAGACTGAAGAGTTTATTTTATTTTAAAGAAAGGGTCCTACGGGAAGAGTGAGAAAGTGAACTGAACTCTGATGTATTTATTCAGTATTGATGCGGAGCTATTAAAGCATCCCATCTTATCAAATACTGACAGATACAGACCTTCACTCTCACCTTATACTTTATCAATGTCTAAGTGATCTTTTTATTTCAAGAATAACAGGCCTAATCACTGCAGGTAATTCACCCTCTAATGACAATACATATAGTATATTTGAACTTGGGAATGAAGGTTACAAGGGCAGAGAGAGTTAGCGACCTCATCAAATGTTGAAGACAAACAATGTGTAGACATAGCTAAATGGGAAAAGCAGTTCAAACACGCACAGACTGCTCAAGCTGACTATAGTCCCTCTCCTGTTTGTTCCAAACAAACCCCTCATGCTGCTGCCAGAAACACTTCCTGCACACCAGATGTCTCCCTATACAATTCTTTCTAATTTTGGGTGAAAGCTAAAGTATAAAGGAGAATATATAAATTAGAAATATAGCAAGATTGAAGGTCCAGAGTCCAGTAGCAGCTTTATAAGGCTGTGTTTATGAACAGCATACCTTGAGGTCAAATCTAATGTGAGTTGCTGATATGATGTTCAGCAGGTACAATCTCTTCCATGTTGGCATGCAAATATTTGCATTTGAGGCAAAACTACACTCAAGCACAGCTGAGGCGGATTCAAACTGTCATTTGTTTTGCAGGTATTTCAACCAAGTTTAAGTTGGAAAACATCAAAACGTTACCCTTTGAAAAAAAAACGTTGTATCCTGATGATACCCTGTTATTTCTCCTGTGTTGTAATACATGTGTCTAATTAACCCTTTATTAGCTGTGTGTCATTAGCTCCCGAGTCGTAACCTAGAGGAGATAGGCCCAAATATCATCTAAGATTGAGAGTACACTGTAAATTCATAAATGGTTAAGTATACAGTGTTACACTTGATTCTTTTATTTTCGAAATGATTATTTCCAAAGTCTAATCCAAAGGGGTGGCCCATCTGACTGACAGATCTAGACTGCTATCCCTTGAGATGAATCCCTTTAAATGTCCCAGATTGATATAATGAGAAACGGCAAATTAGAAACATTAAATAAGATAAGTACCTCATTATTTCTTTAAGTTAAAAAAAAGGTTGTGAAGGCTCCAAGCTGTAGTTCAGAGCCTTCATGTAGCAGCGTGTTGTCTCTTCAGAGTCCTGCCTAATTAGCACCTCGCTGCCTAACCTACATCTGATCAAGTGACTGTTTAACACGATGGCCTTTCCTCGTCTTTAATCAGCCTCCAGCTACGTCTAGATAAAGTAGGTGAACATTACACAACACTCAATCAGCTGGATACACTTTCCAAAATGTCAAAAAGCTTTTAAAATTCAAAGGATGTTCTTAAGTTTTAAGCAAAATCAAGGTAAAAAAAGAAATACATTCCTCTGAATTCCACCTCCATCTTACTCCCGCTGCCTGTTCTCCCTCACAAAAGGCTTCTATGGACCGAGGGAGCACTGGTGCTAATAATGTTGATGCTGTGCCAAGCCCAGCTGGTGGTGCCCAGCACAGGGCATCGAGTGTCTGCTCCCCACAGTTGCTGTCTTTAAAAGGCTCTCTCCTCTGCCAACTGGGATCAGAGGGAGAGAGATCACATTGCTGTAATGGACGCAACCAACCTGTGAACCTGTGTGGAGTGCAGTCTGTTAGCTCTGGATATCAGATGCAACATCAAAGCCTCATGCTTTTCATTAGGCTGCAAATGATGTGTGCTATCGAAGCGCTGGGAAGCATGTTGCAATAACAAGAAATAAGAATGTGACCTCTACTATTTTACACTTTTTATTTAAGATCTGATAAAATGGTAGTTTTTTAAATCACATGGAACATTCATTTAAATTGATTCAATTTCCACATCTTCTCTTAAGCTTCTTAATAAACTGTCTCATATAATGATACCAATCTGTGAAAACCTAGAATTATAGTGGATAATATCAGTCGTGTGATGCATGCGTTGGGTTAATCAAATAGAATAGCTGAACTATACTATGTGGATATTTAATGTGAGCACTGCTAATGCTAATGCCCTGAATTTTTTTTTTTAAGATGCAGAGAGAAAACTCACTTTAGAATAAAAATGTATCACAAAATGCTTGATCTAATTTCCAGTACACCTTATTTGTGCAGGGATTTTATCAGGCATAATGACACAATGTATCCTCTATTTAATATCATTTTAAATTTGGCTCAACATACACCCCCTCATTTGGTTCCATGTTGCATGAATGCTCACATGGGAGAGGGGATCATGTGTCCGTATTCTCTTCCCATTGTCAGATTGCAGGCAGCCATGTGCTGCTTACAAACCTGAGCCATGTCCCGACCAAATGTGAACTGAATCAGACATCCTACAGCACACACTTATGCGTAAACAGACCTGGAAAAAGCATCTTCTAACCATACCGTATAGCTTGACTCAAGCATGTTCCTGTATCACGATTTCAGTGTGTGGGTGGCTCAGAGCTCTCTGTCTGTGTGTGTGTGTGTGTGTGTGTGTGTGTGTGTGTGTGTGTGTGTGTGTGTGTGTGTGTGTGTGTGTGTGTGTGTGTGTGTGTGTGTGTGTGTGTGTGTTAATGCAGCAAGGTATCTTTTCTCTCCCCCTCTCTCTTTGTCTCTGCCTGTCAGTCCGTCACACTCTCTGCAACCTCCCTCTTCCCTTCCTTTGTAGTATCCCTAATTTGTGGAAAAAGGATACAATTCTGACATTTTCTATAAACATCCTCTTTAAAAGACACTCTTTTACCCTTGTATCAATAAACCATCTACAGGGTAAAAAGATATAATTTCGGTCTTTATTGATCTGGTGTTACTGCCTGTAAAGGATGGTGTCATTTAATAATACAGGTGCAAGAGTTCAGTTCATAATTACATCGACCAGCGAGGACAACAAACACCCCTCGAGTGAAAAAAGAGCAGCCCGTGTGTGTGTTTACAGTTCAGCGTGTGTGTGTGTGTTTACAGTGCAGCTGAGAAGATTCATTGTGACATTTCTGTAATTAATTCTAATGCTTAAGTGTACTGAACCTATGATCTCATGATGCCTTTATGTGAAATGCATACATGCATCTGATATTGTCTCAAGAATAACATGCCGGGGTCCGTTTCACAAATTTGCTAGCTCTGCTCACGTGCATTTTGCAAACGGTCCCCTTCCACAAATGTAGATAAAAAACCTGCGAGGGAACTCAGATGCTCAGGCACGCATTGCAGGTATATGGAGTTTGCTTTGATTAGTGAAATGTGTCAGAATTAACAGGAGAGCATATGATCTTAAGTTGCACATTTGGTGAGATGGGACTACTCACATGCATGCATCATTTCCTGTCATTTCCTTGTGCAAGGGTACACATTTTGTATCCCTTGGGGAAAAGACAGACAGCCATTAATGAGTAAATAGGGAGGCAGTTATAAAACAAAGCTGAAGAAACACTGGAGATAAACAGCTTTATATCATGGCAATCTTTAAAAATAAATAGGTATGAAAATTATACAACATCCTAATCTTGATTGCCCATATACACTGAACAAAAATATAAACGCAACACTTTTGTTTTTGCTCCCATTTTTCATGAGATGAACTCAAAGATCTAAAACATTTTTATATACACAAAATTCTCTCAAATGTTGTTCACAAATCTGAAAAAATCTGTGATAGTGAGCACTTCTCCTTTGCCGAGATAATCCATCCCACCTCACAGGTGTGGCATATCAAGATGCTGATTAGACAGCATGATTATTGCACAGGTGTGCCTTAGGCTGGCCACAATAAAAGGCCATTCTGAAACATGCAGTTTTTCTTTATTGGGGGGGGTCTGGAGGGGTCCGAAAACCAGTCAGTATCTGGTTTGAGGGGTAGGGTTAGGGTTAGGGTTAGGGTAATGTTGTGAATCGAGTGGTCCATGGTGGTGGTGGGGTTATGGTATGGGCAGGCGTATGTTATGGACGACGAACACAGGCCACTCGATTCACAACATTACCCTAACCCTAACCCTCACACCAGATACTGACTGGTTTTCGGACCCCCCCAATAAAGCAAAAATGCACGTTTCAGAGTGGCCTTTTATTGTGGCCAGCCTAAGGCACACCTGTGCAATAATCATGCTGTCTAATCAGCATCTTGATATGCCACACCTGTGAGGTGGGATGGATTATCTCGGCAAAGGAGAAGTGCTCACTATCACAGTTTTTTTCAGATTTGTGAACAATATTTGAGATAAATGGTTATTTTGTGTATATAGAAAATGTTTTAGATCTTTGAGTTCATCTCATGAAAAATGGGAGCAAAAACAAAAGTGTTGAGTTTATATTTTTGTTCAGTGTACATATGTCTCTGTGTGTCTGTCATGATGTGTTTGTCACCACAACTAGCTGCACTTGAGTGCTACGTGCTGTCAAAGAGAGTTGTTATGACTGGACAGCTTTAATGGAAACATTGTTTTACTTTCTGTGTTGGGGACAAATGCTGCGTTGTAGATTTTCTTCTTTAAATCATTGTCATTAGCAATTATTTACTATACAGTATCCTGGGAAAATCTGCTGAGCATGCATGTTCTTGTGCTGATTTAAGTGAAGTGTTTTGCTCTAGGATATTTTAGCAATAGCTGCTGATGGAAAGGAAAGGAAAATGTTGCATTTGCGGATTTTCCTCACTGGTTTGTCAGTGTCTTTGCACGTCTGTTTTCTTTCCAATTAATTTAGTGTTATGCCAACAGGCTTTTTACAGCGTCCCATGCGAACTTGAGGTGCAGCCCCATCACGTTGTACATATTACCCAAACAACCGCATTCTATTAATAAGACTCATTATTATGAGCTATTACACCAGAATTGCATTGGTGATACTGGAGAACATCCCACCCTCTGTTGTGGTAATTATAGCTCACTGAAATGTAGACATAAATGAAATGATGCAGATGTAGAAAATAACTGGCCCTAAAGCCTCAGTGAGGCGTACAACTGGGAAACTGTTTTATTTTTCTTATTTCCCTCAATTAAATTCAAGTATATACTTAGCTCAGTGAATGGGGATTTGAAAAAATGCAAATTACGATGGAGCATTAAAACCAAATATCCCATTAGCTTGGGGCTATAATTATACACAGATGGGACAAAATAAGAGAAATCTGCCTATCAATCTATCTAGCCATCTATCCATCTATCATTAAGCACAGTGTGTCTCTTACTGCTGTTAATCCAAATGTAGATTGAGGCTAACAACAATTTAAGCTCCAAATTACTTCAGGGATAACGCGGCGACGCAAACACATAATATCAGACACACTTCACGTCCGAACACAAACGAGCCCCCACTAATTAGCATTCCCTCTCTCAGTATACACCTCGGACAAACCCCCGTTAGGAGGAAGGGGCCGGGTGTGTTTGTGGCTGCGAGCTAGCCGGTCTCATTATGCATCCTTCCCTGAGATAACACTCGGCCTCACCCAGGGCTGTGAATGTCACTGTGATTATACACAACCTGAGCCTACTGGCGTGAAAAAAACATTGCATGCACCTCCCCACCCTAACCGCCATTTTTCCTTTGCCACAATCTCACCTCCCCACATCCCCACTCCTCTACGTCCACCTCCCATCTCAGTCAATCAATCCTTCGTGAAATCACAAGGTGACCTGGACGGCGTTGTCCTAGTAACCATTGCTACACAACTGTTGCCTGGTCACCATGCACAAACAAGCCCGGCACACAGCAAGGCTTCAGTGTTGCAGAGAATGAGAATAAGGTAGGAGAGAGGGGAGAAATTAAAGGCTGGAGGGAGGGTCGGGGGGGGGGGCTGGGAGGTCACACTCCGGCTTCTGCAGCCCACTTTCATTTAATGATACCCTTCAAGGTGGCTTCTCAGCCCAGAGCACCAATAAATAAATGTCAGGCAGATCTAAAAAATGAATTAAACACATTCAAGTTGCAGATAACCCAACTATTATTCAGACTCATACGTTTATAATGCAGGTACGGCTTTTCACAATCACCAGCAGACCTGTTTCTCCATTATGCCTTTATTATACCATTAAAATGACGTGTTTTTATATTCATGCTTCCGTTTCTCCAATGATGCTTTATTAGGAATCCTCTTAGGGCGAAACACTCTAAAGAATAAAGTACATCCGAGCCGGGATTTATAAAAAGAGCACTCTAATGAAGTACTTTATCAAGCCTGCATGAGCCTTCGGAAGCATTTTTCATTATTTAACGGTGAATTATAGTCCAGTGCGATATGTCAATATGTAGCATAGGATCTGACAAAATGATTCATGCGATGCTAATTAATCAATTCAACGTTCTCTACTCATATCCATTAATAAAAAAAAAATAATTAAGGGGTTTTAACCTCTGTGCGCTGCATTAATCTTCTGCATGCAGTAACTGCACCGCTTGTTTTTGCACATTCGGGAAAAAGAATACACATACTATTATTGTACTGTATTGTTCCTCCATACCAAACTGCTGTATATTTGCAGGGCCTTAATTGGAAACTAAAAGAAAAAACACATTGATTCCTACCGTGTGTTTTCATTTCATCACATGTAAGTGTGAATTACTGCTGTGACTGATATTTGAAGAGGCACCACTGTGCTTAAGTCTTTGATGAAAGGACATGTCTTTCATTACACAGATTTCTGATGCCAGATCCTACAGCTGGCAAGAAGAAAAAAAGGCTGACTGAAAGCGGGGGAAACAAATATGTTTTCCAGCAAGGAAGACTTTGTGAGGGAGGTGCAGTAAATCCACTGTTTACAACAACACCCACACCCAGACAGGGACCTTGAATGTCCATGAAGAGCTCCATTCCCTTTTTCACTTTCAAATCACCTTATCCTAGGATTTTTTGGATGCCATCCTAAAAAACCAAGGCCATAATTTCCATCCAATTTGTTCCCTCTCTCTGCATGAACACTGACAGATTGTCATATTCTGGCCACGCTCCCAGAGGAGAGCTGTGAGAGGCAGGAGGGCAGATAAACGGCTATTACCATTCACACTGCCTCATTACTGAGCATTTAGACCTAGGGGCAGAGGGCGTTGATGCTGCCACCATGCCCACCCTATGCCCCCCCAGGAGCTCTGCACCATGGAACCTGTGATTGACAGTAGGCGCTAATTTATTCTCTTCAAAAACAGCATAATTCAAAACCTTTTTTTTTTTAATGAACAGTCACCTTGCATTGTGAAGATCATTTTTTATATTCACTGAAGTGGCTGTAGCATAAACCCCCCCCCCCCCCAAAGGTGCCATTACGTTACATATGGCTTCAGATTGATTTGGTCATTTGGACATGAAGGAATGGAATGTAGCTATGAGCATGTTTTCTGCAAACACAGCATAACATTTGCATTACGTAAGCAGCATAAAAAGGTTTGAGCCTACCGTCATGAATCCATCCAGCAGGCCTGAGTCGGGTTTGGGGGGGGCTTGTAGCCGCTCCATTGACCACTTCTCGATGATGGACGACACCTGAGAGTTTTCTGTGTTGAGGATGCGGAACCCGGTCATGTTGACTCCACTAAAACGATACGGCTCCATGTCGAGGGCAAAAAGGTCCTGGATACATAAAGATGAAAATCTAGATGTGTTCAAGCTGCCAACAATAATTAATTCCTCAACTTTTCCTATACTGAATAATAATCTTGTCTGTCCTCAATAATTAAGAGCAGCCATTTGAGTTGCAGCTTTAGCAAGAAGGAGCAGAAGAGTGCAGTTGAAGGTATTTCAAGAGCTTTATTATCTCATGCTGAGGCAGCAGCCTTGATGAAGGAAAGGCTTTCAAGGTTACAGGCCGGCTTTTGGTGGACTGCCATCTATCATGTGGAAGGGAAAGGACAACCCAATCGTCCTGCATACAGCATGTCTGGCATCTCACCAGGCAGATGTCTTTGGGATGAGACAACACAGTTGACCAGTTGACAGAGTAACAGCAGGTGATGAACGCACAATGGCCGTGCCACGGTCAATGTTTGCTGTCCTTTTCCGAAACCAGCATGGATGGCTCGGTCCCAGCATACAGCAGCTTTGGCCGGCATAGTGGCCTCTAACCGGCCAAACACTGGCTGATGTTAAAGTAAGCATGTTTCCACCCGACAAGCAGCAGCATGCCACTGACAGAAGCCTATAATTATTATTCTCTTTTCTTTCCCAATGACATACCTGCTTTCACTCACTCCCCTTTCATCTAGCCAGGTTCGTCCGTGGCTGCACGATAGATAGTTAGATAGTTAGCTGCTGTGCACAGTCAAATGTCTTTTTCAGGTCAGCTTTCTCCAACCTTTCCTTCAGACTTTCCAATTGTGCGCCAAACAACACAGCGTGAAGTGTGTTTGTTAGCTATAATGGACCAAATGGGTGCCAGTCATCTGCTCAGGGCTATTATCCTAGCTCTCATTCTTCTGTTCTCTGGGCTCTGTGAAGATTTGCTGCTGTTCATCCGCAGTGTAGCAAGCAATCTTTGTAGTGGCTAGATCAAAGAACTTGGGAGAACTTCAATAGCGCTGCCAGAGTCAGAATAAAATATATCCAACTGCTTGTGTTTCCTACTTTCAGGTTTGTGGACAGCAGCATGGGGTGAAAAGGTAGGTGCTGTATTCAGGAAATAAACTTGAGGTAAACTTTCACAACTTCAATATGCAAAGAGTATACTTGTAATCAACTACAATGAGTGAGCTCAAGGCCGTCTATTATCACAAATGCAGGTTGTAGTTCAGGTCCACAAGGCTTCACAGAACAAATTAAAGCGTTTTTTTAATTTGACGCGCTCCTGGGTGAGTCATATTTAATTTGATTCCCAGAGAAGAAGAATAAACTGCTTTGAGACACCTGGATGTAATTTCGCTGAAGCAGTGCAAGACGCCTAGGAAAAGTACAGTTTTTTTAAGTAAATAATGCTCTGCAAAAAAAATGACATATCCTATATAATAGCAATTTGTCAACATAAAAGCAGAAGTGGCAGCGTACTCACCAGGGTAGTAAAAATATAATGGTAGTACTCTGTCATCATACCCATGGCCAGGGCCTACAAGGAGAAAATAACATTGGGTAGTAAATACAAATGTAAAGATTAATGCCCAAATTCATTTAAATGTAATTCTTTATCAAGCTTTTATTTAACCTGTATAGTCTGACATCCTTAAATGGTGGGATTGGTAATTGATATAAGTAGAATCATTATTACACTGTATAACCATAACGAATACAATAAAACATAGCAGTAATTGGACAGTACACTCTACCTTTAAAACAATGGTAGGAAATGTGTTGGAAAAGGAACTGAGTTGAGCTGCTGACATACAGTTCATGGTTTCCTCTGCCTAGTATTCACCATCAATAAATAATCATTCTTGTTGCTTGCCGTAGACACACAGCTGTATAGAGAATTCAAGCAGTGCAATATGCTTCAGAGAAGACTTCTGTTCAGTAAAAGATTCTCAAAAATAACGCACCTCTGTAAAATGAATTTAACATGCCTGTTAGCAGAGTTAGATTTTCTAATTAAAAAACCTTTATTGTGCAGCGAAGAGCTTCCATTATGGAGGGACAGTTGGAGAGATCTAATATTCTATTAAAGATGGAGCAGAAAGTAGGTATCCAAATAATTTGCTTCAGTGCTTTCAGAGAGAATGAGCAATAAAGGGGAACAAATACTGTATTGGCTTATTATTTTAGTGCTTATACATAATGAATTAACTATGAGTCTATGTATTTAGTGCTGAGTCTATGTTTTCACAAGGAGAAAACCTAACATTTAACTATTATTATTTGATAACTCAATGCATTTCAAATGATTTCAACCATCCTATTAATACATGTAGCAGACTGGTTCATATCCTTATCTGACATTTCAGTTTAAATATTGAACATAAAGGTAAATTGGATGGAGTACACAATACTAAATGCATAATAAAGACATTGTGAAATAAACAATTATATTAATTAAATGTGTAAAATAAAGACTTTTAATCTTGAATATTGAAACAATAGTATATTAATAGTATATGTTATTCCTTCAGTTTGGTAACAACATTGGGAATCATTTTTATTTAATTATAGACGATTTCAAAGGTGTTTTTATTTCATATTGGATTTTTTTTTCAATTACACTCCATGTCACCTTTGATCTCAAACTGTCATCTTTCATGCCGATGGAGTTGTCAATAGTCACCTCCCTCTCACCTTTAAGTGGATTACCTTCTTCAATATCACATTGGAAATGGTGTTGCTCCAGAGGTGCTAAATGGTTAGATCTGGAATCGGGGTTTTGAGCTGGAGGCATGTGATTGGTTGATAGGTAAGAGGGTGGTATCATAAAGAGTGGCAATAGTAAAGGAGACATCGTGAATTTAGAAATGACTTTTGAATGAAACCTTATTAAACTCTGTTATTATTGGAATTAGAACAATTAAGTGGCTGTTGATGATAATGAGTTGACTTTTAATAATTTTCAAACTCACTTGGTATTTTTTTTTTTTTAAATATTGAAATATGCGTGTTCCATTTATATATTTTACACACTTTATCAAAAATAACTATAATGGATTAATCCAACACTTATCTCTCTGGAGCTCCATAGATAGTGCCTCCGGTTTAGTATTTACAAGGAATGTATTACCCTATCGTGGCTCAATACCCATGGTTCATACCTGTTTTAGGATCCAGGCAGCCATCTCATGTCCACAATCAAAGATGACATGGAACTCCTTTGCCTTCTTCATCTCCTTCAGAAGTGGCTTGGCATCCTTGGTCTCGGTGGGCAGCTGTCGGATCTTCAAACGAATGTTGTATCGTGACGGTGCCTTGATCAGCTCCTGCAGTCGAATAAGACCTGCAGACAAAGAGGACACATATAGCGTGAACAAATGAATTTTAAAGACGCAGCTTCAATGTGTTTGATCTGCTGCCATTTTGAAGTATCTTCGATGCTGAGGAGGCCACAATAAACAACTGGATTCAGGTTTTCTCAGCAGAAAAAGGCTCATATGCATGCCTCCCTAATCCACAGTCTATTGATCCTCCCACTCAAGCTTGGCAGGCAAACAGACTGCTACAGACCTATCAAGAGAATTTAACACCAACCCAGCACTCTTTTTATAACAAAACAGAAAAATGCAAAGAACCACAATCTGCACCCTCCTACAGAGACTTCCAATCCAACAGAAGCCTCCCAAATGCTGATTCGCTCTCGTCCTCCACGATACCTAGAGCAGCATGGAATAGGTTCATTTTTATCCTGATGGAAAGCTGCTCTCAATCGTGCCTCTCCACTCTCTCTCACACACACTTCAGATGTGCTCTGATGAGAGGGCCTCTGTTTGCCCAGCTTGTACTTGCCCGTAGGGAGCCCGGCGCCTCCGTCACATATTGAGCTACAATCTTCACCTTTCATTTCTCGGCCACACATTCAGGTAGAAAGCTCTCCGGGAGATACTGCGATGAGATTACAATGAGTTTCTCCCTCAGTAAAGAACTCCAGAGTGCTGGGATGAAAGAGGCTGGATTGATGGGAGAGATGATTACTTGTCATGGGTATAAAAATGGATTGAGCAGAGAGGATAGTTTGAGAGGGGACTAGAGAGAGATAGGATTTTTTTTTCTCTCTTTCTCGTGGAACCACTTAAAGATAGCTCAGCCTATTTTTTATTTTGCAATGAAGTGCTGTGTGAGCAGTTTAATGGTCTTACTGTGAGTGGGGCTTGGTCTCCCTGAAGCATATACAAAGATTGATGTGAAATAGGAACATCCAGGTCTTGTTGTGAATAGTCCCATTGTAGGGAGGAATACTGAACCACCTAGAGCTTTCCTCAGGTAATCCCAATAGATCCCTTCTCTAGGGCATGTCCGCGTCTCCCTGTTTTTGTTCATACCGACACTTTGGGAGGTGTTAAGCAAGAAAAAAGAAATCTGTCAAGGGAGCTCAACGTTTGGGAAACACTGTCAGGGTAGATGTTTGTGGGCTCTGGCTAATGCCTTCAGACTTTCCCTCTGGATCTTCTAACGGCTGTGTGTGAATATTTTATCTCCTCCGATAGTTTTTCCTGCCAGCCGTCAGATAGGCTCCAATCAGCAGAGCGGGGCCCTGGAGCATGAAGCTGTGTGATTACAGCCTGGGACCAGGTGGAAGCGGAGGGGGTGGGGGGGGGGAAGCTACGCGGCTATGCAGCTGTCACACTTTTCAGGGCGTCAGGTGCGTTATAGCAGAAATGCTCCACAGAGGAGGCCCACGCCGCTCCTCTCTGACAGAGAAAGAGGCGAGAGGTCACCCCTGACATTTCACTGGGGCAGTTTGTTGGAGAATCAGGGTGTTAATGTTCGGAGCTCCAAGGCAGGAAGTAGGTCAAGGTGATGAGTCAGAATAATGTGGCAAGTGAGACGAGTTATTGGGATACAGTCCGAGGTTAGCGTACGGGCACTAGCATGCTGAAGGAATGGTTGTTTCCTGAAATCTCTGCAATAGGAATGATGGAGAAGGCAACAAGTACTAGTAAAAGGAAGAGAAAAGGTCATTTAGATTTCTATTCAGTGGCAACATTTAGGATGTCAACTACACAATAACCATTTGCTCTGAGTAGGAAGTGAATTCATTATGCAACCTGTCTAAAAATGTAAGCCCCCTTTCAACTCTGTCTAATTTACCTACATTAAGCCGTCAACCACATCATGCCAAATAGCTCATAAATTGCGAATGAGCATTAGAATATTGTTATATTCTCTGGAGCGATTACACTTTGCCTCGTAAAAATATCACCGCACTCCGGCAAAAATATGACACGTCTTTTAAAATGCATATTATGAGCCACTCCACAAAGTCAGAGGATAGACGAAATGACTCACAGACACATTTAATCGTCACCCTCAGAGATCAAGTGTCTGTGCATGTTATTAACGTCTGTTGTCAGCGCTGCCATACTGCAATCCTGCTTTGCATTCATCTGAAGGGACACTGGGTCATTCTGGGAAATGTGGTCTCTCTTTTTCAATGTTGCTGCTCACTCTCCTGGAAGACTGACATGGGCAGCACCTGCAGGACTGAGGCAGAACAGTAAGCTATTGATTTCTGAATTAACTTGACAGGTTACAAAGCATTCAGTGAACTCTGAGCAGCAGTGCAGCTTTTTTTAGCTCACCTTGTACCTCTTGTTTTTTTCTGGACATTTTAAGGGCCAAAGGATCCAGGTTTTTAAAAAAAACTGACATACTTGGCATGCAAAACAGAAGCACTACAGAAGGAGGAAGACAGACACCGACTGTACCTGTACCTGTGCTGTCGTCGTACACCACGGTGACGGTTTTCCACTTGAAGAAGTGCACCAGGTCGAGGATGGCTCTGCTGAGGGACGAGAAGTCGGGGTACAGGCTGACATAGTACGAGTCCCGGTTGTCTGAGATTTGATGCTTCCACTTGGTCTGGACGTGGGGCACTCCCAAAGCATTGCAGATGGATTGGACTGCGTTGGCAGAGGAGCTGTGTGAGGGGCCAAAAATGGCCGCCACACCGAGGGAAAGCTGATCACATGCTGGAAAGAGAACAAGCAGAAAAAGCAGCAAGTTAGCTTAGTGTTTGTGTTGGGCTTTTCATTTTTACTGTCACATGTCACCTCAAACAATCAGAACAGATGCTTCATAATGGTCACTACCCAAGGGAGGCGGGACCGTTATGTTTGCAAGGACAGCATATGGGTGATGCGATACACAGTTATGTGGTTTCAAACTGTTTGTAATGTGCCAAAAACACTACTGTGTCAGCAAAGGCAGAATGGAAGAAGACACGGATAACATTAATATTACAAGGCAATAGATATCAAAGATCTTTGTAAATGTGAAATTCTATTTTATCAATTTATTGTAAATCCGTTTTGGAAATGCAATGCTCAGATGGTGTCAGAGTACAGTGATTCCAGTAGAGTGAATCCCTGTCAGACCTCAATAAAATTGTGGACAGTAAATAGAGTCGGATTTCAAACACGGCAAATAATTGTCTAAATTGATTATTGTGTTTGTCTCCAGTCTTTGATAGTTAATGTTCACCCCACATAATCTGTCAGCTATTACAGCACACTGTCAATAGCAAACATTTAATTATTCATTTACAGAAAGATGTTGTAACCTAGTTTTGGCCATTTTTTTTATTAAGACATTTTGTCATTTCCATTGCTTACATTCCATACATTTCTTAAATACATTGGAGCCATATGAAAAGACTTGTATTTCTTAATTCCTGACATTTCTTTCTACATTGATGAAGCTAAAAAATCTAGACAAATAAATCCATGTCATAGAAAAATAGCACTCATAATGAGGCTTTTTTAAATGTCCTCGTATCTCCGGACTTACCTTTCCTGGAGGCCTCAAAGCTGTCGAAGATGTTTATTCTCTGGATGTCATAGGTCAGGGTGGTGTTGGGGAGCAAGGTGCGGTTCCTGTTGATTGTGTTCAAGGCAAATTTAAAGGCTAATTCCTCTGCTCCGGAAGGGCCGCTCTCAGTGGATTCAAATATTCCTCCTAAGAAAGAAAAATAGAGAAAAATGTGGTTAAGAAAAAAATAAACAGCTCAGAAAATGACCTTTGAATTGCCATTCTTTCTCTTAAAATCACAATAAATTCCTCAGCACAAATGACATTCAACTGAATGATCGATATGATGCAGTCAATAACAGCTCAAGCTGTTTTTCTTCAAAGGAGCTATTGTTGAACGCTTTACACGGCTCAGTCTGACGCTCATATGAAACTGATTTACAGTGCCGATTAGGCGTTTCGATCGCAGATGATTTGCATTCTGTAGCAATTGTCGGTGTAATTATAGGCAATTAGTTACATCGGGGGGGAGTTCAGGGGTGAGTGCCCTGCTTTAACTCCCTCGCTCAGCCTTGACAGAAAGGTTCACTCTTCCACTTTGTCCCATTGATTTCAGCAACTCTCAAATGAGAGAACAAAGACAAGCGATAGCAGATTGAGCAGAGGAATAAGGGCAACAAGACAAAAAGGTATCGGAAAGGAGAAAGAGAGCCATGGAAGAAATCTGTAAGATATTTATAGAGGTATAGAAAGAGAGACAGGAACAGAAACGTTGACACGGAGAAAGGAAAAGGCAAATCAACGCAGGAATAAAGATAAAACATCAGGAAGCTTTTAATTACCCTCATTAAAAACAAGTCGTCTCAGAAGTTCGAATGATTATCTCTGCATCATACTTGTCTGTTACTTTGATTGATTGTTAATGGTAGGGCCTCCTGAAGGGAGGATCATGCCGGGACCGCCCTGAGATATCTTGTTACCTTTTGGATATATGTTAGTCGCAATACTTACTAATTATCAAAGTCAAAGCCTCTAAAAAAATTTATTAAAAAACGACTTAACAGCGCTGCACAGATAATATAATTACTAATGCAGAGTAAGTTGTTGTCAACAATAATAGCTCTATTCAATTGTTTCAATTTTAAGACAATTCAAGTTTCTGATTGTCCATCTACGTCCACCAAGGCAATTATATAATTTGTTATTATGTCGAGACATAATTTACCTGCATTTATTTGCCGGTCGCCAAAAATGCATATTGCAGTTACAATTAAATATACATAGTATGACTTTTATTTAATTGAACTATTCACTTCTTACACTGCACTGTGACTTTTATTCATGTACCTCTGTTATTGATGTTTTATTATCTTTGCTTTTTAATGTTTCTAATGTGTTTTATGCTCTTAATGTCTTTCATTGTTGTAAAGCACTTTAAATTGCCTTGTGTTGAAAAGTGCTATATAAATAAACTTGCCTTGCCTTTTATAAAACACATGTTTCTTATTGGATTCTTCTACAAGCTGCATCATACTTCATTTCAACTATAAATTGGGTCATTGAGAATGATAAGGTCATTTCTACACATTCATCATTAGAAAGAGGTGAAGCTATGTTGTGGGTGGTGCAGTATGCCAGAGTGTGTACTATTACATTTTCAAAGAGAATATTTATATGCCAAACAGCGGAGACAGCTGTAGACTCTAGCAACTACTTTCAACTTTCCAAATAAACACAATACAAAAAAGGGCAAACCCACATTACGAGAGCTGGTACACCTTTGAGGATGGACTAAATCCTGAGAAAGCTTTGCAGAAATCAAACTTAAAAGAGAATGGATGAGGGGAGGAAAGATGAAAGGGGGTTGTGAGAGCAGCTCCGAGCAGAGTTCAGCGGTCCATCTCCCATCCTCTCGGAGGACAGGGAGTCGGTTTGACCAAATCCAAACTGAAAAAAGTTGAAAGCCTGTTTATCGATTACAGAGAGCGAGGGAAAAGTAAGTCTGAAAGTAAAGAAGACAGAAAGAGTGGAGAAAGAGTGAGAGCTGTACAGAAACAGACAGCAGCTATTAATAGCGGTTGGCAATGACAGGGGGTGATAGAGGAGGACTGCAGTCGGAAAAAAAGACGTCATTAAGTTGAGCTTTATCACTGTCACCATAGCACACACATACTTTGTGCTTTTTTACTTTATGTTGGAGCTCATCTTATATATATATAGTCCAGTACAAAAATGAAAGGTGAAATTAGACTGAGAGAGACGTATGTCGCAGCGGGAGTTGAGAGTAAATCTATAAACGCACGTTAGTAGATGTTTTGTGCGCCATTGAGTGAAAATAATTAGGTTTTCATGTGTGAGTCCTCCTGCTTATGTGATGTGAACATGCTGCTATTCATGGCATTTCATCCGTCTGAAACTTCACATTAATCTGCAAAAGAATGAATAACCGAGAATCACCATTAAAGATGATTGGAATCATGTCAGTCCGATCCGAAAGATAATGATTACCCTTTTGCCTCGAGGGAGCAGACTGCCATCAGCATGTTCATCAGGTTTGTAAAATGAGCATAAGGGTATTAAGTTATGCTCATAATTTCTTTGGCACACTGTATGGAGTGGAGGGGCTAGTTTAAAGGGCCCTATTATGCTGATTTTCAGGTTTATATTTGTACTTTGCTCCTCTCCTGTGACCTGTCTCCATGCTTTAATGTTCAAGAAGCTTCTCATACTGCCTGATACTATAGCTCCTCTTTTCACCCTCTGTGTGAAACCAGAGCCCAGTCTGCTCTGATTGGTTAGCTGGCTGGCTTTGTTGTGATTGGTCAACCACTCAGAGATGTCCCGCCCCAATATCTATCACGTACAATGTGTTGGAGCGCTAGCCAATAGAAGCGTGAGTGTTACATAGTGATGTCATTATGTTATGGAAGTGAGACCATTTGCATGCACAAAAACGTATGTAAGACACTACAGGAAAGGGAAATACCCAACAATGATTTTAAACTAATCACATTCCTTTGAGAACACTGAACAGGGACATTACATTGAGTCCAAAAAGATTTACAATTTATTTCCAAGGAGATTCCAAGCATTACATTACAGAAAACTAGGCTCTGATAGGATGAGAATGCATCTCCAGTATCGTTTTCACTGAATAATAAAACCCAATTGAGATTTCTTTCCGAAACTAGATTTTGGAAAGTACGTGCACACACTTGTTTTGGGTGTTGCGTATATTTATTGCTATTATCATCTCATCCATCCTCCTCTCAATACTCGGTGTTGTGGTCCGTCTGATTGCAGGTGTGTGAGTTACAGCTGAGATAATCAGTGTGTGTGTGTATGTGTGTATGTGTGTGTGTGTTTGTGAATTATAGTGGCGCCATCGTTGGGAATGGTGTGAATTATAGTGCAAATGAAAGCTCTGAGTGAGTTATGAGCTGGATAATCACCCTGACGAGAAAACAGGCCTGCCACTGATCTGAGTGCCTCTGTCTCTCTCTATGTGTGTGTGTGTGTGTGTGTGTGTGTGTGTGCGTGCGTGTGTGTGTGTGGGAGAGTGTGTGTGTGTGTGTGTGTGTGAGAGAAAGCTTGAACTGAAAGTGGAAATGAAAAGACGGGGGTGTGTGAGTGTGTGAGTGTGTGTGTGTGTGTGTGTGTGTGTGTGTGTGTGTGTGTGTGTGTGTGTGTGTGTGTGTGTGTGTGTGTGTGTGTGTGTGTGTGTGTGTGGGGGGGGGGGATTTGACTCCCTTTTAATATTTCTTCTCAGTTAACCAAGCGCATTTTGCATTGATCACTGGCACATTTTGCATTGATCACTGTAAAGTAACTTTGTCATTTTGCTTTATTTCTGATAGAAATTCACTCCATTTAAAATGAGTTTCTGTTTCTAGAAATCATTCATACATTACAAACAAGAGTAATGAAGAAAAAACCTTGAGAATTGTTGCAGCGGTGATCTGTGATTTGTATTACTTTTGGTAAATATATACATGCTGCTCTGAAAGATGGAAACTGACAGGATATTTCCGTCTCTTCGCTGCGCTGTGATTACTAGCAGGGTGAGTGTATACTACTACTAAAGAAAGGGCTTACTTACTAAACCATGAATGAAAACACAATTAGCCCCCTCTACTCAAGGATGCTCTTGTATGCCGGGAGATGGGAGTCAGATAAGTTGCCATGGAGACGCATGCATCTATGCTATGGCTGAGAGCCATCGGCCGTTTTGGAGACTGAGCAGCTGATTGGTTGAGGAAGGGCGTTGTGATGGTGCGGACGGCCTGTCTCTGTGACTAATGACCAGCAGCTGCCGGGATAGTGGTGGGCTGTAGGGTGGGTGCCATGGCAACCAGCGAGCAAACCATGTCACGGTGCAATCGGCCCAGGTATGAAGAGAAGATAGTCTTTAATACCTCCACCCACCACACCCAGGACCCCTGGCCTGCTTCTGTCTCCCTCCGTCATTCAGCCGGTGAGCAGAGGTGCCCGGAGCCAATAGGTAGGAGGCAAAAGTGATGGAAACACTCCGTAAATTTCCCTGAGATTCCCCAAAGGGAACGCTCCCTGACATGTTTGGCGGTGAATGGGACATGATGCATGAAGGCCTGCAGAGAGTCGCCGCCCCTGGTCATTAATCTGAAGATCCCCCTGTGGTAGACTGACCTTCCAGTGTTGCACAAGGGCCAATTTTCTCTCACGCAGAAAATCCCCGGGAAATCTGACCATCTAATACAGTCTGCTCACCATTGCTTCAGTAGTGATAAGAGCAGATACAATCTCACAAAGCAAGATAAGGGAAGCAGTGAACTTGGTAAAAACAGATATATATTTTTTTCTAAGAATATACTTGATGAAAAGCTAAAAAAAGAGAGACAAACTCCATCTTGAATCTTATTAGAGCAATGAGTATAAAAACATAGTGTACAAATACTAGTAGCATAGAATAACATACTTGTAATTGAGGTATTGCAAGCTATAAAAACTTCTTTTAAAAACGCACAAAAGCAGTCAATAAAAAGTGACTAATTAGTAACTTAATAAATAATTCCATTAGAGTTATGGAAATTGAACATGATACCAACAGAAAGCAGCTTATATGAACAACAGTTTAGCCGTTGTTATCTCACTTGTTCTGCTTGTTGTGTGTTTTTTCCCCAGGGATAGAAACACTCCTGTCACCCTAAAGCCTCTTGACACTGGACTGGACTGTCACCTGCCACCGCTCGACGCTAAGCCCCAGGCTGACTCACACACTCGCACAAATCACACCATCACGCACCCCTGAGATTGAGCCTAAATAAATCTGTCAGGTAAGAAACAAATGAATCTTTGTGAAAATGTGGGTCAAGCATTCAGACATACTTAAGTTTATTTACACCAATAACAATTAGCTCTATCATTTCCAAAAAGGTCAATGTAATCAATCTCTTATAACGAGCACACACAGTCTTCAATTAGGAATGTGTGCCACCACCCTCGTCCCTGACCCAGCTCCAAATAGGAAACCAGTGATCATATAACATATATTAATTCTGAGCGCTGGCAACAGATGTGCTAATTTGCGAGGCTCTCTCTCTATTCATTATAATGTGCCAGCTCCCTCCTCAAAATATGTGCTAATTTGCAAGGACTCATTGTGAATGTGCTAAACTACCGGCTGACATTTTGTGTGCTAATTTGTCAAGCAGGGACCCCTTTTGGTACTAATTGTGCCAAACTGTGAGTACACTTTCACAGGCCTTGAATTGCTGAGGTCCCAAATGACTTCTGTCTCACAGTTTCCAACCTCTCCACTGCTCTCAAATTGCGAATGCCACTGAAAATAAATACTTAGCACTGTGAAAATAAGATGTAGCGCTAATCGCACTCGCTCGCATGCACACACACAGATGTACATGCATACACACACCAAGCTCTTGAAACTATACGTGCTCCTTAAAGGAACACAGGAGTGCAGCTAGAGTCAAATGCATTGGCAGTTCTGTAGTATCATCAAACACACATTATACAGAAATAGCAGGCTGCTCCCGCAATTACTTACAAAACATAATACTGTCACAACTATGGTGTACTAAAGTATCTACTTTGCAGATACTATCCACAGTTACAGCTTATGTGTGCTCAATGTGGAGCAATGTTCTTGTCTTTTTCTGTTTTTTGAGAAACAGGTGCATGTGTTGAATTAATTACAAACTAATTTTACAAGGTTTTTTTCACTACCTGAAAATCACAACATTTTGCACCACACTAACATGAACTTCATTGCAAGACAAGATATGAGCATGCAATAAATATACTAGTTCAATTAATTATCTTTTAAAAAATGCAATTCATATATCACGTCATTTCCTTGGCGGAAGATTGATGCGTTTTTGTCTGTGCGGAAATGAAAATATAATAAATGTTGTTCCAAAATGTCTTTCTTATTGTTACTGTCAAACGTTTTCCATGCGTTGATACACCCGTCACAACATAAAGAATACTGTAAGCTTCTCGCTTGCAACGAGTAAGAATATCTATCAAAGCTTGTGATGCACATAAATCAGCACTCGTACACGGAGCGGAAGACAGGCTGAAGCCTCGTTCAGCAATGCCTGAGGAAAAGCAGTCAGACTTCAATAAATATTGTTATTCTTGCAAGCAAAGAGTTTCCAATTGTCTCTATTTTATCTCTCTCTGGGTCACTTTGGAAATGTTTTCCCAATCTATCTGACAGACACCGAGGCTAATCGTCTTTTAATATTGTTTTTTCATTTTGAATGCATCTTCCTCACCTAACCATGTTTAACAGGGTATGCAATAAAACATGGTAATGGAAACAAGATGAATACAAATAACAGGTAAACAAGCCTTTTAATGTATAACTGCCAATGTTATCGTGCTAACCACAATACCATGCAATATGTTAATGCAATCAATTAATGTTGGTCATCACCACAACACATATGCACCATGCCATTCTGATGTGTTGTATATTGAAGATATGGCATGAAAACATTGTTTTTGGGTGGAAAGTGTTTAATAAAAAGGAAGAAAATATGACTTTCACACACCGTGGGTTTTATGAGCCTTGGCGCTTTCACACCTCACATCTAACTTCCAAGTACAAACACGAGTATTCCCAAAACTGCCGTCACAAGGTTGTAAAAGTTCAAGTAAATAGCACAAATCCCCAAACTGCAGTAAAGGAGCTTTTCCTAGCCAACACAACAAAAAAAAGATGGGATTTGGCTCTTATAAACAGGCCGTGGGGAGAGAGTGGGACCGGCTTCTGTACACAACGCTTCCTGATGCTTCATGCCTCACCCGTCTCTGTCGTTTCTCTTTCCATGTCTCATCTTTTTCTCTCCTTTATCAAACAGTCACACGCACACACACACCGCCTTCCTCTCTCCCACTGACTAAAGTACGTCTCATGGTGGCCTCGGCAAGTGACAGATGGCGCCCTCACAGCACTGCTCACTGTAAACTGAGTTTTAATCAAGCCTAAGCACGTGTGAGAGATGCTAATTATCCACTACAGGCGAAAACAGGCAGGAGTCGATCCTCAAGAACATTGTGACTATGCATGGTTCGCTATCACTTTCCCCATTGTGTTAAAAACACATTATTAGTGTCTCAAGCATCCCTGGGTACTCCAACCCTCAAGCTGTATCGCTCACCAAAATAAATATAGATGAGAACTTGACTAACAGTAATCTACGGGTCTTAAGACTAACTCTTAAAAGTAAAGCAGATGGATTTCCAACCGTCTCTCAGGATACTTGCCAAAAAGACTCAAACTATTTCACCATTCCTCGCATCAAAATACCACACAAAGAGTGGTGGGAGGATAACCTTACAATTCCTCTGCAACATTTTGCATGTATTATACGCAGCCGACCTTGGAATATGGATAAGAGGAAGTTTCATTTCTAATTTTGCAATTAGGTTGCAGCAAATTAGACGAGACTATCGTCTTCTTTGCTCCCTTTCGCCGCTCTCATTCTCATTCTCACTGTTCCCCTGCTCATCAAAATGGCCCTGTATTACACTCTTTCCATTGTAATGTTGAACAAAATGGCTGTAAAATTAGACTTTCTTTCTTGTAGAAGGTCAGATGTTATCTCCGTTGGAGCCAAAGGTCGAGAATTAATTCAGGAGCCGGCTCTTTAATGCTCACAGCAGAGCCATGTCGAGGGGAAAGTGTTTTACAGGATTTCAGTAATCTGATTATAATAATTTCTAACCATCATAAATGGAGAGATACTTGCACTGAAGGTGGTTATTATTTTTCTATGACGCAGACGCTGGTAAACCCTGACTTTAGTATTTGCTATAAATATTATAAAGTAAAATAAATGTATACACAGTAGACAGGGCAATCATTTTTTCACACACTCACACACACTCGTTGCTAGTGGTTTGCAGTGCATCAAATAGAGTTACTTCTCCCCGGTGAATTCATATGGCATCTATATTGTCTCATAAAATCCATACGTATACAAAAAGAATATGGAGGTTAATAGGAGACAGTATAAGGGATGGCTTTAATCCGTGGAACACTTTAGCATTGCATTGCAGCACGTTGTTCTGTTCAAGGATGGGGGTAAGTTCAATACACCTAAGACTGAAAGGCTTTTTGCTTTCAAATTCAAAAGGGTTGGAAAGTGTAGGCCATATGAGAACATGTGCCTTTGTGTGCAAGGACATTGAGACCTGGGGAAGAGGGGAAGCTAGACTTGATGCTAGTGAGACAGAACAAAGTAGAGGAGAAGGAATAGGAGAGCCGGGGAGAGACAAAGGAGACATGGAGAGAAGGTCAGCAGAGGACAAAGGGAAAGAAACGCAGAGAATGGAATGAGGAAGTGGACATTTCGTTTGCACCTTCCTGCAGCACGTAGAATATGTTTTGTTTTTTTAAATGGTTGGCTGGGATGTCTGATGTCAAAGTCAGATGTATGGCATATGCAGATGTCTGAATGTGTTGACAGATAACCAAAAGAGAGATAGTTTAGAGACAGAGAAAGGAAGAAGGGAAGGGAGGAATGTTGAGGCAGGTGAGCGAAGGAAACACAGGGAGAAATGGAGAATAAAAGAGGTCACTGGAGGCAGATAAAAGACACTCAATTAAACGACTGAATGGATGGCCTATTAGACCTGAACGGACACCTGCAGCCCCCCCCCTCCTCCAGCCACAGGGCAGCAAAATGTCAACTCCTGGTTTGGGTTCATCAGCCTCCCATCAGCCACTGCAGTACACAAGCGAGCTGATAATCAGAGCTACAGGTACAAATCAATAACATACGCTCTGCTGCAAAGGTGTGTCGATTGTTCTTGCTTGTTTTCGAAACACACACAGACAATTGCACGGTAGCAGAGAGAAAGAAAATGAAAGAGGCAATGAGCACTGACTTTTTGTGGAGGGAAAATTGCCAGAGGCTTTGCGAAGTTCCGCAAACAATCTTGTTCGAAATTGGCGGGAAATCAAGAGCCACGTTCTAATGTTTCTTCTGATCTGCAGTCTGCTGTTTATTTCACAATTTCGTTCACACCCTGCTGCGTAGGAAATGAATTCAGTTTCTTTTGTCATGTTCCAACAGTGATGGACGGGCATTGGGTATATCTCAGCGGTAGCTGTGCGAGGGAAATGGAGGCGATTGTCTTCATTATGTCAACATCTTAAAACAGATTGCACAAGATGGGAAAATCAATCAAAGTCTGTTCCAGTCCGCCACAATGCTTTACGTATGGGAGAGGGATTGGACGGTCATATCAAACAAACAAGGAAGTGCAATGTTTCGAGTGTGGGCGGCTAACATGAGACGGAGCCTACTGCAGCCAAGAAATGCAGTTCATCATTAAAGCTTTTTATCCAAAACTCTACTGTATAGACACCACATTTGTCCTCTTCTCTGATTGCACTAGCATACGCAAACACAAAGGCTTTCTTTCCTGTTTATACTTTTTTTTCTCGCCTCACCGTTGATTGCTAAAATGCCTTTAGAACAAAAAGATTGCAGGAAAGATTCAGAGGAAGCCAAACAAACAATCAGAAACGCTAAGTGAAAGGAGAGGAAGGACAGAAAGAGGAAATGCAACGCTGTAGGGGGGAGAGGTTTTGCATAGCCTTGGTGGATCATGGACAATAGAGTGTCATGCTGATTCAAAGCACATGATGTTAGGTAAGCCTGCCTCAATACGTCCTCCCACAGAGACAAGTTCCCCCCGTGTCCTTGGTTCACACAGAGAAACGTTCGTACATCCGACCGGCTGTGCTGTCAATGGGAGCCGGCATTCTGCCTTCTCTCTTTCAGTCAGTCGCTAACCCTCCTCCTCTTCCTCCTTTATTCAGCTGGCTGGAGATGAAGGTGAATCACCACATCCTAACCTGATCGGCGCCTCACATCACAGCAACACAGGAGGGCTTTCTGTAATCGATTGACTTCTGAATCCCATGTAGTTTGGACATCAGTGCTTTAGGTGAATGTGCCTCCGACTGCGTGCTCGGAATTCACAGGAGATTGCTTTTGTTTACCGGAACACATTAAGAAACACTATAACATGTATATATGTATGAAGTGATGCATATTAACAACTAAGTGTAAGTAAACACATCCAATAAATGACTTCCTACATGTATAAATAATGACAGCAAAAACACAGTAACCATTTGCTCCCAATCGGCACTCTCCGCAGCTTCCACAGTAAACCACTGACAAGCCATGTTGCTTTCTTTTAATTACGGAAACACTTCATAGTTAATTACAAGAGGCAAGCTCCGATGAAGATAAAAGTCTCACATGGAACTCCTACACATGATGCAAAGCGTTGCGCGATATTGCAGCAGATATATCACACCGTTTAAAGCGCCACAATTCAGAATGTACAGTATATCACACAGAGAGAAAATGGGCTTTGGATTGTGTCAGATCTATAATAAAAATATGATAATGTTGGCATTAGAAAAAGCTAGTGACTGTATATGGCGTTAAAAATGCACAGTAACATGTATTGTACATTTTTTTTGTTTACGTGTTTGCATTCTCACAGATGGTAACCTGTGATAGATAGGGGACTTGGCACTAGTTATGTGCACTGCTGCCAGTTTCTTCTCGTTCTCATTGTTCCCCTTAGCAATACAACCATATTGATTTGTATTGATTCCCAACATTTCTCAGTCTACTGCAAGTGGAGACAGCCAACTATGTAATGAGACAATATAGATATATGCACTAGATCCTAATACAATTGTTGTGGGTTTAGTTCCCCAAGGTACTACGTTGTTACCTATGAGGATATTTGTATAACTATATTTGTTGCAAAAGCTATTTCCTGCATATTTGTCGTCCTGTCCTTCTATTAGTATACTGCTGGCATTTACTCAGAGCTGCAGCTCATGACTCCTGGCCTCCCACTACATTTCCACAACACACTCCAGTGTCCATTCTGTCTCTCTTCACAAAAGCCATCAGAAAACAGTACTAAAAGACTAGAACTGAGAGTGGGCTGAGAGTGGACTGCTCAGAGGAAAACTAATCTATCTTTACTTTGTATCTGCTGGCTCCAACACTCACTGTTTTTCTTCTCGCTCACACTTTACACCCCCCCTCCTCCTCTATATCTCTCTGTTTCCCCCCTCTCTAACAAACACTCTTGTTTTTCTTGCACTTCTCATTGACTTCACATTTTCTTCCATCTCCCCTGGTGGGATTGTGAGAAGGACATCTCCACATGTGTATGCACAAACTGTTATTCACTGTGAGCGTTCCAGCTCTGACCTTCAGTCAGCTCTGAGCCAGACAACCAGGCAGCAATGCTGCAGGGCTCTTCTCAAGGGACACGTTCTCAGAACAATTGCACATACAACCCCTAACCCTCCTGATACGCAGGGAAGAGCCTGATTGACAAGGACAAGGAGTGAAAGGCAGTGAATAATAAAACCAAATGCAGAAATCAAACCTTCCACAAGGCAGTAGCAGAATAGGACTCAGATGTATTGGATTTATTTTTATAATAAACATTAAGAGGCAGCTAGAACGGGTTGCCCTGCAAACAAGGTCAATCATCTAAAGCCTCCTTCATGCAAATAATCTTTTCCAATGCAGCTGGTAAATCGGAGATTTACTAAATGCTAACCAGAAAACTAATTTCATACCTCACAGATATTTCCCATTACAAAATACCAAGAAATCTGTCCCCTGAATTAATCACCATTGAGCCTTTTGTAACCGAGGCATGACAGCAAGACCTTCAAAGTCTCAGGAACGTAAACATGTTTTAAAAAATCCATCTAGATAGTTCCCTGCTTCGAGCCGATGTGTGGTGCTGCATGCTAATGTAAGACAGATCTCCTTTTTGTTCTTGAAACCCACGGTTGGTATTTTTAAACCGCGGAAATCATTTGCCGGTAGAGAGGAGGTGGTTTCATATTTCTATAAGCTACAGCGCGGCCAAGTGACACATGAATATTTTAAGCAGCTTTGTGCCTATTTAAATGTGTTTGCTGTGAACGGGCTGGCAGCGGGCCAGGGCACAGGGTGTTATCCTTAATTCCTGCAATCCCAAACTAAACTCCATGATGATAATTCACGCTGGCGCGAAAGCAAAAGCAAATAAAGTCAATTAACGACAAACTCCCCTTGAATTGGTTTCATTTGCCTTGCTCGTTCCTGACGACACTGTAATGTCGCCACCACAGCACTGATGAGGGAAGGAAATGAGTGTATGTAGTAAAGCGCCTTTATCGTTGCACAACATTGTGGAAGTATTTACATAAACATAGCTTTCACCAGAGGAGTAGTGTCTTTTGCCAGAGGACTGGGGGAAGAAAGCTTCCTTTCAAAATGAAAAACAATGTTGTGCTTTGGTCATAAATATTCCCAGAGTGTTGAGGGAAATACAAATATAACCAGGACACAAACCAAATGAACCTCTCTGAGTCCACAATGCTTCCAGCAGCATGTTGACAGCCAGGGATATACTGCGTCTGCCAATGCGGATTGAAGATGGCGGTGATAATGCCATCACTCAACCTCACAGTCGCACTACGGTCATCAGAATTAAAACACTGTCTCCCTATTTCATTGTTGATTCTGCTTCTGTCTAAATTCTTCCTGAGGCCTTTTTTTGAAACCAAAATAGCTTTGATAGAAAGGCAGATGTGATGACTCATTGCTTGTGAGTATTTGTTACGAGCACTACCAAATAAGATCCTGAACATATTGCGCTTTTTGTATGGAAAGATGTCAAATGAGTAGCTTTTATCTTAGCCTACCAGTTAGCTGACAAATAATGCTAATGACTTGAATGCAACCCTGAATTTCCACTTCACTGAATTCTAACAAGTCATCTAGGAGAACTGAGGGGGAACACATTAAATTGGTCAACCATAGTTCAGCTTGCAAATGTTTCATTCCACTCAACAAAGCTGTTAATTTCCATGTTTGAAGTGGACATTTAACAGCTTTTTATTTGGCCTACATTGTTGAGGTGGACTATGAGAGAAAGCCAAAGTGGCAATAATACAAAAATACTTTTATTCTGGGATTTGCACTATCAGTACAAAGTCTCTTTCAGTGCTCCCGAAAGGAAAGTAAAAACGTATTATAAAAAGATAATCTTATCTCATCTTATTTCACTTTGTAATGGCTGCACCGGGATAATTTCTGTATCAAAGTAAATGCATTGCATATGAGGAACATTGAACGTGATATGTCATTGTGCGTGGAAATTAGCTCAGCATGGCTGCCTGCAGCTGGTGGCCACAACACTCTCTGACACTTGTCGCTCTACATGGCCGATGCCGTGAATACAAAGGGATGACTATGCTTTGGTGTTACAATGAGTGTGTGCATGTTTGTGTGTATGTAAAGGTCTCAGCCTGATAGGAGAACAGCGGTTGTACAATGTGAGCCGCCTATCTGGGCAGAATGGGAGATGGGGCAGGAGGAACAGACCGCCCCGGGGGAGCTGACCTCCTCATTCAGCCGGGAGCAGCTGGGATTATCTGCTGAGCAAGCATCTCCTGCAGGACATGCACGGGGTAAAGAACCAATGGGCTACATCTTCTCTCAAGGCATTTTTGTATTTCCCTTACACTTACACACACTGACATACATTTTTCTTTCCTGAATAAAATATCCCACTCATAAAATCTATCTTCATCTATCTTTTGTGGAAACTCTGCTCCTTTATATGAAAACAGAGAGATGAAAATATATGTTTTTCTAAAGAGAATGAATTGCACTACACGAAATGGAGCAGCATTACAACAGCAAATATGTGAAGTGGCTGCTACTATACTTAAAGAGATATGCTGTACAAAACCCAAGCTCTTACAGAACTCATAGCTTATTAAAAACGTGTTTTGGTTGAGCAACAGGCAGCAGACTGCACTGCCAGGGTCTCTGTCCGTGGTTCTGAACAAGAGCTAATTCAGCACAAAGGACAGAGACTCGCCTTTTGAGCCTCATTCGAGACGCTACGGCCATTTCACTGCCACAAGAACACCGTCAAAATCAAACATGAGCGTTACTTTAGAGGAAAGAGATTGCAGTGACATGAATCACCTATTATCTTGCATGGTTGTGTCTGTCGTGCTACTAATGCCGGATTCCTTGCCTATCATGGTGAGGTATATTCAAGTGGTGACGGCTTGGAAATGTTCGTGTCAAATGCTTTTATACGGGGATCTCAATCATTGGTGAAAAGACGACCGGCGTCTGTCAGACAACGTGTGAGACGGAAGTGGCTCGTCGGGCGGCTGAGGATGCAGCAGACAAACAAGCACATCCCGTTGCCATAGCGGCGGCTCACGCGGACGCGGCCTGACTCTTAAACAGGATCCTCGGGGGAATTTAAGGATTGTAAGGATGTGTTGTCAACATTTGATGACATCCGCTGGCAGGGTGGGGGTCCTCTGTCACTCCAATATGCTGTTTTGCATTCAACAGAAAGCGGTGAAACAGGATCTTATTCAGAAACAGGCGAAACCCCAGGATGCTGATCCAGTGATATGAGTGCATGAATACACGGCAGCAATAGCACTATTTTAAAGTTATGATTGGAGCAGTGGCAACATGTTGAAGCACTGATTTAATAAGCACAATTGGCTATGGCTATAATCTTTCCTCGAGGCGGTGTTGAGATAAATGGCTAATCAATCGTTAGGTTTATAAACTCCACAGAATATTTTTCGGTTAATACCTTTAACTGTTGCTGTGGCTTATAACGTGACTCAGCCGATCGCCACTATGAACCGGAACTATACGTTTCATCAATGGCAATAACGGTAAATAAGCAACATCTCGGGGATTCCCATTGGATAGCAGTTCAGTGGGATTAAGGATGAAAAACACTGCCCTGCGTATCGATCAGCCCTTGTGACAGGACAGAGTGATTGATCAGGCACTCCGTAGTGTAATGTTTACATGTAAACATTTACTGCAGAGGACATGCTGGGTGTCAGCAGTTTAAAGGGGCCGTGGAGATACAAGTCTTGAGAAGAGATGTGAGCAGCTAATTCTTTACGAATTTCATCAGCCCGTATATGAACTGTTGCATAGAGAACTGCTTCATTAAGGCTTTATGGCTGCAGGGGATTTTATTTTAAAGTTACTGTAACACTGTGTTTAAGGTTCGTATAATAGGCTACACGATTCATGATAATATGCACTCGGTAAAAATACTTTAAAATAAAAGATGCCACAGTAATTGATTGAATGTAAAACATTTTAGAGAAGGGTTGAAATTGTTAAACTATTAAAAGGCGAGAGTATAACATGTCTCTATACTGCTTCTGCATCCCGTGATTCATTCACTTGCTGTCGACATCCTACGGGCACTTCATCGTTGCAGAAGATACCGTAATACAAACAAACATATCTTACCAAATCTTAAAACGTGTGGCATCCCGCGAGAGTAACCAAGAAACAGCAGCAGAAGCGGGATCAGCCTGAGGTTGGACCTGAAAACGAGACTGCTTATCATCAGATGATGGGAGGTAATCTTCATGTTGTTTTTAAAAAATGCACAGTGGTTTAATCCCCCCGGTGCGCGGGTTCGATTCCCCCGAAATTCTTCTACGCTCGTTGGGCAAGGCAGGGTGACGGCGGCCCTGGATGCGCAAGATCACGGCATGGTCACTTGCGCTTTCCCTAAATCCATTAGCAGTCCCGGCATGATTCCTTCTCCTTCCCCTTCTCCTTCTCCTCTTCACTGCGCCAAGAAACAACAATCCTCCGGGTTCGAGGGACGGCGGGACATCCATGTCGAAGGTGTATACGGATCCAGTGGGGAGGGGGGGAGCACGAGCATGGGCTGTAGGTGAAGGTACTGGAGAGGGTTGGAGAGGGGCTAGAGAGCGCCAAGCAGAGGATACAGCAGCGATACACAGCCCCCTATGAGGCGCTCTGGGTAGCTTGCGCTCCCATTATACTGCACTGCTGCACAGGCTCTGACGTCGAGCCAAGGTTAGTGTTGTGAACGCGCACCAGAGAAAGACAGAGAGAGCGAGTGGGGGGATAAGGAGGGAGATGGATATACAGATAGATAGAGATAAAAAGAGGGAGGATGGAAAAAGAGAGGGGATGAACGACGGGACAGAGATAATAATGGGGAGGGAGGATGGGAAACTTTATTGCAGGCTGTAGTTTCTCTGCTACCCCCACAACTTGCCACCAAGCTCGCATGCATTCAGAGAGTTGTCAGTAAAGATGCAATATTGTAAGTGCAACAACATTAACTTCAACGTGAAGCCTTACTTGCAGTTCACAATACGGATTTAGTAACAAAACAAAGCATGATGCATCCATACATTGAGGGAAATACAGTTGCTGTGATATTGATCAAATGGCATCTTTCTTATGAAGTGACATGTAAAAAGTGCAACCTCTATTTAACAACATATGTTTGGCTTGTTTATTATGGCCGATTGTCTTTTCAGCACCATGGACTGATGGTAAACCTGCATGTCAGCCGCAGAAACGGAATGGGAGTCTATACTGTAAGTAATGTTTCTCAGGGTTAAAAAAACCAGCAATGATTTATTGTTCCCACTGGAGGATGCTTAAGCTTTGGCTAATTCTAGAGGCACTTTCCTTTACAGGCTCATACAGAAATCACTATGCACACACTGCACATAGCGATATAATCTCATGCCTGCAGGATATCATTGCACTGATTTTCTTTTTCCTTACACCCGTACAGTAGGATACATTATATACAGTCTATGGTTCTGTCATTATATTTCCTTTCTAAACCTCTTTTACGGGATTTCAAGTTTCAACCATTTCCACCATCTTTTCAGAAATGTGGGAGGAGTGGGATGAAAGAATTAAAATTGGCAGAACAGTAAATCCGTCATATCGACAGAGGCTGCTGAAAAGCGAATATTTAACCTATGCAAATAACTCCACTTTAGACATGAAAGCCTTCCAGCAACAGACTATTCTCGAGTGAGAGCCATCCTCCAATGTGAAGGTGTGTGTGGCATGCACGCAAAGCGCCACTGTTGCTTATATTTCACGGGGAAAGATATCCTCTCGAGATTTTAAATGGGCCTATCGCCTTTCTATCTGATTAGCGAGTTCAATTGAGGCTGTATCCTATAGGAGGCAATGCGCCGAGAAGATGGATATCTTCAGCTTTAGCGTGGGTCTACATGATATTGATTCAACACTACATGAACCTTATCAGCGTCCTCCCCCAATGAGCAGCTCTTCATGGGCCAGTGCATCAACTGGAGCTAGTATGTACAGTGATGTACCCACCCCCCAAGAGGGCTATTTAATCCCAACGGAGACGTGAAAGGAAGGCTTTGATCAGCGCATCAGAGTCCAAAGCCTGGATGAACACAGTCATTGACTAAAGTGTGAATGGATTGACTGTGTGTGTAGAAATACTTTGAAAGTCACTACAATATTCCTGCATGGCCTTATGTATTTAAATAGATATTCGAGTGACAATGCATATATCATGGTCTATTTCTCTTTTTACAATGCTGGTAACTGCCTGTGTGGTGTGTCTTAATTAGACTGCATGCAGAATAGTGAAATTAGAGTAAATGGGAGATGACTAACACCTTCCCTCTCTGCTATTGGAGTGATACTCCATTATGCATCGGATCTGTCAAGTCCCCGTTCACAAATACTGTAAAAGTGAATGCATTTAATTGTGAAGAGGACACTTGTATCAGCTAAAAGAAACACAAAGTAATTACATGGGATCAAGTAGGTGGTGTGAACACTGACTTTGAACGTGTGTCAGTTTGCGTGGTCTGCACACCAGCAATCTGCAGTGTGAGCATATCAAAGAGAATGGCACTCATCATGCCACCATCTGGACCATTAGCATAATTATGGAGAAATTCAGGGTTCCCGTATAAGTCAGCAGAGCTTCACACAGCATGAAAGGAATGCTTATTGAGCTCAGGGAGAAGACATCAGCTGACAGGCATGCTGGTTCCTCTTTAAAGTCACAGCACCCCTCTGGCCTAAATGCCTAAGGTACTGCACCACGAAAATCCCTCAGGTGCCCCTACACTCAATGTTCCCCCAAATGTAATTTGTATAATAGAATTAAGGCTGTCACAAATTGTTCTGACTTAATTTTCGAATATTGATGTACACCATTTTTCTCTGTCTGTGTCTCAGCATTGGGCATGTGAGGATAAAATAATCAGCTATGCTTTACGTCTCCATTTTTTTTGTTTGTAGATTAGTTTAACGTTTCACTGCCGGGTAAGCCAGTCAGAGAGTAACATTACTGAGTTTGTAAATCAGTTAGAAAATTGGAGGTGATGAGAATGGTGAATTTTTACATTATGATGTCAAAATGACTCTTGCTCCTCTTAGCTTGTGTGACAAATAGGAAAATACCATTTGGGAGATGTTTTCCTTTTCTTCTACTTGTGATCAAACCGTGTCGTTTTTGAAGGAGGACCACAAATTAGATTACTTTTATACACACCCACTTGCTTGTAACCCAGGGAGGCTTCCACATGAGCTGGCTGGTGTGTTTATTCAGAGTCCATTCATGCACTGGGTAATGCAAAGGGGACTTTATGCAAAGGAGAGATAACCACTGCTAAAAGCCTTCTGTCATTCTCTCTCTCTCAGTTTCTCCCCTCTCTCCCGCCCTCGTTCACTCTCTCGCACAGGCAGACTGGTGGAAAGATAGCATTGGCCACAGGGAGGGAAACCATGGAAACGAGAAGCTGATGCACTTTGAATGGTAAGACCCTGAAAGAAAAGACATTCATTCAATTCAGTCACCCTGTACTAAAGGCTCAACTCTACGCATTATTCTGAATTCTAAAAGTGTATTACTAACATGGTTGGCTCCAGAAAGCCAACAATGGTCTCACTTCATCAGCCCATTGTGTCAGAGTGACTGTAGCTAAGGACGTCTTTACATTTTGGCAAGTTGAAGAAGGGCCCTACAACAACACACACACACTTCTCCCTTTTGCACTCAAAAAACAAACCTATAAACGACCTCTTTTTCTCAGCGTTAACAGCGTGTGTCCAAATGCACCCCACCATGCAGGCTTCACTTAAGCCTAGTGACCCAGGCAGTTTGGAGATCAACATATTTACATTTCCCACTTGTGGCTTTGCTTCAGCAAATGCCTCGAACATAAATGCATGCCCGAGTCAGTGCTGGCCTATATGTCTTGAGAAGTGCTGTCATTGAGATCCCGGGGACCCTCAGTGGGAATACATTATTCAGTGACGACAATAGTCAAGTGAGACAGTAATTAGGACCTCTCTGCACACTGTCACTTCCAGTTAGTGTTGACAGATGCCCGCAAATCACCCCCTCCAGCAAATGCAGTCAGGCAAGCTTACTTCTGGAGCTGCACACTGTTGTGACAGCCATCTGTAACTTGTGTTACGGTAATGGTAATACTTTAGAAAATGGCATGGAAATATGTTCAGCATTAAAACAATGTAGTGTATTGTCAGTAAATAATGTTCTGTCGTCATATACATAGACTGTTTATATAAAATGATGACCATTCTATTTGTGCCAAGTCACCAGTGTCACTTACTTCTGTGGAAGTTGTCCTTGTCATACGTATTGACCAAAGTAACATATTGCCAATAATATGGAAGTTACAAATCATATTTTAGTATTATGAAAAAGTTGTGCATCACCTTACAACAATTATAGAATTACTGACGTGACTGCCCACATCAACTCAATTAAGTGGTAATTCCTAAGAGTATGACAATATCATGTAGGCATACAGATCTGCCACGAAACATAGTGAAGTGTTTCCAACTACTTTCTGCAGTCAAAATGGCAGCCCATCCATTCAAAACAGGTTTAAACCTTCAAAATACAACAGAGAAGAAAGTTCTTACTTCAGCAAAATTATAAACCAAACTAACATTGAGAAACTGAATGCCCTTTGCAGTTTGCCAAGAGTCAAACAGTTTAACGTTATGTATAGTGTCCTACTTCAGTAGCCTGTACATTTGACGTGAACACAAGCTACGTTTTTTGTACCAGCTCCATTATACGCCACAATTAAAACACTGGATATTTCGTCGTAGCCTACTGCCTATCAACAACATGACTGGACTGGTCGTCATCATTGACAAATCATCATTTGCGTACCGAGATCATCATAGGGAAGTTACAGGTTTCTGTGTTTGTAACGTTACTTCTCATCGAGATTTTGAAAAGTTTGAGCCGGAAGACAAACATTGTTCAACGATTGGTTTAATTCAATAGCCCTGACCAATCAGGTGACTTGTAGGCGGGACAATTGTCAACATGACAAAAACTATTTGATCACATAACAGCAATCATTAAAACAATTGAAATGTGTTTTAATTGGGTATGTTACATTGTTAGTTTGTTTTAGGGTTTGTGTCTTTGTTTATATGTTGCACCATAAGCATGACAATAGTAAAAATCCCTACTGGTTGTTAGAGCCTAGATCTGTAATGATACCAATATGGATGGATCAATTTGACCCACTGGCTCAGAAGGCATAATCAACCCAAAAGTGTCTCATACGATACAAGATATTTTGACTATAGTGTGTGTATAATGGCGATGAGCTTCAAAAACGTTATTTACCAAACAGCTGATATTTCAAGACAACAAAACAATGTCAATACTTTTAATGCCGACTTCATTTCAGTTATTTTTGCAGTTCTGTGCTCAGTTATCATGCTCTTGTACTGTCATGGTGTACTGGGTCACTTTGCAGAATCGAGCCATAGTTACTGTTATTAGCCACAAAGGTGTGGGTTCATAGACCACGGTTTTAAAATGGCGCCTGTTCAGATTTTACTTACACTCTCTAAAGGTCCCATGTCATGGCCATTTCTACTGATCATAATTTCATTGTGAGGTATACTAAACTAGATTTATAGCCTACTGTGCAATTTTCCAAACTCACATTGGTTTCTCATACAGCATCTCTATAAATGATGTGTATTCACCGGTATTCACTCTCTGTCCTCAACGGCTTGTTGGAGCTCCTGAAAAACAAAACGTTTACCCATTTAAACAGTCGTGGTAGATACCTTGTTTGTTTTAAACATCATAAATACACAAACAACAATGAATACTTACAGGTTGTGTACCCGAATCTCCCGCTGGTCCAACAAAGTAGGAACAGGTATCGTTCTTCAGTGCCCTACGCTGTACATATGTTTCGTGAATGCTGGCAGAGGGTGTGGCCTCTGGGTATCTCTACGTAACGATACCCAGGAAGTAAACAATGGAAAATGGGAAATCTCCAACGAGGCGTTTTGGAGAGGTATTTTCTGTGTTAGACTTTTACTCCCTACAGGGTGTACTTTGAGGGTTTGTGACTCTGCAGACCGTTTACATGCATAAAAACCTTCATAACACACAAGGGGACGGGTATAACCAGAAAAGCATGACATGGGACCTTTAAATTAAATCTACTTAACTCTCTGAATCCATCGTTTTAAATTAGTTTTAGTTAAAGATAGCAAAGCAATTTCAGACAAGAATGAACACTGCTACCAACAAAGGATTACATATCTATTTGCACAAAGGTTCGATGTAAAGGCCAACGCATGTATCCAGCATTGAAGAAAACTTGATTACATGGACCCTTGATGTCTTTATTATAAGATATCTGTACCTTGCTTACAATGCCATTTTGGATAAATAACATTTCACAATGGATTGCAAAGCTGACCCAATTTCCATGTGCATAAAATGTCAGAAAGTCCTCAAAACTTTTCAAACTTGAATCTTTATCGACTTCCGTCTTTCCTGTCATGTTCCCAGCACTTATTATTATAAAATACAAGTTCTATTTTTGTAATTGTATTTATAGTTCTCAGAACAGTTATGCCAATGTCTACAGCATTATTTATTAAATACATATAATGCTTATTTATTTTTTAAATAATAGCCCCTGAAAAATAACAACAATTCATAAGAATTTAAATAAATAAAAACTTTTATTTTATTTTTTAAATGTGTGAGTTGTTCATGTCTTTGTTCTTGTCAGGAATATAAATACTTTCTGTTCTTTGTGGTCTAAGATCTTAAGAGTAAATCATGCATATTCACAGACACACAACAACAAAAACAAAATCACACACACACACACACACACACACACACGCACACACACGCACACACACACACACATACACACACACCACACACACACACACACACACACACACACCACACACACACACACACACACACACACACACACACACACACAGCAGTGAGTCAGGCTGATTGGATGGTGGACGGCTGGAGTTGTTATTACAGAGCATCCAGCAGTGTCTGGTTTGCAGGATAAGGACGTCCTTACAGGGCATTTCTCAGTGTGAACGATGAGGAAACAGCTCACTATGTGTGTGTGCTTACATGTGTGTGTATTAGAGATAGAGAGAGAGAAAGAGAGGGAGAGAAAAACTGATAGAGACCCCGAAGAGAAAGTTTGAATAGAGGAATAGACAGAATGTGGACGGATGCATCTGTCTGCCTACACATTTTGGCCATCAAATAGAAATCTTGGCAACGCTTGCAAAAAGTGACTTTCCCCAGTGGAATAGTCTGTGCCAAGGGTTGGCCTGCAGAGAGAGAGAGAGAGAGACTGGAGAATAGAAGAAGACTCACAAGGCTTCATGATCTGATACAGGAAAGCCTCCAATAAACGTTTTCTGTTTTACAAAGACATCTCCATCTTTGGTGTCCATGAAATAGAATAAGAGAAGGGCCACTCCAAGCCACACATGGAAGTGTAAACAAAAAGCGGACACGCACGGTTGATTTTCCTCCATCCTGGGGCTTTTGTTAATGGGCCTCTCTTGGTGCCCTATTAGTAACTCATTAGGGCTTGATCTAATTTTCAGCATTTTACACACCACTGACAAAGAGACATGAAAGAAATCTGTAAATGTGAATGCCACCAACTCGATGACACATGAAACGTTAGAAACTAGACCTGTGTTAACACCTATGAATTGATGCATGAAACAAGTTACACACCTGGAATATATTCTCAAGGAGGGGTTATAGCAAGCACACATCCCTGACCTTTTCAGGTTTCCATCTCACTAATGCAATCCACTCTGATTTCCACAAAGATCCAGGGATCAACTGTTGCAGCAGGGGATGAAAGTGTACAGCAGTCGCCCTCAGACATCCAGGATCAGAACTCCAAACAGGGATAACACCCTCTCAGCATCAATGTTTTCAATCAAAGGATCAGCTACTGTGACTGGAAACAAAATGTCCCAGACAGATATCACGCAGGAGTTACCGCCAGGCAAAAGCTGGCACGACTAATAATGGCTTGTCAGAGTGAAAATAGCCTGGTATTGTTCTCTCTTTCCGGAAAAGGTACAGGCATAACGCTTCTGTCTTGTTCATCTCTCAGGAGTCATGCTCTAATGGCTTTTCAGGCTCATATTACTTGGGTAAGAGGGATTTAAAGTTGCTGTTTCACTACCCACAGAGAGTACTGATGTAGGTTGAGCTATTCATTCACACATAATTCAGCATTAATCAAATTTAAACCATCATAAATGAGATAAATGTGGGTCTTTATATGAAATGGCATTTGAAGCATGGATTTGAGAAATATCAAACTGCCTGGTTGGGGATTTATTAAAAATAACTCAAGGTACATGGACTGTGCCTTCTACAGCTCAAGTGTGTTCATGAGTTGCCAAGACTGCAGTGGTACAAAAATATATTGGACATATAAACAGAAATACTAAATAGTGTGACTGACAAATCTGCCAAGCACTGGTTGTTAGATGCTTGTAAAGAACTGCTAGGGATTAAGGACATATGAGATGCAATGCATTTAGCTTCTATTTCAAACTCGTATACTTATATAGGCAACTCGTTTCAAACATGCAAACAATACAATTCATTTCATAAGAGATAAATGGTTTCATAAACTCTCAGCATGGAATTGTAGTCATCCACTCACAATAATGTGCAGAGGCTTTCTGCTTTTTTTGGCAGGCAACAGTCATTTTATTGTATTCAAGTCTTTTGAATAACTTTCTGTGCTTTTGCTTCCTTGCTCAAATCCTTCCAGTGGTTTTAATAGACAAATTATTGTTACAAAGGTCCTCAGCATCTACAGTAAGCCCTGCGCAAAACCCACCTTGCCGTAAAATGTTCCCACCTAAGCCTCTGTAAAACCCGGGGAGAAATCTGGATGGAAACCAGCAGATAGAGAGGCAGTGTGGAAATAAAAAGAAGGGTTTGATCTCATCATGCTCTCACTGTTCTGGAGGTGATGAAATGAGGCCGGTCTTTGAGCTGGGCGAGGTCAGTCCCTTTGCTCTCTTATGCTCTCCCCTCTCCTCTTTTCATCTCCCCCATTAATCATGTCTGTACACATGAAAATGAGCTTAACCCTTTTCACTTGCGGTGCTCCACTTCCACTCAAGGACACCTTGCAACAGAAAGTGTAGAAGTGGGATCTCTTTGTGCATATTTTCTCCACTTAATGGACACCCTTCAGTCTTGACTCAGTGATGAAATCATGCTGGATGGGGCTTTATCCTCTCTTGTTAATGCTGTCACTCTTCCTCTTGTAGCCTCATATCAATTAACACTTCCATAAACCCTTTTGTCAAATGTTTAACAGGGAAGAAAATGGAATTGAAGGACCTTATCCGTATCCCCTTGAGTCTAACAGAATTTCACTGGCAACTGAACCATGTAAAAAGGGTTGGTGCACGTACTCTATATCCTCATGAGAAAGAAGAGAAGACAGAGAGAAAGAGCGAGAAGAGAAAGAAGATAAAGTCGTCAAGGGAGGGAAATAAATAGAAGTAGGTAGAGAATGAGTAAGGAAGAGAGAGGATGGAAAAAAAGAAAATGAGCTTGGTTCCTTGTGTGGCACGGCACTTCACTTAATCATCCCTGGTCTATAAATAGGCCTTTACAGCCATGGAATATTGGGAGATTAATAGAAGAGAATAGAAAACCATAATGCTGCGAAGCTTCAACACTTCTGTATCACTTCGGTTCAGTGCAGATTATATTTGACTTCTCCTCTTCAGTTTTATCATAAAAGTTTCCCAGATTGCATTTAGTTTACTCCCTCTCTCCCTCTATTCTCTGTACAGTCTTATTGGAGGACAGACGTGCACACTCAATACTAAATGCCACCAAAAAGGCAGTATTGATGCAGTGAAAGCATTTGAAAAACATAAGCAGAACTCAGGGATTCCCCAAAGCAAGAGAAAATGTAGAGCTCCTGATTTTTAAATCTGTATGATACACTGCAGTTTCTTTTCAGCACCTATTACAAGTGCTTATCTCCCAAGGAAATATTGATGCTGTTGAGGGGGAACAGGAATCACCTTGTACCTCCCTGCTCCTCTCACTGTGAGTATGTGTCTGTAGTGCTTATGTGTGTACATTTGAGGATCTAGTGTGGTTGGGGGCTCCCATCAGGAGCATTGGACTGAGAGAAACATGACAGAGGTGGGATTCAGGTCAGCAGAGAGAGTTTGTGAGGACACTGCTTTGAAAACACACACTAATAGATAGGAAGCTATAGGTGGAGACACCATGCATGCCTGAATGTTTGTTAGTGCATGTTAATATTAACTTCAGATTCACTGCTTTTTTAAACATTCCCATATTGCTGCTAAAATGCAAATTACAACTTCATGTAAGCATGTGAAGACAATCTTAGGCAGAGTGGTTATGAGCAATAACTTAATGACAAAAGGGATTTGCTAATTAATAGCAGTTTTATTGCTGTTTGATGTGGATTTATTTCCTACATTACCAGACAATGATTTCATAATCACTAGAAAAAGAAAATAAAACTGATAAAGCACATGACATGAGGCATTTGAACACAGAAGACATGTTGGTAAACGTACAGGCGTATACACATACTCCGATATAAAGCTCAGTTTAAATCAGCTGATAAAGCTTCATGGTCCTGTTCCTGCTACAAGTCAACATGTCTGTCGTAAAAAAGGTCTATTGAACTTCGTTCATCAGGCAAAGTAAGATATAAAATTGAAAGGTAAAGAAAAAAGGACAACATTTAAAGCAATCGAAGCTTCATATTCTTGTTGGATGTTTGCTGTGGAGACGCAGCTTAATTACATGTTACTTGTTAGACGCTTTTATCCACAGGAGAAATTTGGGGTGAAGTGTCTTGCCCGGGGACACAACAACATGCTGACTGCAGTGGGGTGTTACGGTGTGTGAAGCAGGCAGGACCCAAATGCAGATACAAACTGAAAAACTCCTTTATTTCAAGGCTAGGCACAGATAAACTAAGACAAAACAGAACACTCACCGAAGAACTAGTCATGACACAAGACGAACCAACACTGAACACAGGGAGAGCCAAGACTAAATACAGGGAGGGGTACTCACAAGACGAGAAACAGCCGGGCAGGGGAGGAGAAACACAAGGGCCACAGGTGAACACAATCAGACAACTAGACACACCAGGGAAACTAACGACAGGAGGAAAAACACAGGAAGAAGGACCAGACAATATACACGGAGGAAAACACGACAGGGAGAACAGCAAAACACCCAAAACAAGACATACAAAACGTGACATAACACAATAATCGTAACATGGGGTTTGAACCTGTGACCCCCTGACCCAAACACCTAGAAACAAGGGCCCACTATGCCACACGGCTCCACGGGTTTCTTCTGCAAGGACACCCAAAGCGAACTTTGTAGTCACGGCACATGCGCTTTCTCTGGTCCTTGTTGCGGCAAACAAATCCCTGAGTCGGATTGAAGCTGAAAAACAATAACAATTATTAAATGAATCAGTTCGATAGTTATATGAAGAAGACCATTTTTAAAAGCAAACAAAAACGTATTTTAAATTGGATATGTTGCTTAAACCATATTTCATGTTTAGCTCTGATATAAACCCAATGTAGTTTATTAAAGTACATTGATGCTAGTTCAAATAAACCTCTACAACCCTTTCAATTATCATACTTGTTCTTGTTTCTTTTGGCCAACCCTCACCGGAAATGGGTCCGACTTACTGCCGAGGACCCGGACACAGCTCTCGCTTTGGGAGTACAGAGATTGGATGGCCCTGAGTAGAGACCCCCTCCCCCCATACTCCCGCAGCACCTCCCACAGTAGCCTTCTCCAAATCTACAAAACACATGTAGACCAGATAAGCGTACTCCCAGGCCCCCTCCAGGATCCTTGCGAGAGTAAAAAGCTGATCCGTCGTTCCACGACCAGGACGGAATCCGCATTGTTCCTCCTCAATCTGAGGTTCGACAATCGGCCTGACCCTCCTTTCGAGTACCTTAGAGTAAACTTTCCCGAGGAGGCTGAGTAGTGTGATGCCTAATTGGCACACACCCTCTGATCCCCCTTTTTAAAAAGGGGAACCACCACTCCGGTCTGCCACTCCTTCGGTACTGTTTCCGACTTCCACGCAACGTTGATGAGACGTGTCAACCATGACAGTCCCTCAACACCCAGAGCCTTCAGCATTTCCGGGCGGATCTCATCCACCCCCGGGGCTTTGCCACTGTGGAGTTGTTTGACGACCACAGTGACCTCCCCCCGGGAGATTGGTGTTGATCCCCCGTCATACTCCAGCTCTGCCTCTAACATAGAGGGCGGAGTTGTTGGATTCAGGAGTTCCTCAAAATGTTCCTTCCAACGCCCTAACACTCCATTAGTTGAGGTCAACAACGTCCCATCCTTACTGTACACAGCTTGGATGGTTCCCTGCTTCCCCCTCCTGAGGTGTCGGACAGTTTTCCAGAACAACTTTGGTGCCGCCCGAAAGTCCTTCTCCATGTCTTCTCCGAACTTCTCCCACACCCGCTGTTTTGCCTCGGCCACGGATGAGGCTGCTGCCCTTCGGGCCTGTCGGTACCTTGCAACTGCCTCGGGAGTCCCCCGGGATAACAAATCCCTGAAGGCCTCCTTCTTCAGTCGGACGGCTTCCCTGACCACCGGTGTCCACCAGGAGGTTCGAGGGTTACCGCCCCTTGAGGTGTCTGGGTCCTCGGCAGTAAGTCGGACCCATTTCCGGTGAGGGTTGGCCTCCGCCAGGGCTGCGCTTTGTCATCAATCCTGTTTGTAATATACATGGATCGGATTTCGAGGCGTAGTCATGGGGGAGGGGGTCTGCAGTTCGGTGGACTAAGGATTGCACCACTGCTTTTTGCAGATGATGTGGTTCTAATGGCTTCATCGGTCTGCGACCTTCAGCACTCACTGGATCGGTTCGCAACCGAGTGTGAGGCGGCTGGGATGAGGATCAGCACCTCCAAATCTGAGGCCATGGTTCTCAGCAGGAAACCGATGGACTGTCCACTCCAAGTAGGGAATGAGTCCTTACCCCAAGTGAAGGAGTTCAAGTATCTCTGGGTCTTGTTCTCGAGTGAGGAAACAATGGAGCGTGAGATGGGCCGGAGAATCGGAGCGGTACTGCAGTCGCTTTACCGCACCGTTGTGACGAAAAGGGAGCTGAGCCAGAAGGCAAAGCTCTCTGTCTACCGGGCCATTTTCGTTCCTACCCTCACATATGGTCATGAAGGATGGGTCATGACCGAAAGAACGAGATCGCGGATACAAGCGGCCGAGATGGGTTTTCTCCGCAGGATGGCTGGTGTCTCCCTTAGGGATAAGGTGAGAAGTTCGGTCATCAGGGAGGGACTCGGAGTTGAGCCGCTCCTCCTTCGCGTCGAAAGGAGCCAGTTGAGGTGGTTCGGGCACCTAGTTAGGATGCCACCTGGGCGCCTCCCTAGGGAGGTGTTCCAGGCACGTCCAGCTGGGAAGAGACCAAGGGGTAGACCTAAGACCAGGTGGAGGGATTATATATCTTCGCTGGCCTGGGAGCGCCTTGGGATCCCCCAGTCAGAGCTGGTTGATGTGGCCAGGGAAAAGAAAGTTTGGGGCTCTCTGCTGGAACTGCTACCCCCGCGACCCGATCACAGATAAGCGGGAGAAGATGGATGGATGGATGGTTCTTGTTGTCAGGTGGAACTTTGTTTCTAATATTAAATATCTCAGATATCCACAATGATCATTTGAAATCATTAAAATGTCTTCTAATGTAAATTAAATGTCCATGTACAGAGTTTCTATTCACTGTTATAGGTGCAGCTCCAGGCAGCACATGTGGGTGACTTGTAAGGAGTTTTTAATGTTCAGAAGTACCGACTTATTCCTGGGATGTGGTTAAATAATCATTTGCATTATTTCAGTGAGGCAACTTACATATAGAAGTTCTCCTCTGTGGAGATGGCTGGGGGCATCGTGTCACTGGTAACGGCCTCAATGTACAGAGGGTATTCACAGATCTTTCCTGGGTATTCTTTCCTCAGGTTACTCAAAAGCTCCCAGTCCCCTGTGCCACTGGGATTGTCACGGTCAAACCAGTCGGTCCAGCACACTGCAAGGAGCAATAAATGAGAGAGAGGACGACTGGGTAGGTAGCTGTAAAACTCTCCTAAATGAATGCTTATTCAAGAGAGTGCTTACACAGTGTGGTGTGCTCTTACCTCCTCCACCACAGAAAGGGGAATGGCAGCTGAAACGAACACGGTAGTCACTGCACATCTTCTTTTGGATTTGATCAACGTTTCTGCAGACGAATCCTGAAGTGGCGTCATTTCTGAAAAGAAAAAGTTTAGTCCAGATGGAAATATCTCCCAAAAAGGTTGATTGTGTGCCATGGGGATTCTGTACAGACATTCCTGTTCCCTGAAGGATAAATTATTTCTTATTTTTTAGGCTTTTCCTCCAGTGCCAACAGGACGTTGACAAGAGCGGTTTTGAGTGTTTTAACCAACAGATTGAATGGATAGCAATTGCATTCAGTAAACACATTCATGTCCCCCGCAGGAATAAGTGTACGTATTTTCCGGACTACAATTCGCTCCTGAGTATAAGTCGCTCTTGTCAAAAAACGTGTCGTTAAGAGAAAAAAAATCATATATAAGTCGCATTTATCCACTGAAGTGTTCATCGTCTGTGTCGCCGTGAAGTTCTCACTAGTATCACCGACAGGGCCTTCCCTCGCTACAGGCCGATCATGCAGACTGCGTAGGGCCTCACCTTGCGGAGGGTGCCTCAACTGAGCCGAAAATGCAGCGCACCTATTCGCTTATGCGGCACAATTAGTGTGGCGCGGCACGGTTTCTCCGCAACGAGGCTCCACTAGCAATTCCCCGTTGACGCTCGCTATATGAGGGCCTCATCATATAACTTTGCGTGGGGCCTCATGTCGGCCAGGGACGGCCCTGATCACCGAGCTAGCTATCCATCCAGTTAAACACTTTCAAAGAAACTCCGGCAGATGTCAGCTTTACTGAAGTTTAATGAATTGGTGAAACTGTAAACACAATACAGACATGGCACACTGTTAATAGCTGAATAAACAAAATAATCCACACAAGGAGCTACGGCGCATAATACTGATTAGCCTAGCTGCTAATTAGCTTAGCCACTCGGAATTCTCACTGCTTTTATACAGTCGCTGTTAAACACTTCCGCCAACTCCGGTGTCGATGAAGCAGCATGTCCTGCTCCGGGCTGTCCTCAGACTCATCAGAATCAGCTCTGATGAATGCATTTGAGATAATTGATTTAAAACATACCCAGTAGGCTACTATACAATATTGCAACCCAGTCTCATGGCATTTCGTGTTATAGTCCCGACATTTAATCTATTTATTCGTGTTCACCAACACGATTTTCCTCTTTTTTTCGTGTCACACAGAACGATTTTAAAAGCAATGTATTTTTATTGGTAGTATGTTTCGTGCCTGCAGCACGTCTTTTTGTCCGTTTGGGTCTTGGAAGACCGGAAGCTGTGGGGTTCATAAAAACATGTTTTTACTCAATATCAAGCCACGATTATTGTTTTTTAAATCGTATTATGTCTGACTTTTTTTGTCATCTGTGAGGAAAAGAAATGGGGCTCAGAGCCTCAGAATACTGAAATCTGTATTTTTTAAAATCTTTTTTTCCTTCTAATTTGTTATTCTTTTCTAAATAATTGTTATATAAATACAGTGTTCAAAAATGCTGAAAGACACAAAGTAACAAGGATTTACATAAAGAAAACAAAACCTCAATATATATATAAATTACACACTGGTATTTACTCACCAATAACACACAATTATCCTTGTTTTTATTTATTTGTTTGATTCCATAATCTCGGGCTTTTTTGGCGTCCGTCAGGAACTGAATTTCAAAATAAAAATAACCGGAAACAGACGTAGGCATTTCGAGCGATTACCCAAGATATAGTTTAAGCTCGCTGATTGGATGTTTTAGCCGCAATGCATGTTGGGATTAGGTGTTTATATGATATGAAATCGGTAAAACATTTTAAAAAAATACAATAATACTAAAGAGTGTTCTTGCTTTTCTCTTTGAAAGTCATCACATAACGGCATTGTAATACACGGTTTGGCTACATTAAATAGTACAGATCTGCCGTAGTTCTTTATTTATAGAGCCCTGATGAGAAGACCTTTGGAAAAACTGGAAGAAATGCCGCCAAAACTGAATACTTGACGTGGATCATAAATATATCAACAATTAAACAACATCTTCAATTTCTCTTCACACAATACGTCTCCTTGCAGTATCAACACTAATTCGGCTGACTTTTACATTTGATCTAATTCGTAGATAGGCCTAGGTTATATTTACACCATTACGGTGCACAGCTGATATAAAAGGACGGTAACACTTTATATTAAGGTACACAAATTAACCATCAACTAGTTGTTAATTAACATGCATATTAGCAGTATATTGGCTCTTTATTAGTCATTATAAAACACTTATTAATGCCTTATTCTACATGACCATATTCTACAAGAAATAAGCCATTCGTTGAGAGTTTTTCCGCATTAACCCTCTAATTAGTGCTTATTTGTTGCAAGTAAGGAACTTATTGTACATGAGTTTTGGTCTTAATATGCTCTGCCCAATATGGGCCTAATAAGGCAGTAGTACCACAAGAATAGTAATTCTCCCATAATAACACTTAACAAATATGATCTATTCTTATGGAACAAGACATGAAACTATAGGTTACTTACGTAACCCCAGTTCTCAGAGTAACTTGAAGTGAGATGTCTCACTATGGGATGCGCCTCATCGCGGAGCAAACAGAAGCATCAATCTCATTACGCCAATCCTGATGGTGATCTTGACGTCAGCGTCAGGGAAATCACCCCCTATAAGTAGCTTGCGCCACGACGCATGCGCCATTCAAAATAAGCACCTCTTCTCGCTTCACCATAGCAAGGAGGGCCGTCTGGTGAGACATCTCACTTCATGTTACTCTGAGAACTGGGGTTACGTAAGTAACCTATAGTTCTCATTCATAACACTCCGTTCGATGTCTCACTATGGGAAATTGTAGCTCCCGTATTGCCAGACGAGCTTATCTCGAAAATCACCAAATCAACCAGAACTTAACAGGTAGAGCTCTGACTCAACCAGGTGCCCAGCACTGCTTGAGTCACACTGGGAGCAGAACGTCCAGCCTGTTAGGAGGCAGACAAAAGTGAGCTGCACCAATGTCTTTGATGGGAGACATCCTGGACAGAGTCCAGAATGCAGCCAGACCCTGAGTCGAAAGAGCTCGCGGACCCGAGGGTGCCTGCGAACTCTGACTCGTATGAGCCCCAAAGCAATTGCTTCCACAGACCAGTGGGAGAGCCGTTGCTTAGTAACAGGCTTGCCCTTATAAGGGTTAGCCCAGGACACAAGGGGTTGGTCATTATGACAAAGCACCCTTGATCTGTCCCTGTACGTGCGTGAAGCACGGGCTGGACACGGCAAATCCGGCCGCTGTTCCCCGGAGGAATACAGTGGCGGGGAGAATGCCTCAATGTCAAATGTGGTACCCGAACCGACCGCCTTAAGATAAAGGCAGGGTTAGGCTTCAACCACACTCTGTTTGCCCTGGGGCAAACTGAGTGCATGAAAACTGTACAGATAGTGCATGAGTGCCACTGGCTCGCTTGGCAGCTGCCAGGGTCAGCGTCATGTCACACTGTATTTAGATTGTACCACTCACGGGCCAGGCCCATAGAGCCAAGCGCTCTGGGTGTGGGTGAAAGATCGCCCCCCCCCGCTTGGGACAGTATGTCCCTGCGTAGTGGGAGCTGCCATGGCTGCCCGCACAGCAGCTGATATATCTCCGCTAGCCAGTACATAGCTGGCCAGTGCGGAGCTATCAGGATAAGTGTGTGGCGTTGCTCTCTCACTCTGGCCAGAGTTGGGGGTATCAGAGCCAGGGGTGGGAACGCGTACAGAAGGCCCGGGGGCCAATTGTGCGCGAGTGCATCCACGCCTAACGGTGCATTTAGATCGCGCATCGAAAAGAACAGCTGACACTGAGCGTTGTCTTTCGATGCGAACAGATCCACCGCGGCTCTGCCGTAACGCACCCACAGCTGGCTCACAATCCTTGGATGTAGAGTCCAGTCTGCATAAAGTGGTATACCTCTGGACAGTAGATCTGCCCCGAGGTTCCTCACTCCCGGTACGTGCGTCGCTCTCAGAGAGAGGAGACGCCTACCGCTCCATAGGATAAGTTTGCGCGCCAGTGTGTGTAACTGGAGAGAACGCAAACTCCCTTGGCGGTTAATATACGATATTGTGGTCGTATTGTCTGTCCTCACGAGGACGTGATGTCCCCTGAGGAAAGGCAGAAAGCGTTTTAGGGTGAGAAACACCGCTAAAAGCTCCAGGTAATTTATGTGTGCCCGCTGGAGGTCTCTGCTCCAGAGACCCCTCACCGGGCGACCTTCATAAATACCTCCCCAACCTGTCAGACATGCGTCCGTGGTGACCACTTTCCGTGAAAGGACAGCACCCATAGGCACACCTCGTACTAGAAAAGTCGGGTGCAGCCAGTGGCGCAGTGCCATTACGCATTTCACAGTAACCATCACTCTCCGCGCGCCATGGCGCGCGGAGAGTGATGGTTAGTGATGGTTTAGTTTTAGGGCGGCCACCCAGCGCTGAAACTCCCTCATGTATAAGCGTCCCAGTCGTACGACCAGGATGGCTGACGCCATGAGCCCCAGCAATCGCAGGCATGATCTGAAGAGAACATGTTTGCGCAGCTGGAAAAGAGCGAGACAAGCTCTGAAAGCTTTCACTCTATCCGCTGACAAGCGAGCTGAAAAGGGCACCGAGTTCAGGTGTAAACCCAGGAAGAGTATAGTCTGCGCGGGGCACAACATGCTCTTCTCTGTGTTTATTATGAAACCCAGGTTGAGCAGGTGCTTTACGAGGACATTTGTCTGCGTAACAGCCTCCTGCTCCGACTGTGCGAGAAGCAGCCAGTCGTCCAGGTAGGTCGCCAGGCGAATACCCTGTTGTCTTAACGGGGCTATCGCGGCTTCCGTACATCGTACAAACACCCTTGGACTGAGAGACAGACCGAAGGGGAGTACTCTGTATTCATAACAGATCCCCTGAAATGCGAATCTCAGATATTTCCTGTGTGGGTAATATACTGGGATGTGAAAATACGCATCTTTCAGGTCGACTGATGTGAACCAGTCGTCTTGTCGCACGAGCCACAGCAGAGATGTGTGAGTGAGCATTCTGAACTTATATCTTTTAGATATTTGTTCAGAGCCCTCAAATCAAGTATTGGCCGAATTCCGTTCCCTCCCCGTTTGGGAACGAGGAAGTACTTGGAATAGAAGCCGCACCGACTCTGCTCGGCGGGTACAATAGATATAGCCCTCTTTTCTAGGAGAGAGAGAATCTCTTTCTCCAGAATATGGGCTGACTCTCCTCGGGCCTGCGAATGCAGAATGCCCGAGAAGCGAGGGGGTTGACAGCGAATTGGAGTCTGTAGCCCCGTGTTACTGTCTTGAAAACCCAAACAGATGATGTGAGCATCTTCCACTGCATGCTCCTTAGAGCCAGTGGAGATGTCACATCTCTTCCCCTCTGAGTCTCTATTTGTTGTGTTATGGGGCCCTCTAGTGTCTGAACACAGTGGTGCCCCCTTTCGACAATCCCCACCGACACTGCGCATGCGCATGACGGTGGTGCCTTCACAACCCCAGCCGGCACTGCGCATGCGCGTGGCGGTGGTGCTTTTAAAACCCCAGCCGGCACTGCGCATGCGCGTGACGGTGGTGCCTTCACAGACCCGCCTGTAATCCGCCTTTTGAGAGATGCCGTAGCTGCTCTCAGAAGGGGAACAGTTGACGGGCTGTTTATTGGTTTTATTGTTTTTCTTATCATTTTTTTGAGCTGCGCCCTCGGCCTGAAGCCTGGATGTGTCAGCGGCAAATGTTTTATGACAGAGGAACAAACAGATTTGTGACATGTGTTTTTGCGGACTTGAGGATGGTGTTGAGGCATCTCTCGAGGTGGCGGGAACACATTTAGAGCTGGGGAACCGTGGACTTCCAGCTCTGTCACGGAGGGGAGAAGGAGGGGCTGTCACGCCGCTCGCTTCTTCTTCCTCGCCTGCTGGCCGAAATTCTGGGTTGGCTGCGCCTGAGCTGCAGCCGGAACCGGAGATTTTCTGGGCCAGCTCGCCCTCGTCTCCAGCCTGGGCTGGGGACTCGGGGCGGGCTGCGACCTCTGCATTTTTGGTGTTTTAAACCGAGCAGGGTTCAAGGCAGCTTGGGCGAAGGACTACTGCTGCGAAGGACTGCTGCTGCGAAGGACTGCTGCTGCGAAGGACTGCTGCTGCGAAGGCAGCGGCTGGACCCTTCGAGGGAGGCAGAGGTGGAGTGCCTCGTCCTCCCTCTTTTTCGACTCACACCTCCTTTGCATGGAAGCAAGAGCGGAGCCGAAAATTCCCTCGGGAACGATGGGCATATCCAGCACATCCTCCTTTTCCCGGTCTCGGAGGTTGGTGAGGTTGAGCCATCTCGCTCTTTCCTGCACCACCATGATCCCCATTGCCTTACCCGTGGCCTGGACGGCGCAGCGTTGGACACGGAGACAGATGTCTGTGACCGCTGCCATCTCGTCCAGAGTGGCTGCCCACGGGTTACCCGACAGGTCCTCGCAGAGCTCCGCTTGGTAAGCGGTTAGCAGCGAGGCCACATTCAGGGCCCTGGCGGACAACGCTGCGGCTTTGTAGGACCACGCTGCGGCTTTGTAGGACCGTTCAGTCATTGTCGACTGAAATCGGTCCGACTTTGCCGGCAGCGTGGGGTTCCTGCTTGGTGACGGGCCCATCCTCGGTAGGAGGTGGGCTGCTACCAGCGGTTCCATGGGCGGAGCAGGCCGAGCTTCTCCATTCCGTCACAGTCTAGGGAGGAGGCATCCTGGATTGGGACCTTGTTGCTGAAGGGCCGGTCTCTCCACGAGACCGACACCTCATCCAACATCTCTGGGAAGACCGGAAGGAGTTGCCTCTTTGTCCGCGCTGCTTGGGGAAAATGTTTCCCTTCGTAGCGGGACCTGGAGGTCTCCTTGGGCCATTTCAGGCCACGGGATGTCGAGTCTGGCCGCAGCGCGTTTGCACACGGCCTGCAGGTCCATGCTCAGACAGGGCGAAGCTGGTGTGCTATCGTCTGGGAGAGCAGCCCTCGCTCCAGGCTTTGCAGCCTGAGCTGATGACATGAAGATGTCCTCTTCATGTTCATCCGACTCGGACAGGAGGAACACCGAGGCGTCCTCTTCGTCCTCGTCGTAGTTCAGCTCGAGGACATCCTCCGCGGGTGAGACCATGGTGAGGTCTAACCGGGAGCCCCAGCTCGATAAAGCGTGGGGTCCCGTTCCCGCGTGTCTTGCCGTCACCGGGTCCCGGCCTGCCAGGGCGCGGGAATCCGGTTCTGCGGCCATCGCAGATACTGAGCCCCAGACCGACATGGAGAGGGGTTCACTCTCTGTGGCGGATGCCCCCGCGTCTTGACTGCCGGCCGGCAGGTCAGTGGACATGGGGGGGTCCTGCTCCGACAGGCTAGCTTGGCGTGCTAGCCGTCGGCGGAGGCTCTTTACGGTGAAGCGGACACAATGTCCGCATGAGCCGGGGTTGTCGATAGCGCCTCGGGCGTGTTCCAGCCCGAGGCAGGACGAGCAGACCTGGTGTGTGTCTGTGCCCGAGATCTTCAACCCGCAGCCGCAGAGTCGAGCCACCGAGTCCCTGACTCCTCTGGTGTGAGGGAGAGGGGCGTCCATCTTGTTCGCCTCGTGGCGTGGAGAGGACCCGCTCTCAACAGGTAGGTTGGGAGAAAAAGAGGTTACCACCCTGTCCTTAATCCGGAGAAAAGGACGGTGTGGGTCTTTTATTCCCGGAGAATACTGACTGGTGTGGCAGTATGCTCCTTTTAATCCTTTCCTCCTCCGTGGGGAAGAGAAAATAAAAAACGTCCTCGCTACCGTGGTGTCGGTAGTGAGGGAGCAAGCTAACGTTAGCTTGAAAAAGTCAGACCTAGCTCACTTTCCGGGGAAAGAGAGCGGCGAGGTCGATTTCAACAATAACTAGCGTTAGTAATTACCGTCTTCCTGCGAAGCAGAAGGAGTAGCCGGCGAGCGCCCGTCGACCGAAATGGATATTTGGGTTCAGTCTGTGGACCGTTAAGCTTGTCCGGCTACCATAGAGATGTGCTCTGAAGCGAGAAGAGGTGTTTGAATGGCGCATGCGTCGTGGCGCAAGCTACTTATAGGGGGTGATTTCCCTGACGCTGACGTCAAGATCACCAGCCAATCAGGATTGGCGTAATGAGATTGATGCTTCTGTTTGCTCCGCGATGAGGCGCATCCCATAGTGAGACATCGAACGGAGTGTTATGAATGAGAACTACAAGTGTTAATTAAGTCTAAACAACTCAAAATTAGCTATTTATATCTAAGAACATGTTCCCTATTTTAAAGTGAAGTCTTGTTCATAACCAATAAGCTAGTAGTTTGACTCTAATTAGGTATTTCTATCTAAAAATATGTTCCCTATTCTAAAGTGGTCTTGTTCATAACCAATAAGCTAGTAGTTTGACTCTAATTAGGTATTTCTATCTAAAAATATGTTCCCTATTCTAAAGTGGTCTTGTTCATAACCAATAAGCTAGTAGTTTGACTCTAATTAGGTATTTCTATCTAAGAATATGTTCCCTATTCTAAAGTAAAGTATTGCTCATAACCAATAAGCTAGTAGTTTGACTCTAATTGACCTGAACAGGTTCCCTATTCTAAAGTTGCCTCCTCTTCACACTTTGTAAATACATTATAGCACACAACTACTGCAATTAACCTCAACAGTACATGAACAAAGTAGGCACACGTTGAAATATCTGTTATATTATTGAACCACTGAAGAGAGGTTCAGACACATACATGTACCAAAACATGTCAAGTTTCTCTAAGGCTGAGAACACACATGCAGCCTGTACTTTTTAATAAAAACTGATTTTTAACAGAGTTTATGTATTTGTGATCATACTGTGTGACCTGCTTGTATGTTCTTACACAATAGGTGTACTGTTCTCTCTCTGTGTTGTCTCAGTGTGAACATAGATTAAACAGCCAGCCAAACTCTTTTGAGAGCCAGGGAATGAGCAGCCATGCTCCTTTATTGACTTATTTGCAGTCCACTGACATTCAAACGGAGTGAAACTATAAAAAAAATAAGTTACAAGGCACTTAATGATCTCATACATGCAAGTGTAACATACACAGATGAACACATTAGGACCGCTTAGTGTAAACAAGGTAAATATAGCTAATGCTAGCTGTACAATAAGCATGTATACAGGCTAGTATGGCTAACGCTAGCATGTATGCTAACGCTACCGTGTATGCTAACACTAGCGCGAATGCTAACGCATTTTCTCATTGAGTTTAAACATCTCCACATGTCATCACATAAACACAATACATGTTACTAATCCTTAGAGTGTAAGTGTAAGGTTCACACTTACACTTACAGTCATTGCTTTCTGACGGACTTGACCCTTTTACTCTTCAGGTTGCAAAGGGAAAATTAGTAGCAGTGTAGTTCACGTTCTCCTACTTCCTGTACCCGGGTCTAACTAACCTTCAGTACACATTTTACAAAAATATAAATGGGCAAATATGAAACATACAGGTCAATATCACCTTGCTATTGGTAGCTGAACTGTCAATACCCCAAAACATATTATAAAATATAAATACCTCATTTTGAGTTATTTAGACACAATTAACACTTATAGTTTCATGTCTTGTTCCATAAGAATAGATCATATTTGTTAAGTGTTATTATGGGAGAATTACTATTCTTGTGCTACTACTGCCTTATTAGGCCCATATTGAGCAGCGTATATTAAGACCAAAACTAATGGACAACAACTTCCTTACTTGCAATAAATAAGCACTAATTAGAGGGTTATTGAGGAAAAACTCTCAACTAATGGCTTATTACTTGTAGAATATGGTCATGTAGAATAAGGCATTAATAAGTGTTGTATAATGACTAATAAAGAGCCATTATACTGCTAATATGCATGCTAATTAACAACTAGTTGATGGTTAATTTGTGTACCTTAATATAAAGTGTTATCAAAAGGACTTGTAGTTTTTAAAGATATTACTGATTTTCTTTGAATATAAGAATGTAAATACTGAGTCTGAAATAGTATAGCAATATGCTGTAAAATTATGTGAACACATGAATAAAACTACATCTTCAGATGTTGTACATACATAAGTGTCCTACACTAATAATACAAAGTTATTATGGCTGTGTGTACCTTGTGTGCAACGCCTAGTGGTTAAAGAACGTTATTGAATTATTGTTTTTATGTGTTATATTTGATAAAATAAATTAAGAGTGCATACATATAGGGGGAAAGTAGAAGGTCAATGATAGAAATATAGAATATAAAAAATCAAGAAGATACTATAAGTGATCTCTACAATAAAACAGTTTAGTGCAGGATGTACAAATATATTAATAGGAGGAGGTGCAAAACAGAAAAACAAATCAACCTTTATTTAAACATTAAATAATACTTTAGATTAAGGTCTTCTTTTAAATAAGAAAAAAGCTTTAGGGGTATCTATCTAAAGATAAATATTAAGCCTGACAAAGTACTTAACGTCTAATATATTGCTTTCCTGCAATGTTAACTACTGTATGTTGAAGCACTTATTTTAACTGATATTATACACATTAATTATACTCTTATGTATGTAGATAGTGTGAAGTTAAAACTTCTGTTGTTGCAATGTTGAGGTGGAATGAAGGAGTCTGGAACGTCGTTAGCCAAAGCACTGAGAGTTTATTAAACACAGTACATTAATACAGCCGGGAGGTCACTTAGTTTCACACTGTCCTGTGCAACCACCAAATCATCTCTGAACCCAAAGGAACCACAGCAGGCAGCAACATGAGGAGAGGCGGGCTCTCAGAAGCCCGCGTTTACCTAATCAATAGCAGATGTGAGACAATAATCTGCTTGTCTCACGAAATGCAGGCAGGCCTGGACCCTTCCCCCACAGGATATAGGAGAAGCGTTTGACCTGTGACCTCAACCTACAGAGGAGTTTTTGACTGATACTACAAACAGATGTTTGCAGTATCACAGATTCTAAGAAACAATAAGAAGCTCTATAATCAAGATCAGATTAAAATATTCTCTTACATATAGTATAAAAAATGTGCAGAATTTGACAGTTTTATGGTGGAGGTATACACACATATTGATAGATGTCTTGTAATGCACTGTTGAGGAACCTGTAATGGCAAACTTTACATATATGTAGTTTAAAGTTTTCTTATAGTGCAGACTTTATATTGTACCTTACATGGACACATCAATTGCAGTTCCTAGAATGATGTGTTTTGCTTGTAACCTCTGTTAGCACTTTCAGCAGTTCCTATAATAATGTATTTCAGCTTATAACCTCTGTTAGCACTTTCAGCAGTTCCTATAATAATGTATTTCAGCTTATAACCTCTGTCAGCATTTTGCAACAGTGTCTGTAATGATGTATTGACACTCATGACCTTTAAAAACGTCGAAGTAAGGTCTGGGTGATGTGTTTTAGTTCATGTCCTTTGCCTCCCTGGAAAGTGACATTTAAGGTCATCTAAGGTCTGAACTTGATGAGGGGGCTGGGTACCAAGCGCAGGGCAATGGGCAAGTTCCTGTTAGTTTCCCTGTCTTATAATCAAGTTCCCCATTTCTTAGCCCTCCATCTGCTGCTGACAAGTTTCCTCACTTCCCTCTTGCTGAACAGGCCCCTGGTTCAATCTATTAGTGATTGACAGTTTCAGTTCCTTTGGAAAGCTTATCTCTCCTGCCAGGGCCCCTCCTAATAAGTGACGGAATGTTGTTGAACTGACAAAATCCTATATAACCTGTATGCATCTTTCACTCTGCGCGCACTCTCTAAGGATACTCTGTGTTCTGTGAGACCTGTGTCTTTGAATATTCAAATAAATAACCGGAAAGACAACTCTGTCTGTTTCACCATTTATTGTTTGATATTTCTGACTTGTGTATCTCCACAGTATTGACTAGGTCTAAGATTTCCATATCAAATTGGCGTTGTCGGCAGGATCTCTGACTTGTCGATTGGGGACACCTGCGGACGCTGGTGGTCGCACCGGGATCCTCGGATTCTCCTCTACCTTGACAGAAAACGTACGGGACGAGAGGACCAGCGTCGGGGTGAAACCGATTGACTTCACGAGATCCAACGAACTCAAACGGCTTTCCAAATACTCGGTGAGATGTACAGTGTCTAAATTGTTTAAAGTTAAAACGTAAATTAAAACCCCATGACATTTATAAGAAGGATTTCTCAAGGTAGGATATTTGAGACTATCCGTCGTAGCCTGGGTTTACGATCAGTTTTTGTGTGATTTTTACTGAAGAACAAATATCACAATCACCGACGGGTGAAAAGTTAGTGTTTGATAACACGGGGTGTTTAGAGTAAACACTTAGCAGCTTTGCCATGGGATCAAAGCAGAGTGGGGGGCTGTTACACCCTCCCGAGGGTCCGATTATAGATGTCATGCGGGCAAAACATGGTGAAGACAGTCTGTCTAAATTAAGTATCTGGACGGAAATGTTCGGATTTCCAAAGGGAAGTTCCTTCAGCAAAAATAAAAATAAAAAACCTGAGGGATAAATTACAAATACATGAGGAGGGAATGAAGAGTAAAGACACAATTAAAATGAAAGATCTAGAGGAGCTTGACACTCATAGAAAGTGTTTATAATACTAGGAGGATGAAGCGGAATGCTGTAAAAGAAGGCAGTTGGCCTGGGGCATTAAAGAAAATATTAAGGTTGAAGATGAATGTGAAGAAAAGAAGGAAAATAAATTATTTCCAAAACCATGTAAACCCCAGACATCTCTGTGTCCTTCCATTGCAGGTCTGAATGACCTCTCCTCGACTGGGTATCCTTTCCCTCCCCCGGGGTACAACCCTGGCAATCCGGCTAGCCCACCTCAACCACCAAGCTCGCCACCCCCATCAGCCCCAAGTAGATGGGGACAACAGCGGGATAAACAAACCCGATGCCCAAGCAGGTGTTTGGGGGACACACCTCAGATAATGCCTTTCTCAACGGACTCACAGACACAGCGCAAGCTACGCAGAATGCTGGCCGCTCACAATACCGAGGGAGAGGCAGAAGAGGTTTTCCGAGGCAGAAGACGAGAAGCAAGACCTTCATTTGACGAAAGATGTTTCTGTAAGAGAATATTTTAATCTGATCTGTTTATAGAGTTTCTTATGGTTTCTTAGAATCTGTGATACTGCAAACATCTGCTTGTAGTATCAGTCAAAAACTCCTCTGTAAGTTGAGGTCACAGGTCAAACGCTTCTCCCATATCCTGTGGGGGGAAGGTTTCAGGCTTGTCTGCGTTTCCTTGAGACACGTAGATTATTGTCTCCCATTTGCTATTGATTAGGTAAACGCGGGCTTCTGTGGGCCCGCCTCTCCTCGTGTTGCTGGGTGCTTTGGGGCTTTTGGGCCAGAGATGATCATGGTAGACCACGGGACGGTGGGAAACTAAGATGATCTCCCGGCCGTATGTATTAATGTACTGTGTTCAATAAAACTCTCAGTGCTTTGGCTAACGACGTTCCAGACTCCTTCATTCTACCTCAACATTGCAACAACGGAAGTTTAACTTCACAATTGGTGTCTACGAACAGTACCGACATTTCTTCAGAAGACTGGTAAGTGCTTTTTTCAAATCTATTTGAACAACTGCCTTACCAGACTCTGTGATTGACGGTATCAAAATTACCTGTGAAACTGCGCGAGTGCAATTTGTTTTGGTCTCTCCACTATGTACATCTGAAGGCTTAATCATAACCTGAGAAATCGGTGTCACAAGGGGATTTTATCCTGGCCGGTTTTTCCTGTGATTGCTGCTGGGGCAAGTGCTAACAAAAGCAAGCACAGCTCATGTATAAAACAATAAGAATATTTGGGGCTAATAAATAACCTCGGAACATCGACTTTTAACGATTTCCGCTGTGTGTGGTTTCTAGAATTAAATTACTGGACAATCACACACTGCAAATATTCGGAGAGACCTTAAGGAAAGCATCAGCAAGGTGGAACCTCTGTTTCAAAAAGCAATGTGAGGATTTGTAATTGAAACAAATTGCCGAATTCTGGAGATTTCAACGGGTTAAATCAGACCAATCCGTTTTCGGGTGTCTGCTCAAGCCTGCACGAGGGAGGGTGAATTCCCCTCCCCCCTGTGGTGAACGGCACACGAGTAATGTTTAAGAACACAGACTTGTATTTTTTGCTAATCACACCATGAGCTCAAGATTTAAATTTAGCTATTAAATGGGAAGGGTGATGGCAGAATATTACATTCACACTGTGTTTAATAAACTAACGGATTATTGAATTGGCTGTTGTTTAAAAAAAATTTTTTTTTAAAAAGTACTGAATTAATTAAAAAAATCTCTGCTCTCGGTCGGTTGAGCAGTTTTACCACTACATTTGCATAGTGGTTTTGATTGAGAATAAGGTAGTTTATTGCTCATCAACAGATTACTAGTAAATATGGCTGAGAAGAGCCCATATTAAACAGATATTTCAGTGCTCCCGTTGAGGTTTCCGTAATTTCGGACTAAATTAAACTGGATGATTTTTTGGCCAGGGTGCTGATTTTGTTGCGAGTACATGTTTGTTTGTCTAATTGCAGTGTTTGTTTTATTGTACTAACCGTTAAACATGGGTAATACTGCCTCCACAAACGATTCAGTTGGTAAGAGGAAAGCGATTTCACACACAAAGACACTTAAAAAAAAAACAATTGCAGAAAACCAGTACACGCATTTGTTTTCTCCAAACATGCCGTCTGGAATTGTCGGAAGAACTTTGGATTGGTCTAAAGTTATGCCGTTTACATCGTTACTTTGCGAACACTCACAACAGATTAATCAGAAAGGATTGATTCAATTTGATTGGCCTCTTACAGGTAGTTTTGATATGGCCGTGTTGTGGCAGGCATTTAAACTGGTGGAAGATAATTCAAATTTTTCATGGGATCAGAAATACATGACAGAATGTGTGAAAGCTTGGATGACTATAGCAGAGAAAAGGGGTTATGAGGAGCGGAAGAATGCAAAATCTGTTGGCAGCGAGCGAGGCTCCATTGAGCTCAAGGCGCTGATTGATAAAGTTTCTCAATGTGCAAAAAGTTGTAATTTGCTTAGCCTAGAGGCTGATGTAAGATCAGAAAACATGTCCAGATTCAGGGAAAGACACGGTGAGAATGTTCCAGACATTGCAAAATCAGTAATTTATGATTGGATTAAAAGAAGTGGCAAAACTCCAACCCCATCTCAGCTCATTTGTATTTTGACAGACGCAGGGCTGTTGGACGGAAAGCAGGCTGTATCTCTCTGTACGAAAATAATTCCCGCGACAGAACTCTCAAATCCCGTTGCGAGAAACTCCGATGATGATCTGTTAATGACAGCTGAAGCTATCATGAATAAAAATGGTTTGAGATATCAGACAGGACAATATAGAGAATTAGAATCGGCACACGCCGAGCAGAGGGCAGCAGCGGGGGAGGGGAATGTTTCACATGGCAGTCCGCTATTGACCCCCACTCCTCGCACTCCGCCACTCCTCTTACAAGATTACCCAGGTTCGCCGTACGGCACCAGTTTTCCAAAACATGTCCAGTGTAAAATGTACACGACAATGCAAACATCTCAGGATAATAATTCTGAAGAAAGTGTGACCGCCCCGAAAATTCTGATAGGAGATGTTCCAGTTTGCAAACCCTGGACACCCGCTGAGGTCATTGATGTCACTAACCACGCTCCCAGTCCCACTAAAAGTCCAGATGAGTATCTGTCATGGTTGACTAATGTTTGTTCAGTTTATAACTGTTTGGTTCATGATGTTAAACAGCTGATAATCTTAACATACAAAGCAGATTGGCCCACGTGCAGAGACGAGTTTAAATTTCCTGAGTGTACGGCCGCAGGGGACTGGCCCACGACACAGACGCGAGACATGTGGATACAAAACGTCGCTGCATTGGCTATCAGAGCATGCGCTAAAACTCACACAGATTTCTCCCAAGTGACGGCTTGTGTACAAGACCCAGCAGAAAATGTCCCAGAATTTATCCAGCGTTTCATGACAGTATGGGACAATAATGCGGGAATTAAAAGAGAGGGTAATGATTTGTTTGCCATACAGACCTTGTTACATAATTTAATCCCAGAGACAGCTCAGGCGTACATGATGTCGACCCCCGATTGGCAAATTAAATCTTGGAAAATGACTATCGCCACAATGCGTGCCCTGCATAGGAGCCAAATTTTCCTTACCACCAGAATTTCACAACTGCTTCAACAATTTCCTCAAAACACCCAGGCTTATCAAACTCAGGGACAAAACCACACCCAGCAGTATCAAAATCAGGAGAGATCACAGGATTATCATAATAAGAGCAGACAGCAGCAGAACAAAAATCCCAAAAAGTTGATGCCATGTCATGTTTGCGGAGCAACGGATCACTGGGCAGGACAGTGTGGTAAGCGGTGGGGGGTCCAGCAGCACACACAGCCCCCCCTTACACAGCCCCCCCTCACCCAGCCCCCCTTTTCCCAGCCCGCCCTTCCCCCTACCCTTCCCCAGCAGTCCGGACATCTGGCATTAATGCAGCCTCCACGGTATGACAGACAGAAGATATAGGATCAGATTCACAGCATTTCCCCATTCAAGCAGCAACAATTCGCCTTTCCAATAACCCGCGTGAAGATCCGATTATGCCCGTTGATTTTAGTGGAACGGCTGTAGATATTTTGATTGACAGCGGAGCCACCTTGTCTGCCGTGCGTACTAAGGAGAAAGTGTGTGAAGCAACCAATACATTTGTCACAACTATCGGTGTTGCTGGAATTTCTATGTCCGAACCCATTTCAGAGAACACTAATGTTTCAATTAATGGATCAAACGTGCAACACTCTTTCATTATTTCAGATGGAAGTCCTATTAATTTAATGGGCAGGGACTTACTATGTAAATTACAGGCAACAATACATTGCACTTCAGACGGATTGTTTTTGACAATTCCTGACAGTAAGGTCTATCAGGCAGTCCAATTCATTCAATCATCGCGAGACAACCTTTATTGTTGGTCATTTCCAGATTTCAACATGATTTCTGTTTTCTCCACAACAGGGATTCAGAAGATTGCTAGCATTTCTCCGGTTTGTGCGTCTTTAATGTCTCTTATGCGACCTGTGTTGAATTGTCATTGCACAGCAGCCTTTAATCCGTCAGATGACTACGCGCAATCAGTAAGAGGTTTTTGCAACAAATCAGATCGGTTGACAAGTGAACAATATTTGTTCATTGCCCGACAAGGATGTGTATTACCCCTCAGGCTAACACCCTCACAACAAAGCTTTTATCTTGAAGAAACCCTCCCCTACATAACGGTGGCTGTTACGCCAGGCAGTAACCCAAAGGAGGTGGGGGCCATGGCAGCCCGCTGCCAGGCCCAGCTGGAAGCCTCACTTTCCCCTCTCTCACACACACACGCACCTAACGTAATTAACTTTGGAGGGGAGCATTTCCTGCTACGTCTCGCGGAGCCAATTGCTCTTCCCCAAAGCACCTTCCTTCATTTACAACCAAACCCCCCCACAGAGTATGGCCCCCCCTCAGATTTTTCAGAAGTCCCGGCTACATTATGGGCATATCACAAGAACCATGTTGGTTTTGTTGCCTCAGCGCCTCCACATCGAGTAACACTTAAAGCCAACGCCAGATTGCCAGCTATCAGACAGTACAATTTGCCCCATAGAGCCATTTTGGGGATTGAAGGAGTCATCCAATCTTTGCTTGATCAGGGCGTGTTAATTTACACAACTAGTCCCTGTAATACTCCAATTCTACCCATACCTAAACACAATCGCCCTGATGAGTGGCGCTTTGTCCAAGATTTGCAAGCTATTAATGCTATTGTCATTCCGACAGCTCCAATTGTGCCGGACACCAATTCGATTTTAGCTTCTCTGCCCCCGGACTCTAAGTACTACACAGTGATTGATTTATGTTCAGCATTTTTCTCTGTTCCTCTGCATCCAGACAGCCAGTATCTGTTTGCATTTACTTTTAAAGGAAAACAAATCACATACACGCGCCTCCCACAGGGGTTTGTTGAATCTCCGACAGTGTATGCAGCAGCTGTGAGGAGAGATCTGGACACTTTGGTCCTGACAGGAGGTAGTACCTTGCTTCAGTATGCAGATGACCTGTTGTTAGCTTCTCCCAATAAAGACGCCTGTCGCATCGACTCCATTCTGCTCATGAAAAGACTTTCTGAATGCGGACACAGAGCATCCCTGGCCAAGTTGCAATACTGCCAGACTGAGGTCACGTATTTGGGTCACATTCTGAGGGATGGACACCGTCTCCTCTCGCCAGCAAGGATTTGTCTGTTGAACAAAGTACCACCACCTCGCACAAAGAAGGACATGCTTTCCTTCTTGGGCATGGCAAATTATTGCAGACACTGGATTTTTGAGTATGCTGCGATGGATTCTGTCCTGCGTGCTGCCACTCTGCAGGCTGCCCCTAACATTGTTCAATGGTCTGAGGACATGCACACTGCCTTTCAGGACTTAAAGCGAGCCCTCACATCGGCTCCCGCCCTGGGTCTACCTGATTACCATCAGCCGTTTCACCTGCACGTCCATGAGAAGGGGGGCTTTGCAACGGGCATCTTGGTGCAGAAGCATGGCTCTAATTTCCGGCCTGTTGCATACTACTCATCTCGACTCTCCCCTGTGGTGCTTGGTATGCCTTCATGCCTGCGTGCTGTGGCCGCAGTTGCGATAGTTGTAAAACAATCCTCTCCCATTGTACTGGCCAGTGACTGTGTAGTACATGTCCCACATGCAGTTTTGCATATTCTGAACACCTCTGCTACTCAGCATATGACGGCAGCAAGGCGATCTGGTTATGAAGCGGTAATTCTTTCAAGTCCACACATCACTCTTAAACGTTCCCCCCCCCTAAACCCAGCTACACTGGTGCCAATTCCAGATTTTGAAATAACACATGACTGCGTCACAACGATTGACATGTCTTCCTCCCCCAGAGCTGATATGTTGCAAACTCCTATCCCTAATTCAGATATGATTCTATACACAGACGGGTCTGCGAGCAGGCCGTCTGACACAGTACACTTAGCAGGCTACGCTGTTGTGAATGACTGGGAAGTTTTAGAAAGCCGGGCCTTGCCAAATGGCATGTCAGCTCAGCCTGCAGAGTTGTATGCTCTGCTCAGGGCGTGTATTTTGGCTCAAGGTAGAGTTGCAACCATTTTCACAGACTCCAGGTATGCCATGATTTTGGTGTCTTGTGGAAAATGCGCGGTTTCTTAACATCGGCTGGTAAGCCTATTCAACATCATGCGTTAGTAGCTGAGCTATTAGACGCTATCCTGCTCCCTGCACAGCTAGCAGTAGTTAAATGTGCTGCTCACACAAATTCTAATGATCCTATTTCGCGTGGAAATGCGTTAGCCGACACCGCGGCTAAACAAGCAGCAGTTTCCTCCTCTTCTATGGTGCTCCAATGCCCCTCGACACAACCCGCAGAAACTATTTGTTTGCCTTCCTTTAATGATGTCGCGGACATGCAAGCCCGCGCTGATGTTAGGGAGAAAGATTTATGGCTAAGACGAGGTTGTACACTTGACGCTGAGTCCAGCTTGTGGCTCCACCCAGACGGCCGGATGGTCTGTCCCCGTTCATTCCTCCATGTTTTGGCACATGTTGCACATGGCAAATCACATGTAGGAAAAGGAGGGATGAATGGGATTATAAAGTCACAATGGTTTGCTCCAGGCATTACACTAGCTACACAGACACTCGTAGATAGATGCATGATATGCCAGCAGACAAGAAGAAGAAAAGGTCCAGTTCAGCATGAACATTTACCGCCCCCCTCGGGGCCCTTTGTAAATATGCAAATTGACTTTTCGCACATGCCACCATGCCAAGGATTCAAATATCTTTTGGTAATAGTGTGCCAGTTCTCCAAATGGGTAGAGGCCTACCCTACCAGAAAAGAAGACGCCAGAACAGTTGTAAAGTGTCTTCTCAAAGATGTTGTCCCTAGATTTGGTGTTCCAGCAGGGATTAACAGTGACAGAGGTCCAGCATTCATTTCTAAGATAACCCAGAGTCTAGCTACAGTGTTAGGGTTCAAATGGCAATTGCATGTTCCCTATCATCCACAGAGCTCAGGCCAGGTTGAGATAATGAACTTGACTATAAAGGAAAAACTCACTAAAACAATGTTGACCACAGGACTAAAATGGGTAGACGCGCTGCCGCTAGTTCTGTGCTCAATCAGAAACTCACCAAATGCAACGACAGGGCTCAGCCCACACGAAGTATTGATGGGAAGGCCAATGTTCACAGGATCTAGCCCCCCAGTAATGCCCCACAGACTCACTCTTTTGTGGACAGAGGATTACATGACTAACTATGTCAAATATCTAACTGACATGTTGAGAAAGTTTCACAGGCAGGTGGCTGACAGGCTCCCTCAGCCTGGTGAGGATCCCACCCACCCTTTTCAGATTGGTGATAATGTACTAATCAAATCGCTTGAAAAAGATTATTTGTCTCCCAGGTATAAAGGTCCTTTCCAGGTATTAATAGTGACCAGAACAGCCCTGAGAGTACAAGGTAGAGCGGAGTGGATTCACGCTTCAAGATGTCGTCTCTCTCCTCTACCGGATGCTGGCGTGTGAAGGCAGTCATCATCATCGTCATTCTGGGTTTACTGTACCTGGCCAAGAACGCCCTGCTAGATGAAGCTGTGAAAATCCCAACGACAGGTGGCGAGGGACCTCGCCCGTCTGAGGGAGAAAATAAGGTGCTCTTATCTAAGAGCGCAGACGACTTGACCACTCAGGGTCCAGACCCTGAGGGCAAAACAACACCAACGGGCAAAGCAGTGCCTAGCGACAAGGACAGGTTGTATCCAAACACCACACAGACATTCAGTATGGTGCAAGAGACACAAAGAGAGAGAAAATGAGGGAGAATAAGGAGGATTGTCTCCCTCCCTGATCATAAGTCAGAGACTATTGCCTTTAACTGCCCAATTTCAATATGTGACTCATCTAACTGTATTATTGTGTTTCCTGTGTCCTCAGTTTACCCAACATGGGAGTTATATCCAAAAAACCAGTACGCTTGGTTCAGAGTCGCACCAGAGGGGGTAAGGATGGCTCTTAACACCATCGAAGAAATGCCCCCAGAACCGTGGTGTAGCACTATAGAACAGTTTGAGACACTGATAAGGGATGAGGTAAAATGTACAATGAGGAAGCCAGATTACCGGGTGCCCAATCTAGGTGATACTGCATGCACATTTACTGGACCAAATAGCAAAACAAATGTTCCATCTACTCCACTTAAACAATCAGGAGGCGAGGTAGATTCTTCAAAAAAGGCCTTAATTACTCCTTTTAAACAAACTAATACTAATTCTGCAGTAAGTTTAATGTTAGACTACGCACATGAACGTAATGTTAGCAACTGTTGGTTGTGCCAAAATATGCCAGAATCAATGCATTTTCCTATGTTTAGCCCAATTCCTTTCACAAAAGCTGATTACGGTTTAGTAAACTGGAATGACATAGCATCCAGAATTAGCGACGAGGCGGAGGATTGTTATACTCCTTCCTACCCCATAGACTCTGAAAAACCTTTACAGTACAAGGGCTTAGTCTCTCTCATTGTTGATACAGTAAATAAAGATTACCTGCCTGACGGTTTCAAACGTTTGATGTTTTTAAAACTAATATATATGAAGAAATACGTTAACCTAGCTTTTGAATATAGATTCCAGTTAGCTCTAGCTCAGACTAATTGTTCGGCTAACTTTACAAGTCCAACATGTACAATGCAACCACACACACCCGCTTTGTTAGTTGAAGCTTTGGTAACAGTTGTGCCCTGGTTTGGCTCTAGAACAGTGGACTCCGTTGAGGTTAAAATACATGACTGTACACAGCCAATACCCTTAGGCAAGCCCCCTACACGTGACTGCTCAGTATATGTTCCCCAAATTGTTGTGCATGAATGGAAGAATGTGTCCATCTGCTTCCAGAATGCAGTAGGATCTCACACCTCTCCTGATGTGGGACACAGCGACTGTAACGCCATAGTGAGAGTACATATAGCCAGAATTCCCCTCCCACAGAGAGTTTACTTAGTTTGTGGGGACCGGGCCTATGGCTGTGTGCCATATGACGTTTTTTATGGTACCTGTTATCTAGCCTACCTAATCCCTTTAATCCTTAAAGTAGAGGCTACTGAGATTGCAGCAATACTTCCCTCTCTACACAGGAACAGCAGGTCTATTACACAAGGACAACAGATAGCTAGCCTATTCTTGCCTTGGTACGGTATTTATGTTACTCAGCAGGAAATTGTCGCATTGTCCAAAGTTGTGGAACACCATTTAAATGTATCCAACACAGCGATGTTAGCTGAACACAAAGAATTGCAGGAAGTTAGGACAGTAGCACTACAGAATCGTATGGCGCTTGACCTCCTCTTAGCGGCCCAAGGAGGAACATGCAAGGTGATAGGAAGTGAATGCTGTTATTTCATATCTGATGCCACACCTGAAGTTATGGACATGGCTCATGATACTGCCAGGGGAATAAAAGAATTGCATGAAACTCATGGGTTTACATTTGGGGAATTAAGTGGAACTTTTGGATCTTGGGGAGCGGGGCTGGTTAAATTTGTTGTTACTGTTTCAGTGTTTATCTTAGTTGTGCTAATCCTAGTGATCTGTTTGATCACTGTAGTTAAATTAGCCATACGAAGGGTTGCCAAGACCGCCCTCCAGGCCCCACAAAGACTAGTTGGGCATTCGACTGTAAAGGACACAATATTAATGTACAATGCCGAGCTTCCGGACCCCTGGGTCTCCATCGTGATCTCTGACCCGTGGGTACCTCCATTCAGCGATTGAGATGTTGTTTAAAGTTGATATTCTGAATAAAGAACAGATGTTTTGATAATTGATTACAGTTGATACACTGGATTAAAGGACAAATGTCTGATTTTTCCTTTTCAGGTTGTTATACAAATAAAATGTCTGATTTTCCTTTTCAGATTTTGAACAAATGTATTTGAATGAAATAAATGTATTACTAAGTGCCTTACTCTTCAATAAAGCGTAATGAAGTAAACGTAAAGTAATGTTAAAGATTGAGGACACTGTAACTTTACAGTTTACAGATTGATCGATTCATCACTGTGAATTTATACCTTAAACTAGGAACCTTAGCTGGATCTCTCATGATTCTGATTTATACCTCAATTGGATTTCTCATAATCCTAAATTATACCTCAATTGATTTCTTATAATCCTAAATTCTAATTGTGTTTTTAATAAGTAATTGCCTTAAAGTAAATCTTTGAGATGTAAGCTGATTTAGAATTTGTGTTTGATGAATGAGATTTGATGAATAACATTTAACTTTTAAATGATAAAAGATCTTATTTTTGAAACATATATTTTGCTGTAATATTTTGTATCCCATGTGTTTATTATTGTGCCTTTTGACAAAAAATGCCAAGCACTGAAGAGAGATGATTTTTTATTATGATTGACTGTGTTCAATCATGGTGATTGAAGTGTTTTCAATCTTGTTCTACTTTTTAATGTAATGAATGTATCTGAGCCCACCCAACTCTGAAGACGCTTATTGATTTTAAGTATTGACTGAAATATTCTTAGACTAATGTTAATTGGTTATCAATAGATTGATAAAAAGAGTGAATCTGTAAGAGAATATTTTAATCTGATCTGTTTATAGAGTTTCTTATGGTTTCTTAGAATCTGTGATAATGCAAACATCTGCTTGTAGTATCAGTCAAAAACTCCTCTGTAAGTTGAGGTCACAGGTCAAACGCTTCTCCCATATCCTGTGGGGGGAAGGTTTCAGGCTTGTCTGCGTTTCCTTGAGACAAGTAGATTATTGTCTCCCATTTGCTATTGATTAGGTAAACGCGGGTTTCTGTGGGCCCGCCTCTCCTCGTGTTGCTGGGTGCTTTGGGGCTTTTGGGCCAGAGATGATCATGGTGGACCACGGGACGGTGGGAAACTAAGATGATCTCCCGGCCGTATGTATTAATGTACTGTGTTCAATAAAACTCTCAGTGCTTTGGCTAACGACGTTCCAGACTCCTTCATTCTACCTCAACATTGCAACAACAGAAGTTTAACTTCACAGTTTCAAGTGTGGCAGTGTTGAACATTGGATTATGGGACTGCTCACAGAACACTGGCAGCGCTGGTTCCTGTTGCACTCACACCCACACAACACAAACTATGTCAAATCCCAGGGGCGGTCCACACATTTCACTAGCCAGGGGCCCCACTGATAGATAGAGGGATTTGGGTCCAATCGTTAAAGATTGGGAGTCAGTCACTGATTGGGCACCTACACACACAGAATATGTCATGTACTCTATGTCATGTGACGTGTATCAAATGGAAATGTGCACGAACGTAGCCGTTCTGCGCACATTGCTGTTGGTTGAGGATGATGAGGTAATTCCCATATCTCTGAGCTTCCTGCCGCGCTTTCAGATGTGCCATACTCACTCTGGGCAGCTCACAGATATGACGTAGGTTTAATGTCCACGTTCCGTCCAAATCAACCCCAGTACCCATTGAAACGTGAAGCTGTTGATGGCATTCGGCCAGTGTTTACCTCTCTGCTTAAACAAGGGGTCATTATTCCGTGTAGCGATTCCCCGGTACGCACTCCAGTGTTTCCTGTCAAAAAGATCAGAGACAAACCTCCTGACGAATGGAGGTTTGTCCAGGATTTACGAGCTGTAAATGCCACAGTACACGCTCGCGCGCCGCTGGTGCCAAATCCTTATCTGATTCTTTCCCAAGTTCCGGCCTCTGCAGCATTCTTTACTGTCATCGACCTCTCAAATGCATTTTTCAGTGTTCCTGTACACAAAGATAGTCAATTCTGGTTTGCGTTTGAATATGATGGTAAACCATATACATTTACGCGGTTGTGCCAAGGCTATTGTGAATCACCTACCGTGTATAACCAGGCATTGTGTACAAGTTTGGCCTCTCTCCAAGTTTCTAAAGGCACTGCACTCATACAGTATGTTGATGATCTTATGATTTGCGCCCCCACAGAAGAGCAGTGTGAGGCAGATACATAAATGCTGGAACTGTCAGCTTCATGATAAACAATAACAGAAATGCCCGCAAGAGGGCTCACTTGACCGCAACAAGCGCACATGTTTTAACACGTGATAATGGCGGCTTATAGGGGGATAACGTTTTACATGCGGTAATGGTGGCTGACAGAGGCATAGTTATACACAGCTCACCACAATAGCACAAGACTGGAAATATACGTCGATCGTACATACCAAAAGTAATTATATCGACAGTCACAGCGGACAGAAAGTTAAACTACTGAACAGTTAACAGGCAGCCAGTCACACTTACGGCAAACAAGTACTGTACACAGTATATATACACACTACGCCGATTATTGTCTATAAACTATTATTTAGATGCAAACATTGATACAAACAGGTGCCTATGCCACAGTAACAATACTCACAGTTTCATAAACGCACAACGTGGAACACACAACGACTCGTTCACTTGCTGAAAGTCTGTTTATAACTGGTCGCGCGCAGGACGTGACTAATGACGTTACAGTAAGGGGTGCGTCCGGTAACTATCTCGGGACTGTCTGGGGGGCGTCCCAAAGCAGGGAAGTTTGCACAATATGCTTTCGGGGTAGTACACGATTTTGGGGCTATTTGGAAGTGCAGACTATTTCTGAAATCTGATGGCAAACCAGTGCTTAACCATGTACTGGTTGCAGGCTTATTAGATGCCATTCTACTCCCATCTGAAGTTGCAGTCTGCAAGTGTGCCGCACACACAAGCAGTACCGGACCCAGTTTCCCTAGGAAATGCGCCTGCTGACTCAGCCGCAAAGGCAGCTGCTCTGATTCCTCTCACACCTCACTCACACTCATTTGTTAAGATCCCTGTCTCCTCCTACACTGACAAGATGTCATCACTGACGTCCATGCAGCAGTTAGCTGAAAAGACTGAGAAAGCTCAGTGGAAGGCGGCTGGAGCTGTATTTGACCCGACCACCAGCATCTGGGTTGGTCCAAATTCCAATCCATGTCTTCCAAGACATTTCTTCCCTCATTTTGCAAAGTTGACACATGGGTTAGACCATGTGTCAAAAGGGGGGATGTTAGAAGCTATCAATCAGGAGTGGTTCACAAGGGGGTTCACAGTAACAGCTCAGAAGCACTGTGGAGCATGCCTAATTTGCATTACGCAAAATTCTGGTAGACCAGTAAAGGTTACAGGACACGGAGCACATCCACCTCCCACCAGACCATTTGAGCACCTAATGCTGGATTTCATTGAGCTTAGCCCATCAGAGGGTAAGAAGCACTGTCTGGTGGTGGTTGACATGTGGTCCAAATGGGTTGAAGCTTTCCCAGTAAAAGCACAGACAGCAAATGCTGTGGCAAAAGCACTACTGAGGGAAATCATCCCTAGATGGGGACTACCAGACAACATTTCTAGCGACAACGGTTCACATTTTGCTAATGAGACCATCACACCAATAGGAGAATACCTGGGCATGGACATCAGAAAACATTGTGCGTATCATCCACAGAGTGGGGGTGCGGTGGAAAGAGAGAACGGCACAATCAAAAACAAACTAGCAAAATGCTGTGCAGACACAGGTCTGGCATGGACACAAGCTCTGCCCATTGTGCTGATGTACATGCGGATGCGGAAACGAACACGGAGCCAACTCAGCCCGTTTGAAATCATTTTCGGTGCTCCTCCACAGATAAGACTCAAGGCTCCAGGATGTCCTCTTCCCTCCATAACGTTGTGCGAGGATGCTATGTTGTCATATTGTGTTAACCTGTCATCCACTTTAGCAGATATCCGACGTCAGGTAGCTGCAGCGTTACCTACCCCTGCCATGGGTCCACTTCACCATCTCCAACCCGGCGACTTCGTGCTGGTCAAGGATTTCCGGAGAAAGAGCTGGAAATCCAACCGTTGGCAAGGTCCCTACCAGGTGCTTCTCGTCACCCAGACAGCGGTCAAGGTCGCCGAGAGAGCTACGTGGGTACACGCCAGCCACTGCAAGGTCGTAGTCACAGGCCAGGAGAGACGGTAGAAACAGACGACAACAAGTGACGTGTCCTAGTCACCAACGAGTAGAAGCAGACGGCAACAAGTGACGTGTCCTAGTCACCACCAGCACCACACTCGCACTACATACACCAAACCTCACACGACCCACACGAAGTGCCACAAGCGAGTGCCAGCTGAGCGGTTCCATATGCCCCTGGTTCCTCGTTTGTCGTGCTTTCGGTGTGCGGGGTCTACTTGTCCGTGCCACAGAATCCGAGCAAATACATACACACACCAGATGGAGCATCCCCGCCACGTGATGAGAGCTCGCATGGAAAGATGACTACGTAACCGTGAGCAAAGTGGAAAGTGTGGATGCTACTGGAGAGCCTGGACAATTATGGAATGGTTCCTCTGCATATTTGCCATGATAGTTATGATAGGACTGATCCTGTATTTCATGCGTCCATGGCCAGTACGCGGCAATTTGACCAGGGTCGATGTGTCCAAAAGATACATGGGGAAAGCGGGGCGAACCACCTGGGTAGAAGGGCTAGTCAAAACAGGGATTGGGAACATCACTCTAAGGGATGGGGAAGATAGCACAGTGCAGCTGAACCCGTGCGACTACATGTATTGCGCCGATCCTAAGAAACTGGGGTGGGCGGACGCCTATGTATGCTATGTCGAGGATGATAGTCACACCGCTACTCACTGCTCTGGGGGCTGGGCTTTTGTTCTATGGACCACCGAGCACACCGATTGGGGGTTTACACTATGGGACGACAAAACAAACATCAAAGGGAGATTGTCTATCTCCAAGGTAAATTCCTCGAGCCCCGTTATCCTGTTGCAACTCCAGGAGGCCCGCAAATCAGACGGAGGTTATTATGTTGTCTGTATGTATGTATCCGGCGCCGACCCGTGCGGCGTATTTTACATAGACATCGTAACCAAGATTCAAACCCCCGAACCAGAGAGGAAGGGTAAGCAGCCTTTGACGCAACTTTTGACATCCATAGGTACATCCACGTTTCTAAAACGTAACCCGTACGTAGGCAATAACGACCATAGCAACATTGATCAGGTTCAGGCCGGTAATGGTATCACCCGTAACGTCTGGTGGCATACTCTAAGATCATTCCTGCAGGCGGCAGGACAAAATGGGTCATGTTATGCATGCACCCTGTTTCCCCATGACTCATCAATGTCCGTGCCAGTTCGTCCACGCTCTCTGACCCGGGTTGAACAGCTCTGCGCGTTTATGGCTCTAACAAGGCCCGTCAAGGGGGAAGACCGTGTAACCGAGTGGCGTTATGCCAGGTCACTTCCACCACCATGCAGTGATCGGTCCAACTCCTCACTGCGTTCGTCTGCATTTGATATCACATACGCAAAGTACCAACCTGTCAGCCACGTGCACCCTAGCCATTTGAGAGGAATGGAACACGACCTCTGCATCCGGAGGGAGTACCGGAAAACGTCTCTTACACCACCTTACTTTTTCCTAGGCACCAATACCGGTTGTATGCGTATCTTGCGCAGCACGTGCGGTCAGGGTATTCACAATATCTCGGGTTGTCGCATACCAGGCGCCCCGAACAGGGAGTATTCTAACCGTGCATTCCCTGAGATTAACCATACTCCCCTCCACGTGGCCTGGCCCAGTGATTCTGGGTTTAGCGCACCACAAGATTATGTTTGGTTGTGCGGCGACAAGCTCTATCAAGTTCTGGCTCCCCTCTGGGTAGGTACATGCACTCTAGTGGATTTAAATCCAGCAGTCACTGTCCTCACATCCTTAATGTACACGACACATCATTACACAGAGTTCCAACACCCTGACCACCACAAGGTAAAAAGAGATCTGACATCCGCTGGGGCTAAATTCGTTGGCGGTCTGTTTCCATGGTGGGGTACAGTAAACAACGCCCATAAGGTAGATGCCTTACACGTTCGTCTGGAGAACCTCACGTACGAGACGACGCAAGGTTTCCAGGCATTGACTCCGTACATAATAGCCTCTAGAAACATGCTCATGCAGCACCAATTTGCTCTTGACCTTTTGTTCGCCTCAAAGGGTGGCCTGTGTCATGTGATTGGTGACTCCTGCTGCACTTACATCCCCGACGCCACCAAGAACATCACTGACACCGTGCTACATCTTAACAACCTGTTGGCCGACATGAAAGCGGATGACGCATCCAACGCAGGGGGCTGGGACTGATGGTCCCTGGCTCACAGAGGGCGGGTGGGAAGCATGGGTGGCTAGGATAATTACACCCCTGGCGATCATTTTCGGCCTGATAATCGCGTGTACCTGTTTGATTATCCCAGTACTGAAGAAATGCGTGTCCAGCATGATATCCTCAGCTTTCGTTCAGTATGCTGCAATCCCACTAAACGAAAATCCGCGCCACAGCTACGAGAATCTCATACCTTGTACTTTCCGCCGTACTCCCGGCTATGAGCTAGAATCAGAAGAGTCTGAGTTCGACGCTACAATATAATCCATGCGAAATAAAATGTACCCTCCTCTTATGCTTAAAAATATATCGGAGTCTGTCCTCCACAAAAACAGCCAGTTTTCTATGATATGTTTGTGATGTGTTTACTTCAACCAGGAATGGGGTGTATTCATTGATGTGTTATATCAGTCTATCCTGTCATTTTTTTTGAGTGATCAAAGTATGATCAAAAGTGGGGAATGTAATGGCAAACTTTACATAGATGTAGTTTAAAGTTTTCTTATAGTGCAGACTTTATATTTTACCTTACATGGACACATCAATTGCAGTTCCTAGAATGATGTGTTTTGCTTGTAACCTCTGTTAGCACTTTCAGCAGTTCCTATAATAATGTATTTCAGCTTATAACCTCTGTCAGCATTTTGCAACAGTGTCTGTAATGATGTATTGACACTCATGACCTTTAAAAACGTCGAAGTAAGGTCTGGGTGATGTGTTTTAGTTCATGTCCTTTGCCTCCCTGGAAAATGAGGTTAAATTGTTAACATAGGTTCAGGAGCATGGCCACGCCTAAAACTCCGCCTCGAACCACGGCCACCCCTATTTATATCCGGCAAAACTTCCGGCCACCGCTTGTCTCCATCCTTTCAAGGACAGCCAGACCGTGATTCACGCCGCGCGTCGTCACGGTTCAAACAAGCTAAACGCTACCACGAGAACATTCAACTTACCATGGATTCCGAACTGCTGATCAACTCACCGGAGTCAGACGAAGATCTCTTCGACATCGGCTACCCGCCATCCACGTTTCAGCAGTTGGATCTAAGCCAAGCATCCGAACGGAGCCGCGTGCGCTCGGCAATCAGTGTCCCACACACCAGCCGCAACCGCTCCCACTCAAGCTCCCCCAACGAGACACCTCCAACTCCAGACAGGTCCCAGGCTTCGACTACTCCGCCAGCGAGGGCAAACAACCGGGGCCACAACAGGCACAGCCAGCTCCAATCTCCCCACCAACGGCAGCCTGCCTCAGTAGCAGCCCCCGGCCACTCGCAGCGGCGCACCCGACATGCCTCTCGGACGGAGCCGCGCTCCGAAACAGAGCCCGAACTCAGGAGGTGGACAGTCATTCAACTCCAACGTTTCCTGAAAGAAAACGGCATCCACTTTCACCGAAACGACAACAAGGCTAGACTGTTCAACCTCTACAAAGCCTACAGCAGCACAACGGCAAGAACAACGACACACACAGCTCTTCCTGCTCCAGAGCCAACCACCGCGCGGCGCGCGCGCATCACGGGTCGTGACGTCACAGGCCTCCGTCCTCCTCCTCGGACACAGCCCGACTCACCAGCACCCCCTGGCGGGGGCCAGGTCGTATTGCCCTCTGTGCCTGCTCACAGGCTTCACGAAAATCCCCTTGCACATACATCCCTTCATCCCTCCATCCCTTCTTCTTTCCTACCTTCAGCAGTCCACAGCAACCCAGCTTCCACTTACCTTCCTCCTCTAGCAGCCAACCCCGTAGCAACAACGCCTCACCCAGTGAGCAGACGCTCTGGTCTCCCTCTCTCTGACCCTCGCAGTGAGCAAACGCTCCGGTCTCTCTCTCTCGACCCTCGCAGCGAGTAGACGTTCCGGTCTCTCCCTCTCTGACCCTCGCAGCGAGCAGACGCTCCGGTCTCTCTCTCTGACCCTCGCAGCGAGCAGACGCCCCGGTCTCTCTCTCTGACCCCCACAGCGAGCAGACGCCCCGGACTCTCTCTCTGACCCCCACAGCGAGCAGACGCTCCGGTCTCTCTCTCTCTCTGACCCTCGCAGTGAGCAGACGCTCCGGTCTCCCTCTCTCTGACCCTCGCAGTGAGCAGACGCTCCGGTCTCTCTCTCTCTGACCCTCGCAGTGAGCAGACGCTCCGGTCTCTCAATTCAATTCAATATGCTTTATTGGCATGAATGTCAGGTGAACAATATTGCCAAAGCGTCAAGGATATATGATAAGAAAAAAAAAATTACAAATACAATTCATTCATTAAACAATTTACAACAATATATTACAAAACCTCAAGTATCAAATGTAAAAAGAAAGACGGGAAGAAAGAAAGATACATGAAGTAGAGGAGCAATCAGAGTGAGCTGAAAGGAACAGCTGTTATGTGTTGTTGTTGTCTCTTAGGCTGTGACATGCGCTCACATATCTCTCTCTCGACCCTCGCAGTGAGCAGACGCTCCGGTCTCCTCTTTGACCCTCGCAGTGAGCAGACGCTCCGGTCTCTCCCTCCGACCCTCACAGCGAACAGACGCCCCGGTCTCTCTCTCTCTGAACTTTGCAGTGAGTAGACGTTCCGGTCTCCCCCTCCGACCCTCGCAGTGAGCAGATGCTCCGGGCTCTCTCTCTCCGATCCTCGCAGTGAGTAGACGTTCCGGTCTCTCTCTCTGACCCTCGTAGTGAGCAGACGTTCCGGTCTCTCTCTCTCTGACCCTCGTAGTGAGCAGATGCTCCGGTCTCTCTCTCTCCGACCCTCGCAGTGAGCAGACGCTCCAGTCTCTCTCTCCCCGACCCTCGCAGTGAGCAGATGCTCCGGTCTCTCTCTCTCTGAACTTTGCAGTGAGCAGACGCTCCGGTCTCTCTCTCTCTCCAACCCTCACAGTGAGCAGATGCTCCGGTCTCTCTGTCTCTGACCCTCGCAGTGAGCAGACGCTCCGGTCTCTCTCTCTCTGACCCTCGTAGCGAGCAGACGCTCCGGTCTCTCTCTCTCTGACCCTCGCAGTGAGCAGATGCTCCGGTCTCTCTCTCTGACCCTCGCAGTGAGCAGATGCTCCGGTCTCTCTCTCTCTGACCCTCGCAGTGAGCAGATGCTCCGGTCTCTCTCTCTCTGAACTTTGCAGTGAGCAGACGCCTCCGGTCTCTCTCTCTCCGACCCTCGCAGTGAGCAGATGCTCCGGTCTCTCTCTCTCTGAACTTTGCAGTGAGCAGACGCTCCAGTCTCTCTCTCTCCGACCCTCGCAGTGAGCAGACGCTCCGGTCTCTCTGTCTCTGACCCTCGCAGTGAGCAGACGCTCCGGTCTCTCTCTCTCTGACCCTCGCAGTGAGCAGACGCTCCGGTCTCTCTCTCTCCGACCCTCGCCGTGAGCAGACGCTCCGGTCTCTCTCTCTCTGACCCTCGCCGCAAGTAGACGCTCCGGTCTCTCTCTCAGGGAAAATAATACAAATAATAAAATAAACTTCGCTAGCCAAGCCGCCGGCCGCATCAAGCCGTTCAACCAGGGAACATACCGGGGTGCTCCGGACTCCGAGCGTTACTGCCGCATCTTCGCAGCACGCGCATCCCTCACTTGCCAATAATACGGAGCCCCTCCCCACCCGGCCTTAGCATGCTTAGTCAGCTCTCCACCATCTCAAACACCTCACTCACTTTCCTCTCCACCATGCAACGCCTCAGACTTTAACCGTCTATCACCCGCAGGAAGGCAGGATGGTGTGCAACAATTTCAATGACCTAGGCTGCTCTTTTTCTAGCTGCCGCCTCATGCAAATCTGCTCTTTCTGCGGCGGCGCTCATGCCAGGAGCACCTGCCCTCACAACCCAACTACATCAGCAGATTGACTAGCACGGCACCTCAGCACACCCGTCAAGATAAGCAACTTAGCTACCGCCTCAGCGAATCATCCAGATAGTCTGTTTACTTTCTCACCAATGGCTTCACCCATGGTTCACACCCAGGCATAGCAATACTGCCCGACACATCTCACATCTGCCACAACCTTCAGTCCGCTTTAACAGAACCTCCTGCCGTTGACACCTTACTAGCCAAAGAAGTCAAAGAAGGGTTCATGATAGGCCCATTCGATAGTTCCCCCCTTTCCAGTGTTCCACATCAGTCCAATAGGCATAGCTACTAGGAAATACTCTGGGAAAAAGAGGCTCATAATAGACCTGTCTTCTCCACACGGCTCAGCCATCCCGAGCATTAACAGCGTCATTCCAAGCCCAGACTTTTCAATGCAATACGCAAACATCGACCACGCCATCACCCTCATCCGCTTAGCAGGCCGGGGAGCATGCCTCTCTAAGGCAGACATCACCAGTGCATTCAAGATCTTGCCTATACACCCAGATTTCTGGCGTTTCTTCGGAGTGTACTGGATGGGAGCCTATTACTTCTCAGTACGCCTCACATTCGGCTGCAGAAGCAGTCCCAAGATCTTCGATTCCCTTTCACAAGCGCTGTGATGGATCTTGACAAATAACCACAGACTCCCCTACGTGCTCCATCTCCTTGACGACTTCTCATCGTCACTCCACCATCCTCACCCCCCCGCCACGGGCTGAGCACACTCACACAAACATTTTCAGACCTTGGCATTCCTCTGTCTGAGGGGAAAACCTCAGGGCCTACAACCTCCATTGAGTTTCTAGGCATCACCCTGGACTTAATGTCTTTCCGGGCTTCTCTATCCTCAGAGAAAGTACAGCGCATCACTCTCCTCTTGTCAAACTACTTACAGGCAGACAGATGCATGAAATGGCAGCTGTTAGCCCTCCACGGCAAAAGACTCTCATATTCACACTCCGGAATAAAACGGATCAGCTGGGAATTTCTTTCCACATCTTCCGCCTGAACTCGTATCCCAGCCATACGAGCCACTAACCAAATACCTCAGCGCAAGGTACGATGCATACGCAACGCCTCCACACCCACTCTTTCTCACCAAAACAGGGAAAACGGCCACACGTTTCTGGTTCCAGAAACACTTCCACAACGCGTTGCTTATTTTGGGGATATGCTCAGAATATTATTCGAGCCATTCCTTCCGCATTGGCGCAGCGTCCACAGCAGCTAGACCGGGCATCTCTTATCCAACCATCTAGGCCCTCGGCCGCTCGTCATCCCAAACGTATCACGCTTACTTACATCAGCTGCTTTAATCCGACTCTTTTGGGGGCCCGTAATCAGCCCACGCAGATCATGCCGGAGACGGAACCCCCACTCTGAGTCTCCCACTGCACGGACCACAGCTCGTCCTCCCAGATCATCTCTTCACCCCCCTCATATCATTCACATGTTACTTCAATAAACGTACAAACATCACACTGTTGTGGCGTGGTTCCTGCTAGTGAAATGAGGTTACATTGTTAACATAGGTTCAGGAGCATGGCCACGCCTAAAACTCCGCCTCGAACCACGGCCACCCCTATTTATATCCGGCAAAACTTCCGGCCACCGCTTGTCTCCATCCTTTCAACCAGCCCTCCCTCTCCCTTCTACCCATACAGTTCCCCTTCCGACTCACAACGAGCGATCCCTCCATCCCTCCATCCCTCATCCCAACATCCCTCATCCCTACATCCCTTCATCCCAACATCCCTCATCCTACATCCCTTCATCCCTCATCCTACATCCCTCATCCCTACATCCCTCATCCCAACATCCCTCATCCCTACATCCCACATCCCTTCATCCCCACATCCCTCATCCCAACATCCCAACATCCCTCATCCCAACATCCCTCATCCCTACATCCCACATCCCACATCCCTCATCCCTTCATCCCCACATCCCTCATCCCACATCCCTCATCCCAACATCCCTCATCCCTCATCCCAACATCCCTCATCCCAACATCCCTCATCCCTACATCCCTCATCCCTCATCCCAACATCCCTCATCCCAACATCCCTCATCCCAACATCCCTCATCCCAACATCCCTCATCCCCACATCCCCACATCCCTCATCCCTTCATCCCCACATCCCTCATCCCAACATCCCTCATCCCTCATCCCAACATCCCTCATCCCTTCATCCCTCATCCCTTCATCCCAACATCCTCTACCCGTCAACATTTATATTAAACGGTGCATATTTATATACTGTATATACTAACATTTTAATCCCAGGTATTGTCTGGGGGGCCCGTAATCAGCCCACGCAGATCATGCCGGAGACGGAACCCCCACTCTGAGTCTCCCACTGCACGGACCACAGCTCGTCCTCCCAGATCACCCCCCTCATATCATTCACATGTTACTTCAATAAACTTACAAACATCACACTGTTGTGGCGTGGTTCCTGCTAGTGAAGTGACATTTAAGGTCATCTAAGGTCTGAACTTGATGAGGGGGCTGTGTACCAAGCGCAGGGCAATGGGCAAGTTCCTGTTAGTTTCCCTGTCTTATAATCAAGTCCCCCATTTCTTAGCCCTCCATCTGCTGCTGACAAGTTTCCTCACTTCCCTCTTGCTGAACAGGCCCCTGGTTCAATCTATTAGTGATTGACAGTTTCAGTTCCTTTGGAAAGCTTATCTCTCCTGCCAGGGCCCCTCCTAATAAGTGACGGAATGTTGTTGAACTGACAAAATCCTACATAACCTGTATTCATCTTTCACTCTGCGCGCACTCTCTAAGGATACTCTGTGTTCTGTGAGACCTGTGTCTTTGAATATTCAAATAAATAACCGGAAAGATAACTCTGTCTGTTTCACCATTTATTGTTTGATATTTCTGACTTGTGTATCTCCACAGTATTGACTAGGTCTAAGATTTCCATAACAAACCTCAGCTGCGACCCACGTTTTTCATTCATTGCATAACCACACCATAGTTGTGTATGATATGTCAATAAACCTTTGAAAATCTTGAAATCTTGAAAGGGATGTGCAAAATAGCCATTATACAGTCTTTAATTAACTATTAGTTGAGAATAACGAGTAATGAATATACTTTATTACTCGTTTCCATTCATGTCAATTGCAGATAAATGTTTAGTCTTCTCAAGCACCAACTATCAAATATCTCTCCTGATTATTGGCACTTGACAATCACCTTCCCTGAATTTACTCAGGTGTAACTAAAGTCTGATTTAAGGGTTGTTTTATATTTCACATCATTAATCAGAATCTGCAAAGTAACTCAAATAAATGTAGTGGAGTAAAAATACCAGGTTAACCTCTGAATTGTAGTGGAGTAGAATTACAAAGTAACTCAAATAAATGTAGTGGAGTAAAAATACCAGGTTAACCTCTGAATTGTTGTGGAGTAGAATTACAAAGTAACAATGAGCTGTCATGTGGGTATATATTAATGCTGCCCATTATGGATACAAGCGATTTTCATCCATTTATTAATTATATGTTTTACATTATTATATTATATGATATATTCACATATTCATTATATATATATATATATATATATATTATATATTATATTATTATTATATTATGTTTAAACAAATAAATAAAAACAAGGATAATTGTGTGTTATTGGTAGTGGATTGTCCTATGGGGAGGGGCTTAACATGTATAAACCTCTGGCCACAAGTGTTTTGGAAGGTAGTCTGACTGTGGCAGGAGAGCAGACCTGTATATATATATTGAGGTTTTGTTTTCTCTATGTAAATCCTTGTTACTTTGTGTCTTTCAGCATTTTTTAACACTGTATTTATATAACAGTGTGTTATTTAGAAAATAATAACAAATTAGAAGAAAACATTTTTTTAATTAAAAAAAATACAGATTTCAGTATTCTGAGGCTCTGAGCCCCATTTATTTTCCTCACAGACGACAAAAAAAAGTCCGACATTATACGATTTAAAATAAAAACAATAATCGTGGCTTGATATTGAGTAAAAACATGTTTTTATGAACCCCACAGCTGCCGGTCTTCCAAGACCCGATCGGACAAAAAGATGTGCTGCAGGCACGAAACATACTACCAATAGAAATACATTGCTTTTAAAATCGTTCTGTGTGACACGAAAAAAAGGGGAAAATCGTGTTGGTGAACACGAATCAATAGATTAAATGTCGTGACTATAACATGAAATGCCATGAGACTGGGTTGAATATTGTGAATGGCAACTGATTGAACCCTCTCTAAATAACGTATTCCCATTTCTCATTGGTTACCAAGTATATGGCTGGTCAGTAAACAAACACATGCAGTAGCAACACTTAAGCAACACATTCAGTAGAATACAGTATTAACCATCACATCAAACATTCAAATGACTCCTACTTGTTCAGCACTTACTTAAAAATCACCTCCCCTGCTGCGGCCACACTGAGTCCAGAGAGAGTCGTGGCCTCCATACCCTGTGGTTCAGGGCAGATCTTTCCAGGGTTGTCGTTGTAAAGATCGGAGAAGGTTTCCCAGTCTCCAGTTCCAGTGGGGTCATCTCTGTCAAACCAGTCAGTCCAGCATTCTGGACATGGGCATTTCAAATGAGATAAATAAGCAACAATGCATTTGAAACATTACTGAAATAGCACATGTTGGGATTTGTGAAGTGTCAATAGGTATGATTTGCTTACGAATGTGGGTGTAATAGTCGCAGGGAAGTTCTAAATAGAATACAAAATAAACAAAATGATGAGTGTCAGAAATGTCTCTTAAAAAAGGGAGCCACTGAATGGTTTAAATAACTACTTACTTGGCTTCATCTCTGGAACTTCTGCAGGTAAGAGGTAAGGACCGGCAACCCGCTGGTGGCTTTCTGGTAATGGTTAAGAGAAAAATGTTACAAACTGTGACTTTGTATATTTCGGGTGAAATACAAATATGATCATGTCATTTTTATAATTAACCTACCCAAGAACAATGCGGCAACAATGGCAACACTTAACTATCAGAGAAAATACAAAATGTAAAGTTTATTATAACATACTGCATATGCAGAACTTGTAAATCGACATAGAATAAAAGGAAATATAATCCAAAATCAAACATTACCAATTTGATCATGGTTGCAGAGGATCAGGGACCTTTAAAACTGTAAGGGAAGTTTGAAATTAGGAACTCAAATCAACATGAGCATTATCAAAAATAAATGGAGTTGCTTGAAATACTAAGAACGTGAGAAGTACTTTCTACTTTATTTCCGTGTTAATTAGAAAACAGCTTTTAACTAATGCTGAAAATGTGTGTAAAGGTTAAAAGCTATAACAAAAATCATTGCAAATCATACCTGAAAATGCAGGAATGTCAAAACACTTGCTTGACAAAAGTCTGCCACAGATGATAGATTTTAAAAAGCACACAACACTTCACTGCTGACTAATGTGTAAGAAGAAAAGTAGCAAAGTAGTAGGAATTATTCTCAAATGTGTATACAACTATTGATGTATGAAAGATGTGAAAATGAAAGGGTTGTACAGAATATTAATCATTAAATAGAAGTAGAAAACACACGTAAAAGCAGCTAAAGTTATATAAATCGTTGGAAAGTGGTAACGAGTTAAATGGATGAAGGGTGCAAAATAAAGAGTAAACAATAAAATATGTTTAAATGGGACTTTTAGAGACATTGAGCTCACATGTGAAGGAGTTTTCAATAACTATCCATGTTGGAATAAGGAAAACATCAGTTAAGTTCGAAGCTCTGACAAGCGTTAAACTATAAGTATGTTTATTTAAATGGAAAGGTCCATCCTTAGTTTCTTGCTAGAGTGACTTTGGAGACCGAAAGTCTTAGTTTACGTTGGAAACAGGATGATCTCCTGAACAAACTGGTTGGCATACGTATACTCTTTGCCGGGAACTGATACTTGGTTAACCCCTAACTCTAACCCCAATTTAATTACATTATCAAACAACAAGCACATTCATAACTTCCTTAACCCTTAAAGGCCGAGCGTGCCGCCCGCGGCTTCATAGAGGTAGCGTTCTAAAATGCTTAATATAACTTTGTAACCGCTAATCCTATCCATCTGATTTAAAAAGTGAGGTAAAGCGGCTATTCTAGGCTTTTTGCTGGTATCACTATGTCCTTTTCCGGGATTCAGAGGCTCCGACGTGATCGGGGCAACGTTATCACATTTTACAGCCTTGATTCGTCAAGGAGACCCACGCGGCCCCTCTGTCTGAGCCAAACAGCAAAGGTTTTAGACTAAGTCCCACCCCCCTGTGTCCGGATAGGTTTAAAATGTAAAGGTCCAGGCAAACCTCTGCCCATGCTACCATCTTCTCGACCAATCAACATAGGTTGCTGTGTATGTTTTTGGCGGCGGGAGATAAACAAAGAGAAACAGAGAGACCAGAGAGTAATACTAAAGAAGAGTAATTCTGCCAGCGTAAGAGAAATAAATACAACACGAGATATCTAGATACAGTCACACACACACACACACACAAATACACATACATACACACACACACATATCCCAAGACAAATTCAAACCAACATGTCAAAACGGCGTTACACTACGGAAGAAGCCGTAGAATTTATTTTGTCTGGCGGACCGCTTAGCGATGCAGCGGTGGATTCCTCAGATTCTGAAGCTGACAACTGGCAAGGAAGAGGAGTATGATCACGGGATTGATCCCTTCGAAGATAAAAAAGTGAGTAACTTTGCTTATTTCTTATTGTTTGTGTTGCATTTATCGGTTGTTGTTGCTGTATAACGCCGAAAATAATTAGTCCTAAGAGTTTTTATAATGGATGGCCATTTGCCGTAATTGTGTCATAAAGTGAAGTCCTGAGCTCAAGATTCACTATCAATAGAGGCTACTATTTATTTCAGTAAAAAAACGTCAAGCAATACCTTTCATTTATTGCCTCATTCCGCTTGCCCTCTTTGGTTGTTTGTTATGAGGTCTAATGTTATTATATTCATTGCATTACAATTCAGTTACTGATTCCATCAACTAGTAATGTTAGCAGAGGGATAAAGTGTGAATCAAATCAAAAGTTGAGACTGTGTTTAGAAAACAGATAGGATGACACTGGAGAAATAAAAGCAATAAAGGAAATAAAATAAATTCAGACATCTGTATATTTTCCTCCCTTTTATTTTAGTACAGAGGATGAGAGAGGGGATGCACAAGCCCCTGTCCCCATCAGTAGGCCTCCTTCAAACCGAGAGGGAAAAGAATGCGGCCAGGAGGGTGCAGCATCCAAAAAAAAGGCCAAACCAATGCCAGCCCCCCTGACAGTGAAAGGGAGAGGAAGAGGAAAAGGGAAAAAAACATCTCTGACCCCAGAAGATCCAGGAGCTGTTTGGAACGGACCTGAGGTGCCAGATACTGCTCAACAACTACCACACTTTTGCCCGAAAAGAGCCCGTGGAGTCCAAGGTTTTGTTGGTGTGGAGTATACTCCTGCACAAATATTTAGAAATTGTTTTAACAACCAAGCTGTAAATATCATCTGCAAGAACACAAACAAAAATGCTGAAAAGGAGCAGGCTAAGGGGGAAAAGTTTGTTTGGGAAAGCCGGTAAAATTCCTCATGTATGTCGGCCTTATGGCACTTCTAAAACTGCTAAAAGTAAGTGACTACTGGAGGAAGGGATCACACCTGAGTGTTCTCTTTCCTGCTCCTGTCATGACAAGAGACAGGTTCATGGCAATCAGCAGAGCTGTACATCTGAGCGACCCAGACCATGATGAATGTGGATACATTTCCTTTGCTCTTTATATATTTTTCTAATATTTTGGTTATAGTTTGAAGATCATTTGCTCTTTGTACTTTTGCACTTTCTATATATTCCTAATACTTTGTTTATAGTTTTAATATAATTTGCACTTTGTTAATTTGCACTTTGAATTTGTTTCACTGTTTGTGTTTGTATTTCAATGTTCAAATGATAATATATATCTCTGAAACAAGTTATTTTTGTTGCAATGTCATCTGTTATGGTTTAATTGTTTACTCTCTCAACCTTTTTTTGACAGAAGAAACATGATCAGTCATTTAAATATGGAAATACATTTCGTTTTAATTATTCCATATGATCCTAGGCGTTTTTCACTGAAAAACGCCTAGGATAATATTGTAATAAATAGCTGTAACTTGCTCAGGGAACATAATATGCAGATGAAATTTAATTTGAAAGCCTAAAACATCTAAATGCAGCTTTGTAAATAATAAAAAAGAAAATCCCTATGTTCCTGGCGGAGTAAACAGTAAAAAAACACAACATTTGTACTGGCGTTTTTGAAAAGTGCTGGTAAATTCAGCCATTATCACACAAAGTTATGGTAAAATTTGGACTTCAAATTAGCCAGACTTGAACTAGAGGTTCTCCTGAATCAAATGAGGTAAGGCACTTGATGCTGACTGCAAGAAAAGGTTAGAACAGGTTAGGAGAAACAAATAAATACAGGAGAGTCAGGCAGGCGAAAATTCCGTCTAGGTCTTTAAGGAAACGCCAGAACGCCGACACCTCCTCCGCTCCCATGTTTTATTTTGTGTTGCCATAAGTTAGTCTCTCTGCGTTTCTGCGCTGGGCTAATGCTAATAATGCTAATGCGAGGATAATAAAATGGCGGCTTCACAAAACTTTTTGGGAGTTTTACAGGGCGTGGTTTGCAATCCGCCCAGCCAATCAGAAATATAGCTCTTTTCTCACAAGAGAGCCGCACGAAAGTCCCTGCTCTCTAGCAGCTCTCTGCTCTCTAGCAGGGACTTTCGTGGGGGTAAAAAGGTTCTCATGAACTAATTTTAGTACCGACTCTTTTTGGTGTGAACGCGATAAAAGAGGCTAACGTCCACGCTAGCTTCTATATATTTTGCATTGAGGTGATACTTGAGGCTTGATGTGCTGCGGTGATATGCGAATTCCTTTTTGCATAATTTGCACACAACCGTGCTCTTATCGACGCTTCCATCCGTCCGTTTTTTAAAACAACATTTCCCACTGTTGTTCACTGTGGTTTGTTGTTGTCTGAAGTCATGAACGTTAGTTGGTGCTCCAGTATAATCGGTACGCCTGAAACTCATCCAGTGAGAAACGTTCCGCGGTGCAAAAATAAGTGCGATTAAAATGCGTTAATTTTTGTAACGCGTTAATTTTTGTGTAATTAATTAATCTTAATTAACGCGTTAAAGTCCCGGCCCTAATATTTAGTGTACATGCTGATTTAGCATTCAAGTTCAAGTACTATCTACTTCAGCAAACGTTAAGCAGCAGAAACCCTTGAACTCAAAATATTCAGCTCTTTAAGGAAGTTATGAAAAAAATTGCTTCTCACTGTTCTTAGGTCAAATATTTATATGTGATTAAAAATGCGATTAATTTCGATTAATTAATTACAAAGCCTCTAATTAATTAGATTAATTTTTTTAATCGAGTCCCGGCCCTACTAAATACATTATTGCATGTTAAATTTCTCAGCAAAAACAAAAGAGACTCACGAGCAGGACCTCTCAGTGGAACAGTTTGGTTCATGAAGTGCTCTCCTGTCTCCTTAAATACAGCTTTGGGAGTAACTATCCACCCCCATTGGAATCACACGTTGCTAACCTCACCCTAAGAAAACAATGCAGTTTTTTAAAAAACTGAACGAGATACGCCTTGCACAATAATTCTCAAATTCGAGGGGGTTGAATGAAAAAACAATAACTGGAGATAAGGTGTTCAACTCTACCATTCATCTGTGGTCACTTTAAACCTCCTATAATCCTGGGACCCAGCCCATTGAAAATGTTCACTGTAGTGGACATTTTGTTAACATGCATCTCCTTTTACTCTTTTGAGCTACTCTATCAATCCCTGATGTGCTGTACAGAGGACATCCTGGTCTTTCCAGTGATATGTCATTGGTTAAAATTGCATGCTGGGAAGTTCCTCTTTCTTTTAATCCAAAATGGCTGGCATACGAAAAACAAAATTGTATAGAAGCAGGAGGAGAAGTCAAATATTGTTGAATAATTGTCATTTTTACCATGAAAATCATATATATTCTTGTTTATTAACATGTGAGGAACTATATAATTAGTTCTGAAAGCAATTAAATAATTCAAGTTTTCAAATAACAGCCCTTTTATAAATGTCCATTCTAGTGGACGTCAGGACTATCTTCATGGACTTTATGACTCAATATTGTTGCAGGAGACGGAACTGAAGCAGACATTTTCTGTACCAGATAGTTCAGGGAGATTAAGATGTTGAGCTCTCAGATGATGAGAGAGATGACAATTTCACAGCTGGGATAGAAGAGGGTCAAGAAGAAGGGGGGGGAAAGATGCAGGATGCTCCATGAGCGCACAGATAGATACATAGAGACAGATAGGGACGAGCTGGAAAGACATGGCCCCCTGTGGGCCAAGAGTAGCACGTATGTCTTATTGTTGTTTTTATTTTAAGTGGAGCCATGAAAAATGAGAATTGCCTCAGGAATGCAAGCTTTATTTCTATGAGCAGGTCAAATGGAGACCACATCCATCAAACTAGTCAAGATGACCCTACAGTCCGTGCTGACTGGAGTCAATGAGGTACTTTCCCACTACATTGTCTACAAAGTCTTTGAAGATCTGGAAAGATTCACCAAAAAACAAGCTAATTTTGTATTGACCAAATAAACAGCAATGTTCAGATCAATTACTTATTCATGTTTTAAATAAAGGTGAATGTATTATTGTATTAATATCACTCTATAACCATAATACGTTACATAGTCCATCTGTTAATTTTGGCTGTCTTTTCAAACTAATATGGTCCCGACGTCCTCTGCAGTGGACATACTGTAACATTTTTAAAATAAAATAAAAAAAGTCTAAATTGCAAGATGTTTTTTTAACCCTAAATAGGTAGGAAATCACAAAAAAAAGAAAATTGGAAGACACTTTTTTTCCTCGGGTCCCAGGAGGATAAATACTGGACCTGTTTCACACGTAAATCCAAGAAGATGCATTTGTGTCTTGAGTATATTGAGTATACTCTTTCAAATGTAATAGCCATATCAGGATAAAACTTGCACTGTCACGAAGGAGGGAAAATGCTGCTCGACGCGTTCATCTAGAACTCTTACTGGTGTTGGGAACTGCTACTTTGGGTTTAGGTTAATATGAAGCTGGTTGGAGTTTTTGTCATTTTGTGGCCATATGTATAATTTAGTTTGATTCTATAGTTAAATGTGTGCAACTGCCAAACATTATTCTACGTTAGATACCTAAAGTTAAAACTGTGGGTCTTACAGCAGGTCAAAGTTGTTTTAACTGGTTTTTTTCAGGAGATTTTTAAAGTTCCTTTTCACTGTAGAAATATTGATTGCAAAAAAATTATAAATATATAAGAAAGCTAAATACAAGTTTAATAGTTCATGTTTATTGCACTAATGGCATTTTCAAAGAAGATTTAAAGGTTCCCGCAATTACATGTCACTTGTTAGACTCTTTTATCCAAAGCGACTTACATACTCAATACTGTGGACAATCCCCAAAGGAGCAATTTGGGGTGAAGTGTCTCAGGGACACAACGACACGCTGACTGCAGTGGGGTTTGAACTTGTGACCATCTGATCCGAACACCAACGCACAACCCACTGCACCACACGTCTCCCCCAATTTAATTACATTATCAAACAACAAGCAAATTAGCAAGCAGAAATCAAATCAAATCAAGTTTTATTTATATAGCACATTTATAAATGATTTTTGGTCGAGCCAAAGTGCTGTACATATAATAAAAATAGCCTACAGTAGAGACACTTTACAGCAAATACAACGGCACAGATTGTTCAGAATATCAGTATGAGAAAAACGACACCCTCTATCCTTAGACCCTCACATCGTACAAGGAAAAACTTCCAGAGAAAACCCACAGTTTAAGGGGAAAAAATGGGAGAAACCTCAGGGAGAGCAACAGAGGAGGGATCCCTCTCCCAGGACGGACAGACGTGCAATATATGCCGTGTGTAAATCGAAGAGATAATACATTTTACAGCATATAGACCGAATGTTAGGAAATGCATGTGTCTGTAATAAGAAGATGAACCCTAAAGCGATACCTGCACTCATCATTCCACAACTATACATATTAACTTGGGGCACATCCCCCATCACTTCAGACCCCAAAACACACACGCTATACAGCTCACAAGCAGCCAACATTGGAGCAACACATGAGGCTTCTCAATTCTTAAATTTCCCCTCCTCGACTCCCCTCCTCAACTCCTATCCTCGAAACTTAGTCCCGCCCACAGGAGATGCGAGCGGAGGAATGAGGAGGGGAACCGAGGAGAGAGGAGTGGAAGCAGCAGGCAGATAGAGACGTCCATTAATGATGACAGGAGGCACAGCAGCACTCTGTCTGATGGACAGATGTGTTCATGACGACTTACATATTTACTTTGATTCATTGACAGTGCGGTATAATGAGACAATAACAGGCTACAGATGCAGACACACACACACATATATTTATATAAATATATACAATTTAAAGTATGAGAGCACTCTCATAATAACTTAACACAATCAGAGACTGGATATATCCCCCCCCCCCCCCTCTCTCTGGTCGCTTTTGAAATTATGGGCCAAAAGTTGTATTTACAAGTATTAAAAGTAAGCAGAGGACACCAAATCAACTGAGACCCGTCTGTCCGCACCATCTACGCACTGTACCACACACACACCTACACACTGTACCACACACACACACCTACACACCAGAGACGTGCAGTCAGGGGAGGCAGAGCCTCACCTGTCATACTCATAGTCTGGCCATACTACAATGTAACGGAAAAACAACTAAAGAAAAACTAAATAGTAATAATAATATAATGTCTCCACTGATCTGTGTTGTAAATGTGATTTATGTATGATTCCAATCGCTTTTTATAGTCAAAATCAGCTAATTTGCCGAGCTCCGCTACAACTACGGGTAGCGATGAGAAGTGAGGCAGGGACGAGCTCTGCCTCTCGTAAGCCCACAGTAACTTGCTGGAGCGCGGGCACTAATTTAGCCCGGGCACTTATTTTGTGAGCGCGCTCAAGCCATTTACTGTGTGGTGAGGTGAGGCACAGATGAGCTCTGCCTCACCTCAGAATGCGTCACCTCACAGAAACTGTCTGGAAAGCGGGCCCTAAGCGCATGCCTGTTACCATCTCACTGTAGGTCACCAATGTAATATTTGTAGATCCCTTTATTACATTTATCCTCGCCATCCATAGTCTCTAAATAACTTATTTCACGTATATGATATTTAGGCTCGCCGTACAACGGCAATGAAAAAAGCACCAGGGGAGGCAGCCATAACCTCTGCCGCACTGAAGGGGGCGCACGTGAGCCCACAGGTCCTTGTTGCTACTGTTATTCTACGCAGAGACGGTATAGACGCGAACAACAAACTAGACTTTTGAAACTAGAGGAAGATAAGGAGGACTTTTACAAAAAAGTAATAGAGATTGTTGTCCAGAAGGATAGCATGGACTTCATCTTCAAGTCAAGGTAAGACCACATTGGTAATGAACATGGGATCTTACTAAGAAAGAACAATCCAATATTTAGATTGTGGGTATCCTTTTGTTGAACGGTCTGTTTAAAATGAATCGAAACATCAGACCAAAAAAGCTTTTGAAAACAACAGAATATTTCGATTAAGGTCAGAATATAATATTTGTAAATCTGACTCTGAAAGAGTCAGTGCCTCACCAGCCATGAACCTCACCGCACGTCACTGCTACACACTGTACCACACACACCTACAGCTCCTAAAGCATAATCAGGCTACAGCCGTTGTGTATTTTATTATGTGAAGCACTACATGATCTTATAAAAATATCGACTCTTTGTTTGTACTTATCTACTAAACTAAAGCAAATAAAGAGAGTAGGCCTGTTATACTGAGTGATATATATTATACACACTGCTCTGCTTTCTGCACGGACCTCATAGCTGTTCTCACTGTAAACATCGCGTTGCGATGAGAGCAGTTTCTAAAATAATATCCAGGGGATGCATGCAGAGCTGTCATTGGCTGAGATAAGTCCGGCCGTGCGTCACGCCTCCACCGTTCCCGGAAATGCATCCGCGGAGGAGCCGTGGAGGAACCATCAGTGTATCCTCGGTTATAGCTCCTCCAGAGAGCCTCCTCGACGCTCGATCCTCGGTCCTCGGTGTGCATTTAGAGAAATGAGATGTCCTTCAAAATGGCGCGCTGAAATTCATTTCCGGGTCACTACCGGAGGACCGAGGAGTCGAGGAGTCGAGGAGGGGACATTTGAGTATTGAGAAGCCTCTATGGAGAAACTCCATACAGTTCACCAACTATGCAGTTTTGGCCGCCAATTTCTTGTCACGCAATGTTGACATAAACACTTGGTCGGATGGCATGACATAGGAGACTTCTTGACAGTTTGTAGAACTGGTTGAAACACTCACTGAACACACATCCACACCGCTCTGAGCCAGGTCCACACCCAGGTTCAAGACAACAGAAACACAATCTCTTAGTCTTGGGACCTGGAAGAGAAACAGAATGAGCACGTGTGGCATGCCTGTTACGAGCTTTCCGTAAAGAAATAGGATGAGAATAATTACACTGAGCCATAACACAACTGTGCGTCAACACAAGCTCATCCGCCATAGTAGCGGCCTGCTGCAAGGAGGTTATTTTTTTGACAACAGTATGTTCTGGTACACAGTTTTTAAATTCCTCAGACATCATAAGTTCACACATTGAGGTAAGGTCATCAGCTATACAAGCACCACCCATCAAAAGGGATTTTGTTCTCCCTCGCAAAGTCCACATAAGTCTGGCCAGGAGTTTTCAGGCTGCGAAAACACTGCCTATATATACTTTTGGTTTTACTATAGACTGTTTGGAAGTTGCCACCTGCTGCTTATAATCAGCCTCAGGCACAAGCTCATACGCCCTAAGAATAGCACCTTTAACATTTTCATAAACAATGCTGTCTTCAACAGTAAGAGAAGAGCAAACCATCTTAGCCCTACCAACTAACTTGCACTTTAACAGTATAGCCCACACATCCTTCGGCCACTGCAAAGCAGCAACAAACAAAACAAAGTATGACTCAACTTCAGACTCGCGAAACACTGGGACAGCTAAATGTTGGTACTTACATCAAAAGCAGCAGCAGAACCTGACAATGGTTGTGTACCCGAAGAGGTACCAACTGAACCTGTCTGCAGCTCTAGCTCATGCATCCTGTCTATAAATAGGCCTTTACAGCCATGGAATATTGGGAGATTAATAGAAGAGAATAGAAAACCATAATGCTGCGAAGCTTCAACACTTCTGTATCACTTCAGTTCAGTGCAGATTATATTTTACTTCTCCTCTTCAGTTTTATCAGAAAAGTTTCCCAGATTGCATTCAGTTTACTCCCTCTCTCCCTCTATTCTCTGTACAGTCTTACTGGAGGACAGACGTGCACACTCGATACTAAATTCCACCAAAAAGGCAGTATTGATGCAGTGAAAGCATTTGCAAAACACCAGCAGAACTCAGGGTTTCCCCAAAGCAAGAGAAAATGTTCAGCCCCTGATTTTTAAATCTGTATGATACACTGCAGTTTCTTTTCAGCACCTATCACAAGTGCTTATCTCCCAAGAAATATTGATGCTGTTGAGGGGGAACAGGAATCACCTTGTACCTCCCTGCTCCTCTCACTGTGAGTATGTGTCTGTAGTGCTTATGTGTGTACATTTGAGAATCTAGTGTGGTTGGGGTCTCCCATCAGGAGCATTGGACTGATAGAAACATGACAGATGTGGGATTCAGGTCAGCAGAGAGAGTTTGTGAGGACACTACTCTGAAAACACACACCAATAGATAGGAAGATATATGTTGGGAAAAATGCATGCCTGAATGCTTGCATGTTAATATTAAATTCAGATTCACTGCTTTTTTTGTCCATTCTCATATTGCTGATAAAATGCAATTGAGCACCGTCTGCATATCATATTAGTTCCCACCATATGTTGAAAACACAAAATGCTGCTTTATTCACTCCAAATTACAACTTCATAGCATGTGAGGACAATCCTAATAAGCTATGCCAACAAGTCCTCCAACTCATACGACCAAATGGGCCGATTGCTCAGGCCCTTATTACGACCAAATATGTCGTTTGTGCAAGCGCTTAATACGTCCTATAATTACGTTTGAAAGTTTTCGCCCCGTTGAATGCTAACGTTAAAAATCAAAAAAATCCCTGAGTCGGATTGAAGCTGAAAAACAATACCAATTATTAAATTAATCAGTTAGATAGTTAAATGATTTTAAATTGGATATGTTGCTTAGACCATAATTCATGTTTAGCTCTGAGATAAACCCAATGTAGTTTATTAAAGTGCATTGATGCTAGTTCAAATAAACCTCTACAACCCTTCCAATGATCATAATTGTTCTTGTGGTCAGGTGGAACTTTGTTTCTAATATTAAATATCTCAGATATCCACAATGATCATTTGAAATAATTAAAATGTCTTCTAATGTAAATTAAATGTCCATGTACATGTTTCTATTCACTGTTATAGGTGTAGCTCCAGGCAGCACATGTGGGTGACTTGTAAGGAGTTTTTAATGTTCAGAAGTACCGACTTATTCCTGGGATGTGGTTAAATAATCATTTGCATTATTTCAATGAGGCAACTTACATATAGAAGGTCTGCCCTGTGGAAATGGCTGGGGTCATCGTGTCAGTGGTAACGACCTTTATGTACAGAGGGTATTCACAGATCTTTCCTGGGTTTTCTTTCCTCTGGTCCTTCAAAAGCTCCCAGTCCCCTGAACCACTGGGATTGTCACGGTCAAACCAGTTGGTCCAGCACACTGCAAGGAGCAATAAACGAGTGAGAGGACGACTGGGTAGGAAGCTGTAAAACTCTCCTAAATTAATGCTTATGCCACTGAATGGTTTAAAATACTTACCTGGCTCTTCTGGATCTTCTGGACCTTTTGGACCTTCTATATCTTCTGGACCGGGAACCCGCTGGTGGCTTTCTGGTAAAGGTTAACCTGTTAAACCCCGAGCCTGTTTTTCAGGTATCAGGCTCGAAAATGACATTCCCAGAACAAATGACCATATCTTCCCTTCTAAAAGGGTTAAATTAATAATCTTTGTTCTCAAAGTAATGATAAACCTGTGAGTTGGATGTAGAAAAGTCAGATTCAATATAGAGGTTTTTTATTTTAAAGGAAATTCAGATTGAACATGGTAAAAAACTGTAAATTATAGTGTCTGTCCAAAAAATATTTTGTAGCCTACTTATAGTGAAAACTAACCTTGGATGATGGGTTAGTAGACTAAAAGCTTTAGGAATCCAAAGTACAACATATAATAAGTACCCTGTATCAAGATTGATGCAAAACAAGTGATATTTGACCTTTTTATACAGATTTAGCAAAAAAAAACCTCTTCTGTGGCCATTTGGGTGGATTTTCCATATCTCTGGCCCCCCTTGCTGGATTTTGACATGTTACATCTCTTTCTAACCGTCAGAGTCAATGGAATCGAGGGGAACGCCCACATAGTCCTTATTTGGTAATGTGTGTGTTTTAGACTGCCGCATAGCCTAGACCGGAAGCAACAGCCACTCTGGTGGCTACCATTAGTAGCTAACTTTTGCTCTCCGATTTTTACATAAAAATGGAATTATGGATTATAAATGAAATCATTTTTTTATACAGAGACGTTAAAAAGCTATGGATTAACCGATTCAGCCACGTTTTTTCTGGTTTTAATGCCATTGAACACGTCTTTTGATCAGATTGACAGTTACGATGAGACGATCTCCCTAGAAGCTCCGTAAAGGTACGTGTTGTGATGTCTGTGTTTGCTTCCCCTGTCGCAAGTCCGGATCACTCAGTGATGATACTATATACCTAAATAATCTGTGGAACCTCAGCTTTAATCGGATATTTTGTATGTGCAGCTACGATAAGTAATAAGGGTACTTTTATCTTGAGTTCTGTGCCAATGTCCGTTAGCATTTTTCGCTAAGGGGTCATTTAGATGCTTCTTATTAGACTTGTGTTTTGTTTTGGTAAAAATGGTTTGTATCGTCAGTTAGCTGAGATTATTTCCGTTAATCTGGTATAACACATTAATAGGTTCTTAAATATTAAGATCCCCTGAGACCAGTGGCGTAGCCAGGAATTATTGTGTGGGTGGGCCTGGAGAAATGTAGGTGGGCCAGGGGGAGACTTATTAAGCGTGGGGTCTGAGCTGACACTTTATTAATGACTTTAATAATTTTATAATGCACTAATTGAACATAAGCATAAACTGTCGGCCAGTAGATGAACTGCAGTTTGTGGCACTTCCTTCTGGGCTTCCCAGCTCTGCGCTATGACGCGCTGATTGGCTGTGGGTGGGCCAGACGTGCATGTGGGTGGGCCCAGGCCCACCCGGGCCCACCCACAGCTACGCCACTGCCTGAGACACAGTGTCGTGAAAAAAAAGCCCAGGCCTGGGTTTAACCATAGGGTTTAACACATGTCGTTTTTATAATCAACCTACCCAAGAACAATGCGGCAACAATGGCAAAGGAGAAAATACAAAATGTAAAGTTTATTATGAAATACTGTAAATGCAGAACTTGTAAATCTACATAGAATGAAAGGAAATAAAATCCAAAATCAAACATTACCAATTTGATCATGATTGCAGAGGATCAGGGACCTTTAAAACTATAAGGGAAGTTTGAAATTAGGAATTTAAATCAACATGAACATTATCAAAATAAATGGAGTTGCTTGAAATAAAAAGAATGTGAGATGAACTTTCTATTTTATTTCAGTTTTAACTAGAAAACAGCTTTTAACTAATGCTGAAAATGTGTGTAAAGGTTGAAAGCTATAAAAAAAAGCATACCAATGCATTGCAGTACACACAATACACCTTAACATACTGTAAGGCCAAGGCAACACAGGAGTGGCTAAAGAAGAAGCACATTTAGGTGAGGGAGGGGCCTAGCCAGTCTCCGTACCTTAATCCCATAGAAAATCTTTGGAGGGAGATGAAGCTTTGAGATGCCAAGTATCAGCCTCAAAAACTTCAGGATTTGGAGAGGATCTTCAAAAAGTGGACCAGAATCCTTCCTGAGATGAGCACAAACCTGGAGACCAACTACAAGAAGCTTCTGACCTCTGTCTGTCCAATAAGGTTTTCTCCACCAAGTACTAAGACATGTTTTCCAAGGGGATCAAATACTTATTTCCCGCAGTTAAATGCATATAAATTTGTATCTTTTATATAATTTCAATTTCTGGATTTTCTTTTTGATATTCTTACTCTCACTGATAAAATAAACATGCCATTAAAATGATAGACTGTTCATTTATTTGTAAGTGGGCAAACAAAATCTGCAAGGGATTTCCTGCACTGTATGTCAGTGAGCGCCTGGTCAAATAGACAAAGCCCATCAAAGATCCCATCAAAAGGAAAAACCTCCCTCTATTCAGCCGGCCTCCAGTCCGAGAGAAGCCCAGGACCCAACAACAGCTCTCATCTCTGTAGAATGACTGTTCTCTGTTCTCTCTAGGCTGTACATTGTATCTGAGATACGTGATGGAAGTCTGGATTATTTTTTTGAGCATGAAAACCAGGCATGTCCACCATCATTGTCACAAATGGGCAAGCTGAGCACTGGTACCTAGTCAGATTGGTGGGCAGTTTGGAGGACCTGATTTCTTTACAAGAGAATGCATCTCACCCCACAGTACAGGTCATCATCCTTGAAGGGGCTGCTCTTGTGAACATGCTACGACCTGGTGCTGCATAGACGTTTTTTGATTATGTGCAGAAAGTGTTCTCACCATAATGACAGGACACATTGAGCCACCCAGTGTCATTCCTGGAAACTGGCCAGAGTTTCTGCACATTGAAGACAAGAAGGCTTGTTCTGTTCTCCTTCCTGGCAACCAGTGTGACAGCCCTCAACACTGGCAAACAAATAATCAGTATTTGCATCATGCACACATGAGGAGGCTGATAACCGCATCCTACTGTACCTAGGAGATACTGTGAAGGAAGGGAATAGCAAGGTGTCAATACGCACAGTTGACACAGATGTGGTAGTACTGGCAGTCACAGCAGCCCAATCCCCCAACATCACTGCTGTGGGTTACCTTTGGAGCTGGGAAGAGTTTTCGGCATTTAGCAGCTCATGAGATGGCGAGGTCACTAGGTCCAGATCGATGCATAGCCTTACTAATGTTCCATGAATTTACTGGATGTGACACCGTGTCATATTTTGGTGGCAGTGGCGTTTGATGATGTGGAAGAGGGGTGGAAGCAGGCCCGCCCTCCCCGCACGCAGATCACGCAGACTGGGTGGGGCCTCATCTTGGAGAGGGAGCCTCATCTGAAGCGCAAATGCGGCGCACCTTTATGCAAATTACTGTAAGCGCGCCACAGTTTCGCCGCTGCGAGGTTCCGGCGCGTGCTCCACTAGCACACACCCCCCCCACACACAGAGGGCCTCATCACATAACTTTGCGTGGGCCCACAAGTTGGCCAGGGGCGGCCCTGGGTGGAAGAGTAAGGCCACAGGTAGATGGTAAGTTTACTGGACCACATTACCAGAAGCGACCCAGGCCTGTCGCAAACTCCTACGCTGTGGATGCAAAAAGGGGTGCAGTGGACAATTTTCTAATGTGTCAAGGCAGCAATTCAGTGCACTGCCCTTGCCACTGTGGTGGACTGTGTTTTCAGGACTAACTCTGCATTTAGTTGAAAACCTGTAATATTACATGTATATTATGTAACATGTATTACCATTGGCCCCCTTGGACAAATATGCGATGGCCCTATAGCCAAAAATATTCCTTAGGGCATGCTCTAACAGTGTGCCAAAGTTCATGTTTTTATCATCAAAAGCACAATTCTTTCACATATCTGTTGGACTAAAAGGTCTGTTGATCAGCCAGAGAAAAAGGGTCAACTTCAGGTCAGCGTAACCTCAATATGAACACAACAATAACTTTTCACGGATACTTGATACATCTAGCTTGCTCAGAACTTGATTTTGTACAAAACAACCTCTGAAAATATGGCAAGCCGATTTAGCTTTTATTCATTTAAAAAAATGTATTCTTACTAGTAAGAATGTTTATTTCTGATATCAAAAACTGCATTTTAACTAGTTATAATGCAAATTCTTGATATCACAAATTAAATTCATATCAGAAATGCGATTTTAACTAGTGAGATTTGCATCGTTTTTCTCATTCATTTCAATGGGAGTTTGAATTTGAACTAGTTAAAATGCCAATTTCTGTTATCAGTAATTCAATTGTTACTAGTTACAATTGAACTAGTGATATGGAAGCAAACAAGAGACAGAAGTATTTGAATTGTATTAGACACCGAATTTATAACATTGAAAATAATTACTTTGAAAATCATGTATCTAAATGTTTTTGCTCCGAATTTACCTATGTGAAATAAAAATGTAAAAATTCAAGTGAAAAAAATTCGAATGTTCAAATTCAGATCCCAAAAATTCGACGTCAAAAAATTCGATGTATAAAATTCGATGCAGCATCATCCGGGCTACGCAGACAGGATAAGCAATCGAGCCCTAATGCAACTCCGACTTCTGGCCTATCAGAGCACGGCTTTGTCAGTCATGTGATCACAACAACCCGGGAGAAAAATGACGGAGAACAGCGGGGCTCGCCGCTCGGGTAAGTAGTCAGTTTGTGCTCTTTATTTTACAAGCAGTGAGGGCTCGACAGCATTTGTATCTTACATTAGCTAGCTAAATGAGTGAAGTAGCCTTGTGCCTTGCTGTTAGCAAGCTCCGTTACCATTAATTGAAGTGAATCACAACGTGTGTGTGTGTGTGGGTTGGTTGGTTGGGGGTGACGGTTTGCAAAGTAACGTAACGATCACTTCGGTTAGATAAGTCAAGTAGACCATGCTACACTATACGAAATACTCTCTTACAAAAGCCCTGCATTTTAACATGTTAATGTTACTTTAGTAAAAGTATGCTAGTATAATTAGGAAAGTGTTGTTAGACACAAGTAGACACAAGTTATACTATTATATTATATCATTTGATTTATTGTTATTACCGATGCACGAGTTGACTTAACTGTTGTAGTTGGAGCTCATTTTGAACAATGAGCTAACTAATTATTACTTTCATAATGGTGTAATGTGCCAACTATTTTCTACATTAATAGATGAAGGTCTGGTTTGTTCAAACTCTCAAAATAGTAGGACCAGAGTCCTAGAGACTCTAGGGCTCTGAGTAGGACATGCTATCATAATTAGTCCGAAGTGACACCTTTACAATGTTAAAGCTGTTAGATAAATGTAGTGACGTAAAAACTAAAGTATTCAAGATAGTGTAGTGAAAAAGAGATGTTTTTTTTTAAAAATGTTACCAAAACAAAATCTCTTGTTTTGGACTGACAGTAATAATTCAAGAAATAGTAGATAAATAAATACACACATCAATTTGTTGTGGATGGAACACAACAAATGGTGCTCTTACCTGTGATGCCTCCTCCAAACATTATAACCAGACTGTATCATTCAAACTATAAGTAACAGTTCTAGCTACTTGACTTCAGACAAACAATTCAAAAGACAAAATCAACACAATTTATTGAAAGACCAATCTTTATTTCTCTCCTTTTGTTTGTGTTATTAAACCCTGTCAATCTAAAAAACTGAGCAACTCAACAGTTAACTTTATATTTCTTATTGTCCAAAGCATCTATTACACTATTTGTTCCCCTCTCATATTCACACGATGGATGATTAGAGACTTTGGGGGAAACCTCAGCTTTATGAACGTCCTGTCTGTTGCTTTGGCCGGAGAGGGCTGAGGGTCTTTCCCTCCTCGCAGGGAAAGACCCTGCAGGCCTGAGGGAGGAGGACCAGACCTGATGGAGGAGGACCTGCACCAGCTGCACCTACAGAACTTAGCCCATGCTGGGCATAGCTGTTACCACCTGCACAGGCCTAGCCTGTCAATTAACAGATTAACATTTAGTGTAACTTATGTATATTATTTCGTTTTTATTTTAAAAAAATGGTGATGGTTCATGCTTGATAACTTTTAGTTCACATTTCAATAAATTGTATTTGCACTCCTTTTGTCCGTTATTCTTGCTGAAAATGTTAGATTACACATTCACATCTGAATGAAGATTGGCACCATTTACTTGTGACGTTGCAAACTCGGCGGCACAAGGCACAAGTGATGTGAAGCTCATAAAGTGAGGCAAATGCATTTGATCAGCTGACTTTTTTTTTTTGCCAAACTTTATAGGCCTGACAATAATCACACTGTCTCTGAGGTGCAACGTAAAACACAAAACAACACAAATGAAGTTCTTGTTAGACTACAAAACTAGTCAGTGTGCAGGTCTTTGTGTTACAATACAAGTGTCTCTTAGTGAATGTCCTGTACTGCTCTTAAATCTCATAACATCAGCTTCTCCTTTCCCTCTTGGATGTTCTTCTGGACCCTCAGAGAAAGAGAAAATGGTGAAGCAGTCCTGTCTCTCAGGCGTGTCCTTTCCTAACAGAAATATCAAGAAACATATTATTGCAGAGCAAGTGTGTTATTTAAGAAAGAGGTGTGTTTGTTTGTTCATAAATATAATGATTTTCTTATTTGAATGTGTTTTTTTAAATCCAACAGTGTACTACAAAGATAATCAGTTTATGAATAAACCGTTCTAAATTCATCAACATTGAAATAAATGTATTATTAAAATAATATTTAACTGTTATCAAAACTTAGTGCAACTGTAGAAGCTTGCTCTGTCCGGTTGTCTCACTGAAAGACAAAGGGTCGCAGTTCTCACTATGTTCAATAATATTTGCCTTAAATACATTGAAATGTGAAAGTTGAACAAAAAAGTGATGTTGCTTGGTAAAATGTAACCTTTAGCTAAGAAAGTGCTCTCAACATCACTGATGTGTAGGTGATCTAGTATTCAGTCATGTTTAATGGCATGTATATCAGTGTATTAGAGTAATTACTTTATGCATTCTTTGTAAAGTATGAAAAAGGTATATGCACCTTGTAATCCGTGCTGAAGTTCTCTGCTGTGATGAGTCCAGATCTGTCTCTCCTCCTCTGGTCCAGCCTGTCTGGATCACCTTGAGGACACTTTGAACAAACAGATGTAAAGTTACATGCGTGGCTTACAGACTTCTTTACATGCAAACAACTTTTTTATCTTCTTTTAAAAACAGGTCATAATCTTATTGTTATACTTAAGAAATTGCTGGATATCACAGTCCTTATACTGTATCAGTTTGATTGAGCATTATTGTGTAGGTCCTATTTATTTTACTGTTACTTTGGATGAGGTTTTCATGAGTCAGTCAAATTAATTTGTTTTCATGCCATATTCATATGCATCACACACGTGAGGGTAAGACACAAACCTATTAAACAAATGCAATGGATAAGCTTCATTTCCACTGAAGTCACAGATAACGTCATATCTACTATTTAAACATAATTTCCTTGTCACTAAAGCATTGACTACGCTATTCATCGTCCTTAAATGCAGGCATTAAGTTACATGTTCCGTTGTACAGCCACGATAAGGCTGTTTCTCAAGTGTGATGATAATACAATTAAAAGAGGCATTGGTAATAATATTAAAAACAACAATGTTTGGGTCGGATAGGCGGTTAGCTGCAATAAATAACTCCAGTTCAACAAACCATATTATAATATCTAAGGGAGCGTTATTTCTGGACCATCTTGAAATGTGACGTTCATATTTTAAAGATACACACATTTCATTGTGAGGTTGATTTAATATACACTAAGCCTCTCTTCAACAATACGTTGACGTTAGCTAGTCTATTTTATGCTATAGTAGAGCATAGCGAATTTAAATGAACCTTAACAATGCATACAGTAACCTAACTAGCAAACTAACTGTAATGGAAACTTCTGTGTAGCTATGCAGTGGGAGTCACCGACTCAGGAAGGAGACACGGGAAGAGCAGTAGCTTTGATGTCAAACACATGATGGTTTATTTGGAGTTAACGGCCGGAGGATTCACATCACAAGTCCAAGAGTCAGAGGTTCTGACTTCACGGTAGAGTTGCCACGTCAATTCTGGAGAGCCTCTCTCTTGCCAGCCCATCTAACTGGTTTCGCAGAGAGTAAACAACATATTTTGAGGAGATAGCCTAAACAGTGTGGGAACACAGAGCTACTTGCCTCGGACACCTATGACCTCGAAGATTTTACCTTGGAGTCCACAAATACAGAGAAGGAAGTGTCCCAGTGTACCCACAACACAGACCATCTGTATCCCAGTATTGACCGGTCACAGAATGGGAACAATAACATTATTGGCTAAGCCGCCTGTGTCCTTAAAGAAGGTAAACAGACATCAAGGTTTGTCCTGTATGTTACTAATTGGCGTCTTATGATAATTATTTCCACAACAGTCCACTCTTTTTATCATTTATGATAACCTAAAAACATTAGTCTAATAATAATTTGGTCAATAATTAACTCAATAGGCGTCTCCAGATTTGAGTGTGGTCTCACCTTACATTAATTACATCACAAAGTAGAATAAGATTGAAACATTCAATCACAATGATTGATACAGCCAATCATAATAGGAAAAATCATCTCTCATCAGTGTTTGATCATCGTTTGTCAAAAGCATAATAATGAACACACATAAAACACAGGTGCACAATGGCTAAATATTTGTTTTTAAACTAATATATTTGATCATTTACCATTAGTTAATTTCATTCATCAAACTATAAAATCAAAACCAGCTTGCCGCTTTAAAGATTTACTTCAAGGCAATCACGAGTCAAAAGCATTTTAAAACTCAGGATCGTAAGAGATCCAGCTACAAATTCACAGTTAGAGTATAGAATTCACAATGGTGATTTGATCAATCTGTAATCTGCAAAAGTGCAGTGTCCTCAATTTTAGGATTACTTTTACGTTTACTTAAATACGCTTTAGTCAAGAGTAAGGCACTTAGTGAAATCAATACATTCATTTTAGTCAAGTACATTGTTCAAAATCTGAAAAGGAAAAGTTAGGCAAATATTCAAAGACTTTTGTAAAAACCTGGAAAGGAAGGATTAAACATTTTTAAACCTTGAATTATTACATTTGTAAATGCTACCACTGATCTGTACCAAATTAAGTCTATCAAGTATTCCTATTAGCCATACTTACCTGAGCTACTTATGGTACTTGGAAAGGATTCTTCTGTGTTTATCTAATGTTGAGAATATCTATTTCTTTAAATTATACTTCTCTAATTTGAGGATCAAATATGCTACATAATTGTTATATGAAATATTATAAATATTTGTTTTGGGCCAAAACTGAAATTAATCCAGTACTTGAAACATCATTGTAGGTCTTTCTATGCATGGATAATACATTAAAGAGTAGTGTTGTTAAGCCTGATTGCTGGATTCAAATCCACTAGAGTGCATGTACCTATCCAGAGGGGAGCCAGAACTTGATAGAGCTTGTCGCCGCACAACCAAACGTAATCTTGTGGCGAGCTAAACCCCACATCACTGGGCCAGGCCAGTTGTATTGCTCACGGTTGCATTGTCCCAGGCGAGCCGTCATCACGAGGTGGGAATGCTCCATGGGGTGTGTGTGTGTATTCCTTCGGTCGATGTTGTGACACGGACAGTCAGACTCCGCACACCGGTAACACAAACGAGGAACCAGAGAGCATATGGAACCGCTCAGCTGGCACTTGCTCGTGATACCTTGTGTGTAGTGTGTTTTGGTGTATGTAGTGCAAGTGTGGTGCAAGTTGGTGATTAGGACACATCACTTGTTGTCATCTACTTTTGTTGGTGACTAGGACACGTCACTTGTTGTCATCTACTTCTGTTGGTGATTAGGACACATCACTTGTTGTCATCTACTTCTGTTGGTGATTAGGACACATCACTTGTTGTCATCTACTTTTGTTGGTGACTAGGACACGTCACTTGTTGTCTTCTGCTTCTACCGTTTCTCCTTTCCTGTGACTACGACCTTGCAGTGTCTGGCGTGGACCCACGTAGCTCTCTCTCTGACCCTTGGCCTTCAGAGCTGTCCTACTGTAGTTATTGGGTTAACACTTGATAGGGATGTTTTCCTGAGTGCAGACAACTCAAGGTAATGGATTAGCACATTATCATTTAAATACAAAAATAGGATAGGCCCCTCAGAATTATTTGGGAGCCTTCCTGAGACATGCACATGCATAAATGTAAGGTTTGTGTTAGTCATTTAACATGCAAGAATCATAAACTCATCAGTCCAAAGTCGAGAAATGTTATTGTAATTTAAAAGTGAGCTAGTCCCTGTGGATATAACCCCTTCTCAATGATTCTAAATGTTATATTAATTCACCATTTACCATTTGATAAAAGATTAGTTTATCAGAAATATTTTCCTCTTCCATAAAACATAGGTTTGAGAAATAAATGTTCCAATATAAAATCAATTACTCAATATAATTGACTCTTCCCTCCCTTTTCTTACATATGTCACATATGAAATAATAACTTAGGAGTCTATTTAAGCATGGTGTAATCTATTACTCGAGAAGACTCAGTATCACCTGTGTGCAGCTTACAAAAAAACAAACAATTGTGAGAAACATATATTATGCAGAAAATGCATACCTTTGTTAAAAAAACAAAGCATATCTGATTTGGGAGGAAAAGCTTCTTCCCCTTAACATCTGAGTCACTACTGATGGCATAGCATAAATGATATTGGGTGTCTGAGGGTGTTATTACTGAGGAATGTCAAACACATTCAAAACCTTACATTTGAATACAGGTTTGCATTCCTTCTCTTAAAATGACGTTATCATTTGAAACAATAAAAGCTAATTGTTTTGATGTAGAATCTATCAATTGAATTGTTAGAGCAGAACAGAATGGTCGTATTGTAGCCTGAGTACCGTGCAGCCTTCAGTTTCACCAGGTGGAAACATTGTCCATATAATGTGAATACATGTAGAACTAGACCTTAAGAGGCCCCTGACATTTAGGCCTATTTTAAAAAATAGTAGGGGCTTTTAACAGCTTGCCAACCTACAGGCATCCTCTGCATAGCAGTATGAATAGCCTTAAAAAAACAACCCACTCTGCGGTAACGAGAGTCATATTTCTGAACCAAATGCCCTAAGTTAAGCCGTTAGTCCCATCTGACTGACCCAAGGGTTGGTGCTGGTGTGACCGGGAGGCTTCCAGGTGTTCAGATGTCAAGCTTTCAGTTCATGGCTTGGTGGGGGGAGTGGCCCACGTTAGACAGTATTGTTCAGTCTGAGGAGCGGCATTGTCTCTGGAAGCAGGTAATGGTGTCCATTCTCAGACCAGACCATTAATGTCATTTCATGTAGAGCAGCCATAGCATCTCTGTGACTGCACTCAGAACTGTCAGAACTGGGTGATTCTTAGTGAAGCCGTCCAAGGCCATAGACAGAATGGAACCACGTACCAACAAAAGGGACACAAGGTCATCAATGTCTCTCTTTACCATTGGCCTAATTGCACAACAAATTAGTGGGAAAAATGTGGAGCACTAATCCATCATCATGTGAAATGTTGAGTTCATCTAAATAATTCCTTATGGGTTGAAATCAAATTAACATTAGAACTAAAGTCAGTCAAAATTGGACTTTGCACAGGTCAGAATCTAAGCAATACACCATTTCCCCAGCTCTGTAATGAAAAGGATAAGAAGATTAGGTACTTTACAGGAGTGTTCCACACCCAAACATGCACACGTATCTTATTCTAGTAGAGATTAGAGGACAAGGTCTAATGTCGTGAACAAAATGATCAAGTCAAAGTTATTTTGTTTATTGTTATGTACCTAATTTAATTTAATAATTAATCTTGAATTACTAATAACTTTAAAGAAGGCAACAATTTACAATTTGGATAAAGTGATTACTCATCCAAAGTGTGTGTGTGTGTGTGTGTGCTTGTCTGCCCAAGGTTTAAAACATTTGGGACAGTACAGCAGTGAGAATGTTATGAGAACCAATCTGTTGTTTATACTAAACTCGAAGGAAGCTAGACTGGAACATTTTAAATAAATCAAAACACTTGCACATTAATTAAATACATTTCACATTTAGCTCGAGCTGGGTTCAATACTTTTCTTTATGGTATTTAAAATTGGGCTCGAGTAGAACCCCTGGATTTGGCTTGCAACACAAAGTGATACTGATCTCTGTAGGACTTGGAAGTGTTATGATTCAAAGTGCCTGTGAAAGAGAGGCCCTTGGAAAACAACACCTATTTTGTAACTGTAATTACTTATTTTAAAGAAATTGCAACATTATACTTTTAAAGAATTGCTCAATTAATTTAACACATTTATTATGCACACAATAAAAACTTCAACAAATATATTGATCCTGGCTTAACCAGCGACCTTTACTCTGTTGTTCATAAGCTCGGTTTCAGAAAACTTGTCAGTAGTTTAACAACTATTTGAATTTTAGTAATGTCTATAGAGACCAATTGGTTGATACTAGAAATATTTTCAAGCAGTTTAATAAATAATGTTAAACTATTTTTAAAACTGTAATTGAACTTCAACTTATATTAATTACCTGATTCCAGTGGCCAGTTGGAACAGAGTAATTAACACAGTTTCCATTTTGCTGCAACAGCGCAAAAGGTTTCAACAACAATTAGTATTATGTCTGAGTCTAGTTCTGCTTATCTGCTTTGTTTCGGAATGTGTTCAATACATTACGTTTTTATTCATTATTACTATACAATACATAGATTAAGAATAAATGAAACAAATAATACAACATTGACCTAAAACCAGATTTTGCAACTCTGATCTCCTCAGGCAAGTCTCTGAGGGTCTCGGGGCGCAGGACGGGCATAGGGTTTATACAAGGTCACAAAGATATCTTAACATACCAGCAATACCATTTAAGAATGGATTCTTAAAGCAATATAATCTTATTTTCTTCTTACACCTAGCGCTCACCCTGAACAGTGTGCTTCTTGTTTACATGTTCCCCTGCACTCAGAGGCAGGACATAAAAACACTTTTTATTTTTCTCAGGTCATTTACTTTTGGTGAGATAACTACAGTTTAGTTCATTTTACCCTGTCTATGGACTGATTCATTATTGTTACAAAACATACACAAGACGGCGGGACAAACCAATATAGACCCCCCATACAAACAATCAGACAAACAAAACATGAACTCGTAATAAACACCAGCGCGACAGCAAAGCTCATCCAGCTCAATTTAGTCCGGATTTTAGAGATCTTAGAGGGAGGGGGGAATTCTCTCCAGTGCGGCGTCTTCTCACGCCTCACCCTTGTATACAAGTTATTTATCGGTGCCTGAAAGCCGTCCAAGAGTGATAACTAGCTTATCCTCTTGCGACAACCACTAGGCTATTTGTTTCTAGTGGCGCTGTGCCCCCCCGATCGGAGCCCACAGACTTTTCCCTGCCCTTTCTCTCCAAACAACAGCTCAGTTGACTGTAGTCCGTACGACCAGCCTATATCTACTCGCCATCGAGTTCACCTCAAGGTGAAACACAGTTTGCCTATGCTTGCTTGCCACTACACACCTCTGATCAATTAGCCTATAATTTTATGTATGCACTCCTGACCGCCACCTGCTCCAGAGAGCCGTAGCACATCGGGTGATGCACGCACCTCGCGCTGGCCCGTCTAACCATGAGAAAAGCGGTCCTAAACAACGAGTGCTTTTAGACCGTCCCGTTTGAAGGACGGTGGTGCCGTGAGTTAAAACCTATAGGCAATAAGCTGTGACTTTCTCCCTCTCAGCCTGCACTGCTCCAGCCCCACACACACACGGTGAGGTTTCTTTTACACACACACACACACACAAGCCTGCAGCTGGAGCCGTGTTGTTACAGAGAGGTGATAGCAGCAAATATCTTTGGCTGCTTATTTTCAACTGCTGTGCTTAGCCACTAAGACCCTCAAAATCCGGCGATTTGTCCAATACAAATCTTTTACATTGCTTTCAATTCACACAGAAGCTCCACCTCACTGATGCTCTTTCCTTAAGGTATCTCTAAACATGAGCTGTGTATGCCTGTATGGCACTTCCGTCCCGAGCAGCACACACAGAGGAAATGAGCCAGGACTGAGTCCCCAGACACTGATCTCCTGGGTTATTCATCCCCAAATGTTCATTAACCAAAAGGAAACGCAGCCGATCAGTTTCACAGGTAATTTTAGGATACCGTCAATCACAGATTCTGATAAGGCAATGTCCAAAGTAGATTTGAAAATCACACTTACCACAATCTGTAGATTTATTGGCACCCTGCCGACAACGCCAATTTGTAATGGAAACTTCTGTGTAGCTATGCAGTGGGAGTCACCGACTCAGGAAGGAGACACGGGAAGAGCAGTAGCTTTGATGTCAAACACATGATGGTTTATTTGGAGTTAACGGCCGGAGGATTCACATCACAAGTCCAAGAGTCAGAGGTTCTGACTTCACGGTAGAGTTGCCACGTCAATTCTGGAGAGCCTCTCTCTTGCCAGCCCATCTAACTGGTTTCGCAGAGAGTAAACAACATATTTTGAGGAGATAGCCTAAACAGTGTGGGAACACAGAGCTACTTGCCTCGGACACCTATGACCTCGAAGATTTTACCTTGGAGTCCACAAATACAGAGAAGGAAGTGTCCCAGTGTACCCACAACACAGACCATCTGTATCCCAGTATTGACCGGTCACAGAATGGGAACAATAACATTATTGGCTAAGCCGCCTGTGTCCTTAAAGAAGGTAAACAGACATCAAGGTTTGTCCTGTATGTTACTAATTGGCGTCTTATGATAATTATTTCCACAACACTAACTATCTAACGTACAAGGATGACCTTATTTTAGCAACCTCGCACAGAAGCCTTTTTGTATACAGTAGCATCCCACTTAATGTTTTACACTCTTGGATGCTACGCATAGCATCGTTAGCACAGATGGAGCTACGATTGCTCAAATGCTAACCCAACTCTAAACATTCATTAACGTTAGCTTAATAAAAACACCAGTAACATAACATAAAGTACGCAGGGTTGACTTACCGAATAAATTGCATTCATGGACGGTCTGTTTCAACCGCAGATAAATCCTATATTTGCATGACGAATAGTCCACCAGGAGCCAACACAACAAACACGGCCGAGTTCAAGTAGTGTTCTCCTCATGCGCTGAGCCGCTGTAGCATCACGGAGCTAACAGTGAGACAGAGGAGCTAGGAGCAGCAGTCCCGTTGTCATGAAGGGGGAATCTAACTATATACAGAATATGTTTTTGTGGATCCAGGCTAGAAACATGTTCATTTTCTGATGTTAAGTTGGACATTTTAACATAGGGTCTACGGGAATTGCTCCCATCTGCATCCATCGCCTACAGTTTGCAGCATTGGGCTTCACCGCACTGTCCCGGGGTTTGCCGCTTGGCTCTGATAGGCCAGAAGTCGGTTTGATTGCATTCGGACTCGATTGCTTATCCTGTCTGAGTAGCCCGGATGAGGCTGCATCGCAATTTTTGACGTCGAATTTTATACACCGAAATATTTGACATAGAATTTTAAACACCGAAATATTTGACGTCGAATTTTTTTCACTTGAATTTTTGGGATCTGAAGTTGAACATTCGAATTTTTTTAACTTGAATTTTTACATTTTTATTTCACATAGGTAAATTCGGAGCAAAAACATTCGTATACATGATTTTCAAAGTAATTATTTTCAATGCTATAAATTCGGTGTCTAATAAAATTCAAATACTTCTGTCTCTTGTTTGCTTCCATAGCGATACCAGCGAGTCGCCTCGCCGCGCCTCGCTCTCAAGGCTGCGGGCGTCTTTGTCCCGCGAGATTTCAACGTCTCATGTAGGCGAGCCTCCAGAGCAAGTCGGACAAAATGACTAACCATCATGCAACGCACGAGCAAGACGTTGATCGAAATTGCGCAGGTCTGCGCAGGTCTCGCTTGTCTCAAACAAGCCTACTGACTCTTTCAGTCAGATTTACAAATATTAGGCTATATTCTGACCTTAATCGAAATATTCTGTTATTTTCAAAAGCTTTTTTGGTCTGATGTTTCGATTCATTTTAAACAGACCGTTCAACAAAAGGATACCCACAATCTAAATATTGGATTGTTCTTTCTTAGTAAGATCCAATTTTCATTACCAATGTGGTCTTACCTTGACTTGAAGATGAAGTCCATGCTATCCTTCTGGACAACAATCTCTATTACTTTTTTGTAAAAGTCCTCCATATCTTCCTCTAGTTTCAAAAGTCTAGTTTGTTGTTCGCGTCTATACCGTCTCTGCGTAGAATAACAGTAGCAACAAGGACCTGTGGGCTCACGTGTGCCCCCTTCAGTGCGGCAGAGGTTATGGCTGCCTCCCCTGTTGCTTTTTTCATTGCCGTTGTACGGCGAGCCTAAATATCATATATACGTGAAATAAGTTATTTAGAGACTATGGATGGCGAGGATAAATGTAATAAAGGGATCTACAAACATTACATTGGTGACATACAGTGAGATGGTGCAGGTGTCACATGGCAATATATTTTAATTATCCATTATTGCATGGCTTTAAGTGTAGTGTGTTTTATACCTTTTTATTGTGTGATTTTACTCTGAAATGTGTTTGCCTTTTTAACTGGTTTTAACTTCCTGCTGCATGCTTTTATTTTGAAATGTTTTGGATTGGCCTTGCCACGCTGATTGACAATGAGTGACCACACCTGGAGCCAATTTACACACCTATAAAGGGAAGGAGAAGAGCAGCAGAGGAGGGACGGAAACTGAGAGAGGCTGAAGGGCACAGCAGAGGCTGAAGGGCACAGCAGAGGCGGAGCGCACCAGGAGCAGAGACGGAAACTGAGACTGAAGGAGACAGCAGAAGCAGAACGCACCAGGCACACGCAATAAAGGGATTAAAAGACACAGCAGTCCGAGAGAGGGTCGACGGAGCACCTTTACAGCCCTGGAAAGACTGGTTTTGAGAAAATACTTTTAAACCCTTTTAACATTCGAATTCTTTGTATTGTTTTAACTATGTTTAATTGTATTTTAACATAGTTTTAGACTATCTTTTTACTGAGATTATATTTTAGACAGCTCTGATTTTAGTTTTCTTAGTAAAGAAGTTATGTTCTACTGAATAAATCATTGCGTTTTAAACTTAATAGTTGGCTCCTTGATTACCCAGTTTTGCTCTCCACCTGATTTAAAAGAACCCTTTCCCTCTCCTTAAATTATTACCCCTCCTTTACATATGCTATGTCGAGGATGATAGTCACACCGCTACTCACTGCTCTGGGGTCTGGGCTTTTGTTCTATGGACCACCGAGCACACCGATTGGGGGTTTACACTATGGGACGACAAAACAAACATCAAAGGGAGATTGTCTATCTCCAAGGTAAATTCCTCGAGCCCCGTTATCCTGTTGCAATTCCAGGAGGCCCGCAAATCAGACGGAGGTTATTATGTTGTCTGTATGTATGTATCCGGCGCCGACCCGTGCGGCGCATTTTACATAGACATCGTAACCAAGATTCAAACCCCCGAACCAGAGAGGAAGGGTAAGCAGCCTTTGACGCAACTTTTGACATCCATAGGTACATCCACGTTTCTAAAACGTAACCCGTACGTAGGCAATAACGACCATAGCAACATTGATCAGGTTCAGGCCGGTAATGGTATCACCGGTAACGTCTGGTGGCATACTCTAAGATCATTCCTGCAGGCGGCAGGACAAAATGGGTCATGTTATGCATGCACCCTGTTTCCCCATGACTCATCAATGTCCGTGCCAGTTCGTCCACGCTCTCTGACCCGGGTTGAACAGCTCTGCGCGTTTATGGCTCTAACAAGGCCCGTCAAGGGGGAAGACCGTGTAACCGAGTGGCGTTATGCCAGGTCACTTCCACCACCATGCAGTGATCGGTCCAACTCCTCACTGCGTTCGTCTGCATTTGATATCACATACGCAAAGTACCAACCTGTCAGCCACGTGCACCCTAGCCATTTGAGAGGAATGGAACACAACCTCTGCATCCGGAGGGAGTACCGGAAAACGTCTCTTACACCACCTTACTTTTTCCTAGGCACCACTACCGGTTGTATGCGTATCTTGCGCAGCACATGCGGTCAGGGTATTCACAATATCTCGGGTTGTCGCATACCAGGCGCCCCGAACAGGGAGTATTCTAACCGTGCATTCCCTGAGATTAACCATACTCCCCTCCACGTGGCCTGGCCCAGTGATTCTGGGTTTAGCGCACCACAAGATTATGTTTGGTTGTGCGGCGACAAGCTCTATCAAGTAGGGGTGTAACGGTTCACAAACATTTCGGTTCGGTACGTACCTCGGTTTTTAGGTCACGGTTCGGTTCGGTACGTTTTCGGTACAGCAGAAAAAATTATCACAAAACATAACATATTTTTTAAAAATGATTATTAAACTGTGACTAATGTATTCACTCAAATAAATACAAAATATAATAAAATAAACATTAAGGTGCAGCATTTCGATGAACTGAAATAATCTGTATTTGAACTGTACTGTACTAGTACATAAGCAGCCAGTTTGACATTATGACTTGCTTGTCATTGTATTTTCATGTTTTTTTTTAAAGAAAAATGTACTTGTCCACATTGCTTGCCGAAAGGGCAGATATGCTGGCACTAACAATGTCTCCTGCTGTGGAGAACACCCTCTCTAGGGACAGAGGTAGCAGATACAGCCAGGTAGTGCGTTGCTAACATGGCAACATAAGGATATTTGGCGTTTGTAATAGCTTTGGCTTGGTCTGAACTTTTTGCGAGTGGTGGAGGCTTACATGCTAGTGGCTCATCTCACAATGTCGCTTGGGGCCCCAAGTTGGCCAGGGGCGGCCCTGGTTACACCCCTACTATCAAGTTCTGGCTCCCCTCTGGGTAGGTACATGCACTCTAGTGGATTTAAATCCAGCAGTCACTGTCCTCACATCCTTAAAGAGCCTGTGACACGAGTTTCCCCCATCATCCAAACCCTTCAATTTGAGTAAATATTGTCCCCTTGAAAACCGTTACTGAACTGATTTTGGATATTTGTACTTTGATAACCATTAATCTGCCCTTCAATGTTGACCATTTTCTGGATCTGCTCGGGGATTCTTCAAGTCCCGCCAAATTACGTGTGACGTCATTGCGGGCACAGCGCTCCAGCTGCACCGTTCAGGATCCCAGCATCTGCATGTAAACGCACGATGGTGCACACAGCAGCAAGCTCAGACAGCTCAGACAGTTTCATTTTGAACGTGTCTGAGAGCTCATATGAGGCTGAAGGATCGGTTTATGTTGTATCTGTTAGAAGTTTAGGAATTAGGTGCGTCAATATGGGCGATCATACGGTCATGTAGCCAGTGGTGGAATGGGACTAAAAATCATCCCGGGACTCTCGACCGGCCCACTTCGGTACCGCTAGTAAATTGTCAACGGGGGGAGTGGGGGATGTCAGGGGCGGCGGGTGCTGTAGATAGTAAATGTAAATATGTAAATATTTGTGTCACTGCATCCTGGTAAAATACAAATATAATGCAATGTGTGTGTCTTTGACATTAGCGCTGCCAGCCACCTGTGCCCTGTACTTCGAAGCCAGTTCAACATACCCTGGATATGTTTGAGTAACAAACTAACAACAACAAACTAACAAACGAGATCTCGCTAAGCGGTCCTACGACGCTGGTTATCAACTCGGTAAATCAAGCCAGGGTTTTCTCTCACCAGCTGAGAGCGCGTTCACGTCTAAGACACGAGTGGATCTGATTTTAATTACATTTGACTCGAGTGTTTCGTCAACATAATGTGTTGCTAAAAATAATACTTCTGCATACACTATGTGACACTGTAAGTGTTGCACGGCCAGATACGGCTGATAAGGAAATATATGATATATTATGATATTATATGATCGATGATCTGATTGATGATGTAATATGAATGATAAGTGCGACACGTCGACGTCTTCTCTGCATAGAGAAAAACTGTATTTCCTTTATCCTGTAATATGACTTGAGAGATTTAAACTCTGCACACTGAGTTGATCTCTTTTCTATAGACGCCGGAGGCGGGCAGCGTCAGGTAAAAAAAGTTATTTAGCCTTTCCAAACCTGAGCCTCACGCGCCGCCTATGGGGGATGTGCTAGTGACTTATCCGACCGGCCCACTTCGGTACCGGCCCATCGGGATTCGTCCCGATGGCCAGTCCGCGACTGCACCCAGCCCACGTAAACTGTCAACGGGGGGAGCCTCGCTGCGGGGAAACGGTGGACCTAGTGTCCCGATCGGAGTGGGAATAATAATAATAATAATCCGTGCCTTTTATCCATTAATTTCCCCAACATTGTGGTGAAAAAAACACACGTTTAATCCATGTTGGTGTACTACAACTACAAAAAGCATCGGTTTGTTTTCTCATCAGGAAATGCAGACCGGCACAAACAAACGATTTTTAATCATCATTCTCACGATCATTTAATCTATCATATGTTCGCCGAATTGACATGAAAGCACTAATACATGTAGTTTCATCCACTTGAGTTTACAACTACAAAAATAATCGATTTGTTTTTATATCACATCCTACGGGAGGAAATTCAGTAGCTCTCACTACCGATTTTTAATCCTAATGTAATCATCATCTTCACCACGATCATTTATGTTTATGTTCGCCGAATTGACATGAAAGCACTGACAAATATGAATATACTGTAGTCAACTTCATTAAAACGTTATTAACGTGCCTAAACTCAGTAATTCACCATTTCTACGCATGACAACAAACTTTGTCCGTGTTTGGCTCTCTCGCCGCACAGTGAAGCGTTCCCGCATTGACGTCACTTCCGGCTTCCCCCAAAACTTCAAATGAGTCGAAGGAATTTCCCAGCGATGTTCGAAATTATTGATATTTAACGGAACGGTATCGCTTTTTCTTTTTTAAACTGACGGTTCGAGATTACTAGTAGCCCAATATTTCATTGCACAACAGTTGTTGGGATGCTGTCACAGGCTCTTTAATGTACACGACACATCATTACACAGAGTTCCAACACCCTGACCACCACAAGGTAAAAAGAGATCTGACGTCCGCTGGGGCTAAATTCGTTGGCGGTCTGTTTCCATGGTGGGGCACAGTAAACAACGCCCATAAGGTAGATGCCTTACACGTTCGTCTGGAGAACCTCGGTAAGTTTGAAGCTCTGACAAGCATTAAACTATAAGTATGTTTATTTAAATGGAAAGGTCCATCCTTAGTTTCTTGCTAGAGTGACTTTGGAGACCGAAAGTCTTAGTTTACGGTGGAAACAGGATGATCTCCTGAACAAACTGGTTTGCATACGTATACTCTTTGCCGGGAACTGATACTTAGTTAACCCCTAACTCTAACCCCAATTTAATTACATTATCAAACAACAAGCAAATTCATAATCTCCTTAAAGAGCTGAATATTTTGAGTTGAAGGGTTTCTGCTGCTTAACATATGCTGAAGTAGATAGTACTTGAACTTGAATGCTACAGTACATCAGCATGTACACTAAATACATTTACAATATAAGCATACATTCAACAAATATCAGATTATTATAAAATCAATAGTTAGAAAAATAAATGAATTAAAAAAATTATAAAAATGAAGTTCAGAAAATACATTATTGCATGTTACATTTCTCAGCAAAAACAAGAGACTCACCAGCAGGACCTCTCAGTGGAACAGTTTGGTTCATGAAGTGCTCTCCTGTCTCCTTAAATACAGCTTTGGGAGTAAATATCCCCCACCCCACTGGAATCATATGTTGCTAACCTCACCCTAAGAAAACAATGCAGTTTAACGAGATACGCCTTGTACAAAAGTTCTCAAGTTCGAGGGGGTTGAATGACTTCGAGCGATAGAACTATTAACAAAGCACTTATATACTAATAAAGGACTGGCTTATCTAAAGCCAGTTGAGTAGCACTTGAAATGTTTTGGCTCTATGAAACCTGATGTACTTATATGATTCTGTTTTCTTCAAGGTTGTGTCTTCCTGGTCGAATGTACTTATTGTAAGTCGCTTTGGATAAAAGCGTCAGCTAAATGCAATGTAATGTAAAAAAAACAATAATTAGAGATAAGGTGTTCAACTCTACCATTCTTCTGTGGTCACTTTAAACCTCCTATAAATACTGGACCTGTTTCATACGTAAATCCAAGAGGATGCATTTGTGTCTTATTGAGTATATTGAGTATACTCTTTCAAATGTAATAGCCATATCAGGATAAAACTTGCACTGTCACGAAGGAGGGAAAATGCTGCTCGACGCATTCATCTAGAACTCTTACTGGTGCTGGGAAATGCTACTTTGGGTTGGGCTAATGAGGATAATATGAAGCCGGGTGTGGACCTGACTCACGTGCCGTGTTTGTGTGTGTTCTGCTTGCTAATTTGCTTGTTGTTTGATGATGTAATTTAATTGAGGGAACCTTTAAATCTTATTTGAAAACGCCATTAGTGCAATCATTTGGCTACAGACTTCATTTAAACGTTCAACATGAACTATTAAACTTGTATTTAGAGGGAAAATGCAGCTCGATGCGTTCATCTAGAACTCTTACTGGTGCCGGGAACTGCTACAGTGGGTTGGGCTACTGAGGTTAATATGAAGCTGGTTGAAGTGTTTGTCACTTTTTGTAATTTTGTGGCCAGATGTTTGATTCTATAGTTAAAGGTGTGCAACTGCCAAACATTATTCTACGTTTGATACCTAAAGTTAAACATGAAAAGTGAAAACTGTGTTTTTTTTTTTTTTTTAAAGTTCCTTTTCACTGTAGAAATATTGATTGCAAAAAATAGATATATATATATATGAGAAAGCTAAATACAAGTTAAATAGTTCATGTTGAACGTTTAAATGAAGTCTGTAGCCAAATGATTGCACTAATGGCGTTTTCAAAGAAGATTTAAAAAGGCATAGGCGGATTTTGCGGGGGGGGTGGGTGATTCAGCTATTGTATTACAATAATTAGCAGTAATGGGTATGCGGCGATTTTAAGACGTCCACTTTCTGGGACGTTTAAGGCGTCTACTTCTGCACTAAGTAGGACACTGGTTAATAATATTGTAGCATGTTCAAGTAACCAAGGGATGTAGTAGTTATCAAATAAGTGTGAAGTAAAAACTTCTTTGCAGCAATGTTGAGCCAATCATGAAATGAGGGAAACTGGATTCGCCTTAGTCAATACACTGATATTTATTGAGAGACAAAACGGCCGGAGGATTAACAAAGCAACTCGCACTGTTTAATGCAAGCTGCCAAAATTAACTCTAAACACAAAAGACAGAAACATCTCTATATATCTTTTAAAGGAGGGGTCTAAACAGCCCACCCTTTCCCCTAATCATTACCAGACACCAAGGACAAAGACTGCATATATTGCCCCTCCTTAATAAGTGCCCCAAACCCCTCACCCACACAGAAAGTCAAATGACCCCTTGATCTGTCCTGAGTATTACGCGCAGGATCACATTCCAGTGGAAGGAAAACACTTTGGTAACACTTTATTTTGATAGTCCATATTTAACACTCTATAAGTCATCAGTTGACATTTAGTAGCATGTCAACAGCGTATTAACCAATATTCAACCTTACTATCTGTATATTGTGTCAAAATCTTCAAAATTGACAATCAACTATTCAAAATCAATCTGTCAATTGAAAGTCAACAGGGTCATGTCGACTTTCTGTTGATAATCTGTTGAGAGTCAAGATGTCAACTAAAGATTACATTAAGCATTAGTTGATGATCAACAGATAAGCAACTTTAGAATTTAGTTGACTATCTGTTGATCGTCATCTAATCTAGAGTTGACTATCAGTATACTTTTAGTAGGCATTCTCCACTAAGCGTTTGTAGGCATGTGTTAGGACTATCCAATTAAAGTGAAAAACAGTTGAGAACAGTAGAAAGTCTATAACCTATCAACAGAACACATACATTCATCCACTAATTATATGAAACAGACATGGGAATAAAGCAAAATGTTTTGCAAAACTGTGTCTTGTCCCGTTGGGGGTCCCGCCGACAGCTCTCCTGCCGGGGGTTCTAACAACTCCATGTCCTGTCCCGTTGGAGGTCCTGCCGACTACTCCTCTGCCGGGGGCCCTGCCAATCTTATGTCCTGCACCGTTGGAGGTCCCGCCGACTACTCTTCTGTCGGGGATCCTGCCAACCCTGTGTCCTGTGCCTCTGGGGGTCCCGCCGACAACTCTTCTGCCGGGGGTCCTGCCAACCCTGTGTCCTGTGCCTCTAGGGGTCCCGCCGACAACTCTTCTGCCGGAGGTCCTGCCAACCCCTTGTCCTGTTCCGTTGGAGGTCCCGCCGCCACCTGTCTCGCCGGGGGTCCTGCCAACTCCTGGTCCTCTTCCATGGGGGATCCTGCCGAAGCCTGTCCCACCAGCTCCGGTTCCTGCCCGGCCTCTGGAGCTGTCCCGTCAGCGCCTTCCTGCCCGTCCCGTCAGCGCCTTCCTGCCCGCGAGCCCGGCCCCCTGAGAGCCGCGGTCTTCGCCTTCGAGCCCGGCCCGCTGAGTACAGCGGTCTTCGCCCTCGAGCCCCGCCCCCTGAGAGCCGCGGTCTTCGCCCTCGAGCCCGGCCCCCTGAGAGCCGCAGTCTTCACCCTCGATCCCAGCCCCCTGAGGGCCACGGTCTTTGCCCTCGAGCCCGGCCCCCTGACTCTTCCTGTCGCTGCCTTCGCCCTCATGCTTGGCCCCCTGAGTTCGCCCGCTGTGGTCTTCGCCCCTCCATGGTCTCTGCCTTGCCCCCGGGCCGTCTGCCCGAGACCCCCACCATGGACTCTGCCTTGCCCCCGGGCCGTCCGCCTGAGATCCCTTCCGGGCCCTCCGCTGTGCTCCTGGGCTGTCAGCCCAGGCCCGTCCTCCTGACCCCCTCCTGAAACACAGGTAAAAGCAGCGTAAGTGTCTGCCCAAGGACAAGTTAAGGTAAAACCTAATAGAGGTGTCATACATAATAACCTAATCAAAGTAAATGTAACAACTACTACAGTGCAACAAAACAGGAATATTAAATGTGGTCTCTTAAACATAAGATCTCTAGCATCTAAAGCAATATTGGTAAATGATTTAATATCAGATTATAATATTGATATATGCTGTCTCACTGAAACTTGGTTGAGACATGAAGAATATGTCAGCATAAATGAGGCCACTCCACCCAGCCATATCAATACTCATATTGCCCGAGGCACGGGCCGAGGAGGTGGAGTTGCAGCCATCTTTGACTCAAGTTTACTTATCAATACTAAACCAAAATTAAATTATACCTCCTTTGAAAGTCTCGTTTTTAGTCTTATGCATCCGACCTGGAAAACTTTGCAGCCAATCTTATTTGTTACAGTGTACCGTGCACCAGGTCCTTATTCAGAATTCTTATCTGAATTCTCTGAGTTTTTATCAACTTTGGTTCTTAAAACAGATAAAGTAATTATCGTAGGTGACTTTAATATTCATGTTGACGATGATAAAAATAGCCTTACTGTTGCATTTAACTCTATATTAGATTCTGTTGGTTTTTGTCAGAGTGTAAATAAACCAACCCACTGCTATAATCACACTCTCGACCTTGTTCTGACTTATGGTATTGAAATTGAGCAACTATTAGTCGAACCGCATAATCCTGCTTTATCCGACCATTTCTTAGTAACTTTTGAAGTACTGTTACGAGACTACAAAGCATTAGTCAAAAGCTCCTGCAGCAGAAACCTATCTGTTAGTGCTATAGCCAAATTTAAGGAAGAGATTCCACCAATACTTAACTCGATAGCATGTCTGCATGTAAGGGAGGAAACTTATACAAAATGTACACCACCCCAAATTGATCATGTTGTTGATAGTGCTACAGATGCGCTGCGAATAAATTAGACTCTGTTGCTCCTTTGAAAAAGAAGAAAATAAAACAACATAGACTAGCTCCATGGCATAATGCCGAAACCCGCAAAATAAAGCAAAAGTCGAGACAACTTGAAAGGATATGGCGTTCTACTAAACTTGAAGAATCTCGTTTAATTTGGCATATTACTCTCAATGAATATAAGAAAGCATTGCGTAAAGCGAGAGCAGCTTACTACTCTTCATTAATAGATGAGAATAAGAATAATGCAAGATTTCTTTTCAGCACTGTAGCCAGGCTGACAGAAAGCCACAGCTCGATTGAGCCTTCTATTCCCATAGCACTCAGTAGTAATGATTTTATGTGCTTTTTTAACGATAAAATTGTTACTCTTAGAAACAAAATTAATGACCTCTTGCCTTTGACCAGTATAGTGTTATCAACAGTTCCCGGAAACGTAAGTTCTAATATTACACTAGATAGTAAACTAGAATGCTTTTCAGCCATAAACCTTGAACAATTAAATTCAATGATTCTCTCTTCTAAACCATCAACGTGCATGTTAGACCCAATTCCAACTAAGCTGTTGAAGGAAGTTTTTCCATTAATTAGCACTTATTTATTAAATATTATGAATATGTCTTTATTATCAGGCTATGTTCCACAATCCTTCAAAGTAGCAGTGATAAAACCGCTTCTTAAAAAGCACAACCTCGATCCAGAGGTTTTAGCCAACTATAGACCTATTTCTAATCTTCCGTTCCTCTCAAAAATTCTTGAGAAAGCGGTCGCAAAACAGTTGTGTGATTACTTAAAAAACAATGATTTATTTGAAGCTTTTCAGTCTGGCTTTAGAACACATCATAGCACAGAGACAGCTCTGGTTAAAGTCACAAATGACATTCTAATAGCCTCTGACAAGGGACGTGTCTCTATTCTTGTTTTGCTCGATCTCAGTGCTGCATTTGATACTATCGACCATGATATCCTATTGCAAAGACTAGAGCACTTAGTTGGCATACAGGGAACTGCTTTAGACTGGTTTAGGTCCTATCTATCTGAACGCTCTCAGTTTGTACGTGTCAATGATGAATCTTCCACGCAAACCAAAGTTAGCCATGGAGTGCCACAGGGCTCAGTGCTCGGACCTATTTTGTTCACATTATATATGCTTCCGTTAGGCAATATTATAAGGAATCATTCTGTAAACTTTCATTGTTATGCGGATGATACTCAACTATTTATCAATCAAGCCTGATGAAATTAATCATCTAAATAAAATTCAAGACTGCCTTAAGGACTTAAAAACGTGGATGACCTTAAACTTTTTGATGTTAAACACGACCAAAACTGAAGTTATTGTACTTGGCCCGAAGAATCTACGAAACAAATTATATAAGGATATACTAACTATGGATGGCATTAATTTGGCCTCCAGTGAGACTGTAAGGAATCTTGGTGTTATATTTGATCAGGATTTATCCTTTAACGCCCACATAAAATCAATTTCAAGGACCGCCTACTTCCATCTACGTAACATTGCAAAAATCAGGCATATCTTGCCTCAAAACGATGCAGAGAAACTAGTCCATGCATTTGTTACTTCAAGGCTGGATTATTGTAACTCTTTATTATCAGGGTGTACCAAGAAGTCAGTCAAGTCGCTTCAGCTGATTCAAAATGCTGCGGCTCGTGTACTAACCAGAGTTAGGAAAAGGGACCACATTACTCCTGTTCTGGCTGCCTTACACTGGCTCCCTATAGAACACAGGATAGAATTTAAAATTCTTCTTCTCGCCTACAAAGCCCTTAATGGGCAGGCGCCATCTTACCTTAAAGAACTCATTATACCCTACTGTCCTACTAGGGCATTGCGTTCCAAGAATGCAGGGTTGCTGATATAGGCTTAGTTTGTCGGGTGACATCTTACTTCTTCCTTCTCTCTGTCTATACCTGTGTACTCTCATGTTCCGATTAACCCAGCTTCCCCAAATATCTTTCTTTTTGGTGTCTATATACACCGGGATCCGGAGTCATGGATGATCCTGCGCTCCTCTGTCCTGGATTGCGAGCCCTGGATCTTGAGTCGTGGCTGTGGTCCTGGATCATAGGTCCTGGATGGATATCCTCGTGGATTCATCTTCCTATTATACACACATGCATTTCCAAACATTTGGACTACCTATGTTGCAAATGTATTATCTTTTCAATTTACACACGGCATCTATTGCACGTCTGTCCGTCCTGGGAGAGGGATCCCTCCTCTGTTGCTCTCCCTGAGGTTTCTCCCATTTTTCCCCTTAAACTGTGGGTTTTCTCCGGAAGTTTTTCCTTGTACGATGTGAGGGTCTAAGGATAGAGGGTGTCGTATTGTCATACTGATATTTTGTACAAACTGTAAAGTCCACTGAGACAAATGTAACATTTGTGATATTGGGCTATATAAATAAACATTGATTGATTGATTGATTGATTTAAATCGTTGGAAAGTGGAAACGAGTTAAATGGATGAAGGATGCAAAATAACAAGTAACCAATAAAATAAGTTTAAATGGGACTTTTAGAGACATTGAGCTTAGATGTGAAGGAGTTTTCAATAACTATCCTTTAATGGAATAAGGAAACATCAGGTAAGGTCGAATCTCTGACAAGCGTTAAACTATAAGCACTTTTATTTAAATACAAAAGGTTCATTCTAAGTTTCATGCTTAGATTTCTACTTCTATTTTATTTGTATTTACTTGAATATTTCAAAACATTCTCTTGCACTATTTTATTTGTTTTGTCATATATATATTCATGTTGCCGTGTTGGAGGAGCCTGACTTAAGTTTTGCATTTCCATATCTACACTGTAGCTACTGTGCACATACACAATAAAGCCTTGAATCTTGAATCTACCTTACGGGGGAAACAGGATGATCTCCTGAACAATAATAAAATTTGCATACTACCTATGTATACTGTTTTAAAAATGTAATAGCCATAACAGGTTAGAACATTTACTGTAAGGAAGGAGGGGAAATACTGCCCAACGCGTTCATCTAGAACTCTTACTGATGCCGGAAAATGCTACTTTCCATTCCCCCCTATTCCATGTGTTCCAATATATAAGATTTTGATCAAAGGTCTGTTGATCAGCCAGAGAAAAAGGGTCAACTTCAGGTCAGCGTAACCTCAATATGAACACAACAATAACACATTTCACAGTTACTTGATATTTCTAGCTTGCTTGGAACTTGATTTTGTACAAAACAACCTCTGAAAGCCCATCTTTCCAGTCAAACCTGGGAGGCCGCTCATCAAAAATACTTTAAGCACAGAAGATTAAGAAATGCTGCTGAACCAGTCAGAGTTCAGGTTAGTGGGGTCAAAAAAGTACGCTGCAGAGCAGGTTAGGAAACTTTCCCTCCATACATTTCTTCTTCCAGTTACCATTCCTTTACTTAGTCATGCAGGTTCAGTGAGAACTTTTTCTCCTAAAGCAGCGGCCTGATGGGAAAACTTGATATTGCAGCTGTTGGAAAAAACATAAACAGCAAATATTTTGGCCATAAAACCAAAACGATGAGGGTAAAGATGCTCAAATGCTCTGCGTAGCTGAGGAGAACTGCAAATTCAGGTGATTCTCTGTGGGTTGGGGGCTCCCTTCAGGAGCATTGGACTGAGAGAAACATGACAGAGGTGGGATTCAGGTCAGCAGAGAGAGTTTGTGGACACTGCTCTGAAAACACACAGTAATAGATAGACAGGAAGCTATAGGTTGGGAAACCATGTGTGCCTGAATGCTTGTTAGTGTATGCGTGTATGTTAATATTAAATTCAGATTCACTGCTTTTTTAAATATTCCCATATTAATGCTAAAATGCTATTGAGCACCTCCTACTGTCTGCATATCATATCAGTTTCTACAAAATTCTACATTATTCACTCCAAATTACAACTTCATGTAAGCACGTGAACACAATCTTAGGCAGAGTGGTTATGAGCAATAACTTAATGACAAAAGGGATTTGCTCATTATTAGCAGTTTTATTGCTGTTGGATGTGGATTTATTTCCTACATTACCAGACAATGATTTCATAATCACTAGAAAAATAAAAGAAAACTCATAAAGCACACGACATGAGGCATTTGAACACAGAAGACATGTTGGTAAACGTTGTTGGAGATTTAAAGGGATAACTGGTCCGCTTTTCAAATCTCCGCGCGTTCCTATGAAGCTGGTTATAATACAGGAAGGAATCCATATCTACAAAGTAACCGTTAACAATAATCTACTTTAATGGCAATATGACAATGCAATACAATCATTACAATACAACATGATATATTACAGTTATATTGCAATGCTTAAGGAGTAATGCCGGCTTACTCCTGCTCTAGTCCGCATACTGCAGAGCTACTTTCACCCGAGGGCAGCATGTGAAGAAGAGCCCAAACCCAGGGATCCACCGGATATATACCAGAGTAAGAAGGAGGGGTTTGGTGTTAGGTCAGCTGGTCATCTGTTCAGGTCCTCTCATTGGGAGACGCAACGCAGCAGGAAACGCAGCAGGAAACCACACAGGCTCACTTTACAACAAAAGGTCTCAAGGCCTGCATACCTACACCTCCCCCACAGAGCCATAAAACCCTGTTTACTCCAACCAGCCCAGAATGTTTATAGCCATTTGTAGTCCTTACATTTATGAAAGGATAAAACAGAGAAATCAATATAAAACACAAACACAGGTATTGTTTGAACAGTATTCACTTAACTGCTACTATTGATAAGCACCAGAGAAACCCAAGGGACCTCTCTTAACATCACAACCACTGTAGCTCGTTCTAAGTTGAATGCAAATCAGGACATGCTCTCACCTTCCCCCATCTTCCTTTGTCCTCAAAAACACATGTCAACAGGCCCCAAATGCAGCTCACAGTTTTACCCAAATTATTCCCATTTTAAGCTTATCCATAGTTTGCTAACATGAATAAATACAAATATAACTCTACAACGTACAGGCGTAAAACATACTCCGATATAAAGCTCAGTTTTAATCAGCTGATAAGGCTTCATGGTCCTGTTCCTGCTACAAGTCAACATGTCTGCGGTAAGAAAGGTCTATTGAACTTCGTTCATCAGGCAAAGTAAGATATAAAATAGACAGGTAAAGAGAAAAGGACAACATTTAAAGCAATCGAAGCTTCATATTCTTGTTGGATGTTTGCTGTGGAGTCGCAGCTTAATTCCTGCACAGGCAGCGAAAGCGAACTTTGTAGTCACGGCACATGCCCTTTCTCTGGTCCTTGTTGCGGCAAACAAATCCCTGAGTCAGATTGTAGCTGAAAAACAATACCAATTATTAAATGAATCAGTTCGATAGTTATATGAAGAAAACCAATTTTAAAAGCAAACAAAAACGTATTTTAAATTGGATATGTTGCTTAGACCATAATTCATGTTTAGCTCTGAGATAAACCCAACGTAGTTTATTAAAGTACATTGATGCTAGTTCAAATAAACCTCAACAACCCTTTCAATTATCATAATTGTTCTTGTTGTCAGGTGGAACTTTGTTTCTAATATTAAATATCTCAGATATCCACAATGATCATTTGAAATAATTAAAATGTCTTCTAATGTAAATTAAATGTCCATGTACAGAGTTTCTAATCACTGTTATAGGTGCAGCTCCAGGCAGCACATGTGGGTGACTTGTAAGGAGTTTGTAATGTTCAGAAGTACCGATGTATTTCTGGGATGTGGTTAAATAATCATTTGCATTATTTCAATGAGGCAACTTACATATAGAAGGTCTGCCCTGTGGAGATGGCTGGGGTCATCGTGTCAGTGGTAATGGCCTCAATGTACAGAGGGTATTTACAGATCTTTCCTGTGTTTTCTTTCCTCAGGTCCTTCAAAAGCTCCCAGTCCCCTGTGCCACTGGGATTGTCACGGTCAAACCATTTGGTCCAGCACACTGCAAGGAGCAATAAACGAGTGAGTGGACGACTGGGTAGGAAGCTGTAAAACTCTCCTAAATGAATGCTTATGCAACTGAATGGTTTAAAAAATGACTTACCTTTTGGCTCTTCTGGCTCTGGATAAAATGGTTCTTCTGGACTGGGACGCCGCTGGTGGCTTTCTGATAAAGGTTAAGATAAATTGTTTACAAACTATGACTTTGTATATTCCGGGTGAAGTACAAATATGATCATGTCATTTTTATAATTAACCTACCCAAGAACAATGCGGCAAAAATGGCAACACTTAACTATCAGAGAAAATACAAAATGTAAAGTTTATTATGACATACTGTAATTGCAAAACTTGTAAATCTACATAGAATGAAAGGAAATATAATCCAAAATCAAACATTACCAATTTGATCATGGTTACAGAGGATCAGGGACCTTTAAAACTGTAAAGGAAGTTTGAAATTAGGAATTTAAATCAACATGAGCATTATCAAAATAAATGGAGTTGCTTGAAATAAAAAGAATGTGAGATGAACTTTCTATTTTATTTCAGTTTTAACAAGAAAACTACTTTTAACTAATGCTGAAAATGTGTGCAAAGGTTGAAAGCTATAACAAAAATCATACCAATGCATTTCAGCATTTACACTAAATACATTTACAATCTAAGCATACATTCCACAAAATCACATTATTTTAAAATCAATAGTTAAAAAGTTCAGGAAAATAGAATAGTTGCATGTTACATTTCTCAGCAAAAACAAAATAAACTCACCAGCAGGACCTCTCAGTGGAACAGTTTGGTTCATGAAGTGCTCTCCTGTCTCCTTAAATACAGCTGGGGGAGTGCATATCCCCCCCCCCCTGGAATCATCAGTCTTTTCTTTCAAAACAAGAATGCAGTTTTCAAAAAAACTGAACGAGATATGCCTTAAAATTATAGGGGGGTTGAATGAGAATACAATAATTGGAGATAAGGTGTTCTACTCTACCATTCTTATGTGGTCACTTTGAAAGCTCCTATATATAATGGACCTGTTTCACAAGTAAATCCAAGAGGATGCATGTTCACCTGCTTTGTGTCTTATTTAGGGGAAAACTCAGGTTGGGTTCATCTTACTTTTTTGTTCTCTGTATTTTGCTATGTTACCGTTATTCGAGAACCTGACAGAAAATGATATACTTATTTCATTTTATACAATATTTGTCAGAGACACAGTAATAAGTTAAATTAAGGTAAGATGGACCTTTATTAATCCCCATGGGGAAATTCAGTATCTACATGCAGCAGTAACAGTGAAGTTCCACATTCAGTTTAATGCTGGGGTTGGGTTACACAAATGATGGATGCATTATCCGCTGCTACACCCCTTTTTACTACTTTGGTATTCTAGAATTTAGAACACATCATAGCACAGAGACAGCTCTGGTTAAAGTCACAAATGACATTCTAATAGCCTCTGACAAGGGACGTGTCTCTATTCTTGTTTTGCTCGATCTCAGTGCTGCATTTGATACTATTGACCATGATATCTTATTGCAAAGACTAGAGCACTTAGTTGGCATACAGGGAACTGCTTTAGGCTGGTTTAGGTCCTATCTATCTGAACGCTCTCAGTTTGTACGTGTCAATGATGAATCTTCCACGCAAACCAAAGTTAGCCATGGAGTGCCACAGGGCTCAGGGCTCGGACCTATTTTGTTCACATTATATATGCTTCCGTTAGGCAATATTATAAGGAATCATTCTGTACATTTTCATTGTTATGCGGATGATACTCAACTATATTTATCAATCAAGCCTGATGAAATTAATCATCTAAATAAAATTCAAGACTGCCTTAAGGACTTAAAAACGTGGATGACCTTAAACTTTTTGATGTTAAACACGACCAAAACTGAAGTTATTGTACTTGACCCGAAGAATCTACGAAACAAATTATCTAAGGATATACTAATTATGGATGGCATTAATTTGGCCTCCAGTGAGACTGTAAGGAATCTTGGTGTTATATTTGATCAGGATTTATCCTTTAACGCCCACATAAAATCAATTTCAAGGACCGCCTACTTCCATCTACGTAACATTGCAAAAATCAGGCATATCTTGCCTCAAAACGATGCAGAGAAACTAGTCCATGCATTTGTTACTTCAAGGCTGGATTATTGTAACTCTTTATTATCAGGGTGTACCAAGAAGTCAGTCAAGTCGCTTCAGCTGATTCAAAATGCTGCGGCTCGTGTACTAACCAGAGTTAGGAAAAGGGACCACATTACTCCTGTTCTGGCTGCCTTACACTGGCTCCCTATAGAACACAGGATAGAATTTAAAATTCTTCTTCTCGCCTACAAAGCCCTTAATGGGCAGGCGCCATCTTACCTTAAAGAACTCATTATACCCTACTGTCCTACTAGGGCATTGCGTTCCAAGAATGCAGGGTTGTTGGTTGTTCCTAGAGTCTCTAAAAGTACAATGGGAGCCAGAGCCTTTTCTTATCAAGCTCCACATTTGTGGAATCAGCTTCCAGTTTGTGTTCGGGCAGCAGACACCCTATCCGTTTTTAAGAGTGCACTTAAGACCTTCCTTTTTGATAAAGCTTATAGTTAGGGCTGATTAGATTCAGCCCCTAGTTTTGCTGATATAGGCTTAGTTTGTCGGGTGACATCTTACTTCTTCCTTCTCTCTGTCTATTCCTGTGTACTCATGTTCCGATTAACCCAGCTTCCCCAAATGTCTTTCTTTTTGGTGTCTATATACGCCGGGATCCGGAGTCATGGAGGATCCTGCGCTCCTCTGTCCTGGATCGCGAGCCCTGGATCTTGAGTCGTGGCTGTGGTCCTGGATCATAGGTCCTGGATGGATATTGTCATGGCTTGGCTCTCAGCCACAACAAACGCGCGACAGAAAACGAGGACGTGAATAGGAAACAAGAGTTTATTCACTGCTGCCGAAGGACACAAACAGGCGAAACAAACTACTAAACAAGAGGTCAGCTGGTCGTGGCTGCTCTTCGCGCTGCGTCCTCCTGCCAGAGAGAACGAGAGCAAGATCCGGCCCGGTCCTTTATCCGGCTAGCTCCAGCCGCCAGGTGTCCTCAATCCCAGCTGATAGACCAAAGGGAAAACCTTAAAGGAACATACACACACCAGAGATGACAAGGCAGGGGTCGTCACACACCCCCCCCCTTAAAGTCGGTGTCCCCAGGACCACCGGCACACCAACCCTGACAAAACAAAAAACACACCAGTAATGAACAACAAAAATACCAGACATACGGAACCCCACTTCCAACAAAACCAACAATTGCAACATACAACCCTCACACTGCCAGCCGCTCCTCCCACACCCAGCCACATCTTTAGCAACACAGGTAAGCAACCTGAGAAGCACACTTTAAAAGGATGGGCAGAGCGAGAACGATTTATTAAACAGTATGACAGACAATACATTACCGTCACGGCCCATGCTTCCTCAGTTGTAGCAGTTAGTTTCACTGGCTTTACTGCAATGCACCGCCACGTGGCCAATGTCGCCACACCTGTAACATTTCACCCTACTGCAACGTCTCTGGATGTGACCAAGCCCACCGCAGGAATAGCACTTCCGGTCGTTGGCATGCCCACAGTCACGAGCCATGTGTCCTTGGTCTCCACACCGATAGCAGGACATTTCCTTGCCTCTGCCATGACCACCATCAACGCTGCCACCGCCACGACCACCATCAACGCTGCCGCCACCACGACCACCATCAACGCCACCGCCGCCACGACCACTTTGACTAGTGGGACAATGCTTGGTCTTCTGTTTTCTAAACATGTTTTTGTCCATAGCATGAGTGATCACACCAGAGGGCGTGACGTCTGCCAACACTGTAGAGCTCTCCTCAGACCTTGATTCAATCGGACCGCCAGTCACTAAAAGCACAGGGGGAACATCAGTCCAGACTCTGCTACCTGCCAAACCGTTGCCCAGGATGAACTGTATCCCCTCGATTGGCAAAGCTGGACGTACACCAACAGCCACCTCACCCTTAACAAGACCACAGTCAATATACATCCTATGAACAGGAAGAACTTTTAATCCCAGTCCCCTACTCAGAAGGGTGTCACCAGTGTCACTTTCATAAGACAGAGGCAAAACAGAGTCAACAATATAGGAGTCAAAAGCCCCTGTGTCTCGCAAGATTTTGATTGGAACTCTGACATTACTACCTACCAATGACACCAAGCCGTCTCGTATAAATGGAGCATAAGATGCCAAAACCTCAGATCCACCTAAGTGGGATGTAAGCACATCGGCAACACCGCTGCTTTCCACAGGAGCAGCCAACGCAACAGGCCCAACAAAATATCTTCCTCCCTCAGATTTTGCACTAAGCGCAGGACAGTCTGCCTTCCAATGGCCTTTTTCGCGACAGTAGTGGCAAATATCATTATTATCTCCCTCAGACTTGACCAAACCCAAGTTCCTTGGCTCCATCCCAAATGAACCAACCTTTCTACTTCCCTCAAAAACAGCCCGGGCCCCAGAGCGCCCTCCGAACCTGCTCTTATGAAGCAACACAAACTCATCAGCTGCCACAGCAGCTTCAGCCGCAGAAGTGACCCTGTGTTCTGTTATGTAAATAGCAATCTTGTCTGGAAGAATATTTTTGAACTGTTCCAAAGTCATGAGCTCACACAAATCGTCAAAAGTAGTGACGTCAAGAGCAGTTAACCAACGCTTAAAATGAACAGACAAATCCCTCGCCATCTCCACATATGTTTGATCTTGTTTTGCTCAAAGGACCTAAAACGCTGTCGATAGGCCTCTGGCACCAGTTCATATGCTCTAAGCACCGCCGATTTTATTTTACTATAGCTAGAGCTATCCTCAAGACATAAGGAGGAATATGCTGACTGCGCTCTCCCTGTGAGAACACACTGAAGCATCAGAGCGCAGTCCGCATCAGGCCAATCTCTAGCCCTAGCTACACGATCAAAAAGCAAAAAAAAAGTGTCAGGATCACTTTCATTAAATTGCGGTAACAAGCGCAAGTTGTTAGCATCGAACCGATGAGGAGACCTGGGCACCTGTTCACCGTGCCACTCACCCAACACCGCACCATCTCTGACCATAGAAAGACGTTGTCCTTCCATATCCAGTTTGGCTCTCTCAGTCTCCTGGCGCATCTGCTCCACTGCAATTTCCTTTTCACACTCCATCTCATACCTCATTTTGTCATGATTCAGCTGCAACAATAACATCTCCTTCTGCTGCTCAAAGGACAGTGAACTAGCCTGAAAAAGAGGTTTTAACAAAACCCCCTCTTCCTTTGCAGCAAACACTCCTGTCTCACTTAATGTCGACACTATAGAGTCTTTTATGTTGTCTTTCACCCTTCTATCACCGACAATAGACACAGAGAAATGCTCAGCAATTAAGAGCAGCTGCTCTCTTGAGAAAGTGGCAAGAGACTCCTGAGACGGAGCTTCAATAAATGCCTCTACGTCAGCCATCTTAATGTACACCGACCCCTCACCGGAACACAACACCGGACCTTTAAACCGAAAGAAGAGAACACAAACCAACCGGACAGATACCACCACATTTATTATGCGTCCAAAGTGGAACACTAATTTTTTTGATTGGAGTTTCCCCACTAACTCACCATCCCACTGACTAATCTCCTCCCTAGTCTTCATGCAGTTACTTGTGATGGGTATTTATGCACTAGAGACCGCTAATCCAGCAAAGCGACTAGCAAGCTAGCAACACTACTGAGACCACGGCCATGCTCCCAAGCCAAGGCTTCAACCACTTTCTCCGCAACACTACACACCCCGCTCAACGATCCCAAGGGAACCGCCGCTTAACCTGCCAGGGAAAACTCCGCACCGTTCCGCACTGCTCCACATGCAACGCACCAACCAACCCAAGGCAAGGCAAGGCAAGTTTATTTATATAGCACTTTTCAACACAAGGCAATTCAAAGTGCTTTACAAAAAATGAAAGAGATTAAGAAAATGGCATTTAAAATCAGTCATTAAAAAGAAAAGCTAATAAAATAAACATTAAAAGAAAAAATACATGGATAAAAGTTACAGTGCTGTCAATTAAACATTAAAAGAAAAAAGTACATGGATAAAAGTTACAGTGCAGTCTAAGATATGAATAGTTCAATTAAAAGCAGCGACAAAAAGAAAAGTCTTCAGCCTGGATTTAAAAGTAGTAAGAGTTGCAGCGGACCTGCAGGTTTCTGGGAGTTTGTTCCAGATATTTGGAGCATAATAACTGAACGCTGCTTTACCATGTTTAGTTCTGACTCTGGGGACAGAAAGCTGACCAGTCCCTGAAGACCTGAGAGATCTGGATGGTTCATAATTTAGCAGGAGGTCAGAAATCTATTTTGGGCCTAAACCATTCAGTGCTTTATAAACCAGCAGCAGTATTTTGAAATCTATTCTTTGACACACAGGAAGCCAGTGTAAAGACTTCAGAACTGGAGTGATGTGATCCACTTTCTTAGTGTTAGTGAGGACTCGAGCAGCAGCGTTCTGAATTAGCTGCAGCTTCCTAATAGATTTTTTAGTGAGACCTGTGAAGACACCATTGCAGTAGTCGAGTCTACTGAAGATAAAAGCATGGACAAGTTTTTCCAAATCCTGCTGTGACATTAGTCTTGTAATCCTAGATGTATTCTTTAGGTGATAGTAGGCTGATTTAGTAACAGTTTTAATGTGACTGTTGAAACTCAGGTCAGAGTCCATGACTACACCTAGATTTCTGGCTTTATCTGTTGTTTTGAACATTGCACACTGAAGCTCAGCGCTAACTTTTATACGTTCTGCCTTGGCTCCAAAAACCATTACCTCAGTTTTATCTTTGTTTAATTGGAGAAAGTTCTGACACATCCAGTCATTGATTTGTTCAATGCACTTACTCAGTGTTTGAATTGGAGCATAGTCTCCTGGTGAAATTGTTACGTAAATTTGTGTGTCATCTGCATAGCTATGGTAACTTATTTTGTTGTTCTTCATTATCTGAGCCAGTGGTAGCATGTAGATGTTAAAGAGAAGAGGCCCCAAGATGGAGCCTTGAGGAACCCCACATGTCATATTTGTCAATTCAGATGTGTATTTACCTATAGAAACAAAGTTGTTTCTGTCCTTTAAGTAGGATTCAAACCAATTCAGAACTGTTTCCGAAACCCACACAAATCTCACCTATCCGTTGCTGTATCACAGATAAAAAGAAGTGGACGAGCCCCCAGCTGTCATGGCTTGGCTCTCAGCCACAACAAACGCGCGACAGAAAACGAGGACGTGAATAGGAAACAAGAGTTTATTCACTGCTGCCGAAGGACACAAACAGGCGAAACAAACTACTAAACAAGAGGTCAGCTGGTCGTGGCTGCTCTTCGCGCTGCGTCCTCCTGCCAGAGAGAGAGCGAGAGCGAGATCCGGCCCGGTCCTTTATCCGGCTAGCTCCAGCCGCCAGGTGTCCTCAATCCCAGCTGATAGACCAAAGGGAAAACCTTAAAGGAACATACACACACCAGAGATAACAAGGCAGGGGTCGTCACAATATCCTTGTGGATTCATCTTCCTATTATACACACATGCATTTCCAAACATTTGGACTACCTATGTTGCAAATGTATTATATTTCCAATTTACACACGGCATCTATTGCACGTCTGTCCGTCCTGGGAGAGGGATCCCTCCTCTGTTGCTCTCCCTGAGGTTTCTCCCATTTTTCCCTTTAAACTGTGGGTTTTCTTTGGAAGTTTTTCCTTGTACGATGTGAGGGTCTAAGGACAGAGGGTGTCGTATTGTCATACTGATATTTTGTACAAACTGTAAAGTCCACTGAGACAAATGTAACATTTGTGATATTGGGCTATATAAATAAACATTGATTGATTGATTGATAGAATAGTTGTTCCAATTAAGATTTTGATCAAAGGTCTATTGATTAGCCAGAGAAAAAGGGGCAACTTAAGGTCAGCGGTGCCTCAATATGAACACAACATAACGTAACATCTTGCTGACACAACACTGAATGACATGAATGTCGATCAAAAGTTCAAATACCCATCATGTTTGAAATGTATATAAAACTCCTAATATTTGAAAGATGTGAAAATGAAAGTGTGTACAGATCATTAATCATTAAATAGAAGTAGAAAATACAGGTAAAAGCAGCTTAAGTAATATAAATAGTTGGAAAGTGGTAACGTGTGAAATGGATGAAGGATGCAAAACAAATGGTAAACAATTAAATAAGTTTAAATGGGAGTTTTAGAGACGTTGAGCTCAGATGTGAAGGAGTTCTCATTAACAATAAAGCCTTGAATCCTAAATCTTGAATCTACCTTACGGGTGAAACAGGATGATCTCCTGAACAACCTTTTTGCATACAAAATATGTATACTCTTTCAAATGTAATAGCCATAACAGGTTAAAACATTTACTATAAGGAAGGAGGGGAAGATGCTGCTCAACGTGTTCATCTAGAACTCTTACTGATGCCGGGAAATGTTACTTTCTGCTTACCTGTTATTCCAGAAAAGGTGTTCCAATTCAGATTTGGATCAAAGGTCTGTTGATTTTGTACAAAACAACCTCTAAAAGCCCATCTTTCCAGTCAAACCTGGGAGGCCACTCATCAAAAATACTTTGAGCACAGAAGATAGAAAATGCTGCTGAACCAGTCAGAGTTCGTGTTAAATGGATAAAGGATGCAAAATAAATAGTAAACAATAAAATAAGTATAAATGGGACTTTTAGAGACATTGAGCTCAGATGTGAAGGACTTTACAATAACTATCCTTTAATGGAATAAGGAAAACATCAGGTAAGGTCGAAGCTCTGACAAGCGTTAAACTATAAGCACTTTTATTTAAATAGAAAAGGTCCATCCTAAGTTTCATGCTTAGTTTTCTACTTCTATTCTATTTTATTTGTATTTAATTGCACATTTCAAAACATTCTCTTGCACTATTTTATTTGTTTTATGTTCTATATATTCATGTTGCCCTGTTGGAGGAGCCTGACTTAAGTTTTTCATTTCCATATCTACACTGTAGCTTACTTGTTAACTTATCTTTCGATCCCGTTTTGAATTGTGCCATGAATTACACATATGATGTTTGTCAATCTTAAAAAATAATTTCAATGTCAAAAAAGTCAGTTTGTGGTAAAACTGTTGAAATATAAGACTATGAAAAATACGCAACTAGAAAGACTACACATCCCAAAGTCGCGTAAGTGATGTCACAATTGTTTTCCTCCACTAAGAGATAGCTAAGATCAGCGCCATATAGATATAATCTATCTGTTAGAGCCAGTAATTTGATTTGATAAGAAAGGCCACCTAATTGTGACGTCTGTAGTCAACGCACTATACAGGACTACAATTCCCACGGCGCCTGGGCTAACGCCACAGTGATGGGCAACCTGTTGAGAGACGCCGACGAGGAACAGTTTTTAACCGTACTCAATACTCGTAACCGTACATACAAACCGTACAAGTACCCTTTAAGTTGTGAAGTTATCAAGAAAGAAATAATACCTAAGTTGTGTTTTATTTGAGTTTTGCCTATTTCTTTTGAATATTGTAAAGGCCTATTTTTCTTTGTTGCATGTGCAAAAGTTTGTTACTTTATTTTGAGCAAATACATCGCAACATCTTCTAAACCATCGGAGGCCAAGCAACACTTCAAACTGTGAGTACTTTAAGGAAATAAACGAGTTAGAACTGTCTGTTTAAGGCGTCTAGTGGCTTGGTGGAAAAACAAGGAAGGAAGCCACGACATTGTTAAAAACTCTAGTGACGGACAAATCCGTGTGGAATTAAATGGTTGCCACCATATTATTATAATGAATGAAATACTCTTGGAAATGAATGGATACGAGCAGATGTGAATCGTGAGTTTACAAATCACGGACTTCATAGTGAACAAGGAAGGACCGCATTGACTTTCTGGATTGTGACAACGTGACAATTTCTGTGGAAAAAGGCTTGTGCCGCATGTTGTGGATGTTGCAATACAGTATAATCTAATGCTGGAAGTGGAATAAATTCGCTTATGAATAAAGTGTGGAACGTAACTCAAGGAGCGCATCTTGAAAAGCGCTTTAATAAGTTTGTCTGATCCAAGTCGCACACTAACAAAGCGCAACATTAAAATAAGGACAGCTGTTTACAAGTGGATGTTTAATGACAATAAAGCATAACAATGGCTGAAAAGGAAAATGTGGAAACAAATGAAAGTCCTATGGACCCAAACGGGAATGAACGTGAAGTGCCCGTGGAAAATGCTGACGTCAGACCAAAAAGAACAATAAGACCTACAGAAAAGGCTTTAGAAGATAAGCTGGCGCAGTTAATTAAAAAAAGGAGAACGAAATTGGGTCAAGTCTCAAGGAAAAAAAATGAGATTAATTCACTCATGATTGATTATGGGAATATCATTGAGATGCAAGGTTGTCGTGGGGTTTTTCAAATACTCTCCAAAGAGTTTTCAAACTCACATTACTCAGTGCAAGAAATGCTCTCGGAGCAAGAACAGGAAAGTGATCATGTTGACTGGTATCTCCCAAAAATTGCATATTTCAATGAGTTTCAAGATGTGATGAAGAAATGGTTAGCTAGAGCTGCCTCCTTTGAGCATGTGTGCCTCCTTCTGACCATGGCTCATATACTGCACATACGTCAAGTCCACATAAAGCAATATCAGTGGGCATGATAAGCAAAAAAGGTAAAAGTTCTAGTGGCAGCAATACATCTTCAACAGCTTCATCAGTAAGAACAGAGGCAGAGAGAGCTGCGCTCAGATCACGCGCTGCTGCCTTATCACAGAAACACTCGCTTGAAAAACAAGAAGCTGACCTGGAAGCAATGGAAGCCAATATCAGAGCTAAAATGGAAAAGCTTGAGCTTCAAATTGATATTGATGCTGCAACAGCCAAAATTAAAACATTGGAAGCTTCTGAGGATGATGACTCTGATCCTGAGCTTGTGTTGGGGAGGAGCAGTATGACACGGGTCAGCCGGCTGAAAATGATGATTTCCAGGATGAAGATAACCAAGGAAAACCTGTGGAGAAGGACAATAAAAAGAGTTTCATATACTCAAGTTCAATGAACTCAAATCATGCAGCCCCTAGTGGTCATGTCCAAGTATTACAACCAGGGCCCACAACAAGGATAGCAGCATCAGCACAGCAGCATCACTCCATCCAAGTCAGACAAAGCTCTCGTACAGAAAGCAATGACTTTATTCAAGTAATGCAGCGGCAAAACGAAATCACTGAAATGCTAATGAAGGAGCAACGCTTAACATTACTCCCATCCAGAGAAATACCCATCTTTAAAGGAGATCCATTACAGTACCTTTCATTCATCAGAATGTTCGAGCATACAATAGAAGATAAAACTGACAATTACAAAGACAGGCTGTTCTTTCTAGAGCAGTATACAGAAGGCCAAGCTAAAGACTTGGTCAAAAGTTGCCAATACATGGATTCTAAAAAGGGCTTTTTGGAAGCCAAAAGACTGCTCCAAGAGAACTATGGACATCAACTCTTAATCGCAGCAGCTTGTTTGGACAAAATGTTGAACTGGAATGCCATCAAGAGTGAAGATAGAAAAGCACTGCATTCTTATGCTATCTTTCTTTGTGGATGTTGCAACACAATGGAAGATGTTGAGTTTTTGGATTAAATGAATAGCACATCAAACATGAGAAATGTGATCATGAAACTCCCATTTAAACTTAGGGAAACGTGGAGAACAACTGCCTATGCATATTATGAACACAATAAGACAAGAGCAAAGTTTCCAATATTGGTCGACTTCATTGAAAAGCATGCACGCATTGTATCAGACCCCATGTTTGGAGACATACAGGATGTCATGCCAAAAGGGATATTAAAGTGTACAAGTCACCCAGCAATAAGCCTGCTCATGGTTATAAGGGAAGTAGTTTTGTTACTGTGACAAGCCCAGGAGTTAATGAAGAGCAAAAACCTTTCCAAAATATCAACTCAGACCATAAAGGCATTCCTGTTCAGAAGCGCTGTGTATTTTGTGCAGGAGAACACACCTCTGAAACATGTAAGATGAACAAAACATCTCACAATGACAACATCGACTGCTTAAAAGCACAAGGAATTTGCTTTGGCTGTCTAACGAAAGAACATCTAAGCAAAGACTGTCAGAAAAGAATGAAATGTGAAGTTTGTTCAATGAAACATCCAACAATATTGCACATCAACAAGAAAAGGATTGAACAAAAAGACAACTCTGATAAATACACCCAAGCAGCTTCTGTAAGCAGTGCATTAGTCTCTTTAAATGGCAGAAACCACACTGGTCAACAAACCCTACCAATTATCCCAGTTCAAATCAAGTTGTCAAACTCGAACCAGAATGTGCAGACTTACGCATTTATGGATCAGGGAAGCACTGCAAGTTTCTGTACTGAAGCCCTTCAACAAGATTTGCATGCCAAAGCCAAGAGAACAAAAATCCTCTTAAAAACAATGGGTCAGGAGAAAATGATTGACACTTCCTTTGTCAAAGTCTTGAAGTGAGTTGCATCGAAGGCAATGATTTTTATCAGCTGCCTAAAGTCTACACACAAGAGGAAATTCCTGCTGGAAAAGAGCACATTCCCACTCAAGAGACCATACATAAATGGAAATATCTAAGAGAAATTAAGTTGCCTGAATTGGATTGTGAAATCGGGTTGCTTATAGGAACAAATGCACCAAAGCTAATGGAGCCGTGGGAAATAATAAACAGTCAAAATGGAGGACCTTTTGCTGTTAAGACAGTCCTAGGTTGGGTTGTGAATGGACTGAATCAGGAAACCACTGAATCTGAGAATACTTCATGTGCTGTTGTTAATCGGATATCAGTGACAGATTTAGGTGAGCTGCTGGTGCAGCAATACAATCATGACTTTCCAGAGAAAGGTTGTGATGAGAAGAAAGAGATGTCAGTTGAAGACAAACTATTTTTGAAGATCATGTCAGATTCAGCTCAAATCAAAGATGGACATTATCAGCTTGAACTTCCATTCAAACAGAAGAATATCATGATGCCAAACAATCGCAAACTTGCAGAGCAGAGAGCAGAATCATTAAAAAGGAAATTCAAAAGGAACAAAGTTTTCCATGATGAATATAACACATTCTTGGAGGCTGTGATAGCAAAAGGTCACGCTCAGCTACTGCCCCAAGAGCAGCTCAAACCTGAGAGTGGAAAGGTGTGGTACATACCACATCATGGAGTTCATCACCCAAAGAAGGGCAAGATTTGTGTAGTGTTCGATTGTTCCGCATCTTATCAAGGATATTCATTAAATGACAAGCTTATACAGGGTCCCAATCTTACCAACACGCTACTTGGTGTGCTCATTTGATTCAGACAAGAACAGATAGCTTTCATGGCTGATGTGGAGGGGATGTACCATCAGGTCAAGGTGGCTCCTGCCGATCAAGATTATCTTCGCTTTCTTTGGTGGCCAGGAGGAGATGTCAGTTTACCTCTCGCTGAGTACAGGATGACAGTACATCTATTTGGTGCCACTTCATCAGCAAGTTGTGCAACCTATGCTCTCGCTAAAACCGCTTAAGACAACAAAGATGATTTCTCTGCAGAAGCTGTTGACACTGTCGGAAGAAATGTCTATGTTGATGACTGCTTAAAATCTGTCGCTTCTGCTGATCAAGCTGTGAAGTTATGTGAAGAATTCAAGGATTTTTGTGCAAAGGGAGGATTTAATCTGACAAAGTGGACAAGCAACAGTAAAACTGTGCTGGCATCCATCCTAAAGAGTGAAAAACCCAAAGAGGTAAAAAACCTGGACTTAGAGACCCAATACAATATTCCAATAGAAAGAGCCCTAGGGATACAGTGGCATGTGGAGGAAGATGTTTTCAAGTTTCAAGTCTGCTTAAAATCTCAACCAGCCACAAGGAGAGGCATCCTTTCAACAGTCTGCTCTGTGTATGACCCACTTGGATTTCTTTCACCATTTATCTTCACTGCAAAGCATGTCTTACAAGAGTTGTGCAAACTCAATTGTGGGTGGGACGAATAAATCCCGGAGGCTCTCAAGAAACAGTGGCAAAGATGGCTCATGGGATTAAAGCAGATAGAGAGCTTCAAGATTGATCGATGTATCAAACCAAAGAATTGTGGACAAATTAAATCTGCACAATTGCACCATTTCAGTGATGCAAGCGAGATTGGATACGGTGTTGTCACCTACCTTAAGATGACAAATGAAGATGAAGACGTTCACATATCCTTCATGTCAGGAAAGTCACGTGTCGTGCCTCTGAAAAAAGTCACTGTCCCAAGATTGGAGCTCACAGCAGCAGTACTGGCAGTACGCATGGACAAGATGATCAGAACCGAGCTGCAAATCCCATTATGCAAATCTGTCTTCTGGACTGACAGTACATCTGTTCTGAGATACATCATGAATGAAACGCTAAGGTTTCAGACATTTGTAGCCAACAGAATAAGTCTGATCAGAGAAGCAACAGCAACATCACAGTGGAAATACATCAACACTAAACTGAATCCAGCAGATGATGCATCTCGGGGATTGGCAGCAGAATCGTTCTTGAAATGTGAGACTTGGATAAATGGTCCATTGTTTCTGAAAGAACCTAAAGACAAATGGCCTGAGTTTCCGGACGCACTTAAACTGGTCAATGACAGCTATCCTGATGATCCAGAGGTGAAGGACAAATTCAACGTGAACCCAACCATTGCAACTGACCTAAATTCCACAAGCAAGCTAGTGCATCACTACTCTGATTGGAGGAAACTGAAAAGAGCAGTTGCATGGTTCCTTCAAGTAAAACATCTCTTGCTGCTTTCAAGTAAGAAGAGGAAGGAAGTTACTTCTACTCAAGCAAAAGAACCAAATCGAATAAAGCTGATTGAGAAGGAGATGAGAGTGTTTAAAGACTCTATGAGAGGTCTCACACTCTCTAAGGATAACTTGGATAAGGCTGAAGCAGCATTGTTGTGTTTCTGTCAAAAACAGTCTTTTCCAGAGGAAGTGGAAACTTTGAAAAGGGGAAAACCTATCAAAGGAAGTAGCACACTGTATAAATTGGATCCAGTGTACGAGAATGAACTGATAAAGGTTGGAGGAAGGCTAAATAAAATGGCAATGCCTGAGGAAGCAAAGCACCCAACCATTCTTGGAAAACACCACCATGTCTCTAAAACCATACTTCGAGATATTCATCAACAAGTTGGTCACAGTGGAAGGAATCATATGTTATCCAGGTTAAGACAAAAATACTGGATACCATGTGCCAATGCATTAGCCAGAAAAATAATATCTGAATGTACCGTGTGCAGACGCATGCATGGAATTGCAGGAGAACAAAAAATGTCAGATCTGCCAAAAGACAGAATTACACCAGACCTACCACCATTCACATATGTTGGAGTGGATTACTTTGGCCCACTGGAAGTGAAAAGAGGACGAAGCCTTGTGAAACGATATGGAGTTATCTTTACCTGTCTAACAACCAGAGCGGTGCACTTGGAAGTAGCTCATTCGTTAGATACAGATTCATGCATTAATGCCTGCAGACGTTTCATCAGCAGAAGAGGACAAGTATTGGAGATGAGGTCAGACAATGGGACTAATTTTGTTGCCACTGAAAGAGAGCTGAAGGAATCTATAAAAGAGTGGAATCTGAGCAAAATATAACAAGTCCTCCAGCAAAAGGATGTGAAATGGACCTTCAATCCTCCTTACGGAGCACATCATGGCGGAGTATGGGAAAGACTAATCCGGCTTGTAAAGAAAATTCTGCTATCCATCACAAAACATCAAACACTTGATGACGAAAGCCTTTCAACAGTTCTGTGTGAAGTTGAAGGAATTCTCAACAGCCGACCAATAACTACAGTGTCAAATGATCCAAATGACTTGGAACCTCTCACACCAAACCATTTGCTGCAGCTCAAGGTCAAACCTTCGTTGCCCCCAGGCTTATTCCATCAGCAAGATACATACTCAAGACGCCGCTGGCGACAAGTGCAGTACATATAGGGATGGGTATCGTTTGAAATGTATCGATTCCGATTTCGATTCCGGTTCTGCTTATCGATTCCGGTTCTTATCGATTCCCCGTTTCGATTCCAAAATTGTAAAATAAAGAGGTCAAACGTTTAGATAACAAAAATATATTTATTCTTAAAAGCTTTAACTGAAATTGTTACTAAAAAATATACATGCAATACAAATGTATTGCACAATAGCTGTGCTTTATTTTAACTGAGCTATGCCTGTGGCAAGCTATTAACAGGCATTACACTTTGCCTTTTCTTTTTCTTTTTTAGTGTAGTGGAGCCTCACTTCAGAGTGTTTACCGCGACCTATCTTTGGTGTTATGAAGTGACTGAGCTCGTGAAATGTCTACGGGAGGGCGGGGGAGCATCGCTGCGGGGCAACTGTGGACCTCTGTCGCCTGTCAGCGCAATTTATATGATGCCGTTTTAAAAAATGAAGGGCGGTGCCGGCCGTCAGCGTACCGAGCCGGCCGTCAACGGCCCGCTGACTACCGGCCGTTCTGTGATTCTCCAGGTCCGCCCTGTATTCCACCGGGTCACCGCAGCACCGCGGTGCAGACGGACCCGCTGGAATACAGGGTCTACCGCGTTTAGGAACCGTTAAGCAGAACCGAAATTGTGTATTTTGTATGGGTACCCGGTACCCGGCATTTTCTTATCGGTTCTCATCTGGAACCGAGTTTCGGTTCCCAACCCTAAGTACATAGCTCATTTGTTTTGGACCAGATGGATCAAAGAATATCTACCACTTTTGCAAGAAAGACAGCAATGGAATCGCATTAAAAGGAACTTCATACCTGGAGACATCGTATTAATCATGGATTCAAATGCACCTCGTGGATCCTGGTTAATAAGAGTTATGGAGACGCGTCCTGGATCTGGAGGACTGATTCGGAGTGTTCTTCTTAAGACAAAAACCAACACGCTGGAAAGACCAATAAGCAAAATATGCCTACTGGTGCCTGCCTTAGAATAAGGAATTAACTGAAGATGGACAATTAAGACACCCTGTCTATCTCAAATAGAATATGAAGACTGACTTTGTCTGGCTCTTTTTGAATTTTTGTTTATTGTTATTAAAGATGCCCATAACAATAGGGGCCGGTATGTTAGAGCCAATAATTTGATTTGATAATAAAGGCCACCTAATTGTGACGTCTGTAGTCAACGCACTATAAAGGACTACAATTCCCACGGCGCCTGGGCTAACGCGACGCCACAGTGATGGGCAACCTGTTGAGAGACGCCGACGAGGAACAGTTTTTAACCGTACTCCATACTCGTAACCGTAAGTAAGTAAGTACCCTTTAAGTTGTGAAGTTATCAAGAAAGAAAGAATACCTAAGTTGTGTTTTATTTGAGTTTTGCCTATTTCTTTGAATATTGTAAAGGCCTATTTTTCTTGGTTGCATGTGCAAAAGTTTGTTACTTTATTTTGAGCAAATACATCGCAACATCTTCTAAACCATCGGAAGCCAAGCAACACTTCAAACTGTGAGTACTTTAAGGAAAGAAACAAGTTAGAACTGTCTGTTTAAGGCGTCTAGTGGCTTGGTGGAAAAACAAGGAAGGAAGCCACGACACTTATCTATATGGCGCTGGCTAAGATAAAATAACTTTAACAAGATGCCTGTGTGCTTAGTACCAGGTTGTTATCATATCAGCAATGGGTCTTGCTCGTTCTTTCGCTTCCCGTCTGATGAAAGGACCAGGAGTGGCTGCATCAAGTTAGCTACCTAGCTAGTAGCTATCATGTTAGTTAGCATTACAGCCTTGTCATTTGTATTAGCCTTAACATGAAGTAACATTAAGTAACCCAAAATGTTAAACAGTAAGAGTAGTAGTCATATTTCCTGAACCCTTTGAAGAGTACTGTCACCGGCGTGATCATTCTATAATACACAATTAAAGCCCGGGGGAGAAATGCTAACGCTAGCATCGGCGATCGCCGATCTTTTATACTTCATGCTATCTGCACAAATGGTTGACATTAAAAAGACCAGGCAGTTCAGAGAGAATCAAAGGAAGGCAGGCAGGCAGCTTTGCATGACATTCTTCTGGACGTGTTTCATTGTGGTGATAGTGAGGGTAGTCAATCGTTTTGTTGACAAGACAGTAGTGACGGCCATCTTAGTGACGTGTGTTGTTCTGCGAGACCAGAGATGTAGTTCATTGAGCGTTTCACACAAACAAATGTGTTACTTCACAGTTTTACGACACATTTTTCTTTTTTGACTTGCAAAATTATCTTTTAAATTGACAAACATCATATGTGTAATTCGTGGCACAATTCAAACGGGATCGAAAGATAATCTTTCTCTCTCCATTGACTTCAATACCATAGACCAAGGGGTGCCCAACCTTTTTTGAACCGAGAGCTACTTTTAAAGTTGCCAGTCTGCCGAGATCTAAATAGAGAGACGTAGCCATTACTGACCAGGTAAACTACCAGGTAAATACACACTTCTACTTGTATAAAACTGACTTTTGTACGATTAATACTCCATAAAATACTGCAGATCCTTTATCTTACCTGCTCTTTCTAATCTACACACATACAAGTATTTAACTGAAGTTACACAACAGTGTTGTTGATACAGAGTTGGAGTTTATTCACACGTCGCATACTACAGTGGGTAATGTTTTCAAGAAACATTGAACAGTGCTGCCACATATGACACAGGAAAAAAGAAAAGACTCTGAGCCCTTTCTTTGCCATTACAATTAGGCTTACTAATAAGACAACTCAGATCTGAAGCTACACAGGAATCTGTTGCCAAAGTGCAATAAAAAAGACAAAATTAATAGAATCAAACCCTTTTTTTGTTGCATTTTAGTAGAGTATAAAAATAAATGCCTTTTTTAAAATAGGATGCAAGCAACACTAGTTTCTTAACCTGAATTGATAATAGACTATAATCAATTTAAGTTTGCATTCTTATACCATTTTGTACAATAATTATAATTAATAAGTTCAAACAAACTAAAACTTACAGCTGATTAATAACGGTATCTAACTTGAGTTTGTATTATATCAAAAACCTGTTGAAATGCTACTGTTATTTTTACTGTCCCCCAAAAGCGCGTCGGCACGATAAGATGCTCTGGTAGCAGCCTTGCTCTTGTTGTTGGGCCTGGTGAAAATGGACTGCTGTGCATTTAGCTGTCCTTTCAGGCCCCTCCCCTTTTGGGAGCGTAGGGCAGAATTAGGAGGGAATTCCGTCTCGTAGCGTTTGTGCACTGTTTTGAAATGCCGCTCCTAAATTACCCTTCTTCGATAAAGCCACGCTCGCATTGCAGATGAGACAGATGCACTTTGAATTGGAATAGATACAAAAATAATCATCCTCCCACTCGGAGTGAAAATGATATATTTTGGGCTTTTTTGCTTCTGCCATAATTGCGGTCTTGTGTGTGTGCGGACTGTCACTCCTCTTGTTGACACGGACAACCTCAGCAAAATAGTGCCCACTGCCGACCAGCCACGCCCCGACACATGGGGTCTAGCCGGCCAATCACAAAGCTTTGATGCGTTCAAGCGCATTATTCTGGCACAGGAAGATTATGTTATAGGACATTAACGATAAAACAGAATATTGTTGTTCTATTTTTAGACACATCTCGCGATCGACTGGAATCGCGATCGACTGGTTGGGCACCCCTGCCATAGACTATAAATGGACGTAGTGTCCGTGACGTCACCCATAGGATTCTGAAGAGTTGCGGTGAAGCCCTTAGTAGGCGGAGTCGGCCACGAACGGCTCGACTGTGACGTCAGAGTCTAATCCCGCCTGCTCCAAATAAGGGCAAAGAGGCGGAGCCGAGGCGGGACCATGGATGTATAATAAGAACTGGATACAGCGTGGGAGGCGGGGCCTCATTCATTCCTATGAGAGTTGCTCAATGGCGCATGATGACAAAATGGCCCAACTTTTGAGAGAGCGAAACGTCACAGATTACCCAGCATGCCTGAGAAGTACCCGTATGTGCACTCATAGAGCATGCCCAACTTTAACCACGCCGCCCAAAAGGCTCGTTCACATTAAGCACGTGAATTTGGCGAGATTGAGAGCAGCTGGTGGAATGGCGTCTTTGAGTCCTGGAGAGGAGGATATGGAAAGTGCATCTGAAGGAGAAGGAGGATGGAATGAAGTAAGGAAAAAGACTTCAAGAAAGAAGATAGACATGTCAAGTGACAGTCTTAGTGAATCTGATTCACAGAATGAGTTGAAGAGAGTAAAGAAAAAGATTGAGAAGGAAGAGTGGAAAGTGATTGTGGAGTTTGGTGAGCAATCCGCAGTTAAGCTACATCCAGTGGCCCCAGTGACGTGCGGTGAGGTTCATGGCTGGTGAGGCACTGACTCTTTCAGAGTCAGATTTACAAATATCATATTTTGACCATAATCGAAATATTCTGTTATTTTCAAAAGCTTTTTTGGTCTGATGTTTCGATTCATTTTAAACAGACTGTTCAACAAAAGGATACCCACAATCTAAATATTGGATTGTTCTTTCTTAGTAAGATCCAATTTTCATTACCAATGTGGTCTTACCTTGACTTGAAGATGAAGTCCATGCTATCCTTCTGGACAAGGACAACAATCTCTATTACTTTTTTGTAAAAGTCCTCCTTATCTTCCTCTAGTTTCAAAAGTCTAGTTTGTTGTTTGCGTCCACGGTCTACCGTCTCTGCGTAGAATAACAGTAGCAACAAGGACATGTGGGCTCACGTGCGCCCCCTTCAGTGCGGCAGAGGTTATGGCTGCCTCCCCTGGTGCTTTTTTCATTGCCGTTGTACGGCGAGCCTAAATATCATATACGTGAAATAAGTTATTTAGAGACTATGGATGGCGAGGATAAATGTAATAAAGGGATCTACAAACATTACATTGGTGACCTACAGTGAGATGGTAACAGGCATGCGCTTAGGGCCCGCTTTCCAGACAGTTTCTGTGAGGTGACGCATTTTGAGGTGATGCAGAGCTCATCTGTGCCTCACCTCACCCCACAGTAACTGGCTTGAGCGCGCTCACAAAATAAGTGCCCGCGCTAAATTAGTGCCCGCGCTCCAGCAAGTTACTGTGGGTTTACGTGAGGCAGAGCTCGTCCCTGCCTCACTTCTCATCGCTACCCGTAGTTGTAGCGGAGCTCGACAAATTTGCTGATTTTGACTATAAAAAGCAATTGGAATCATACATAAATCACATTTACAACACAGATCAGTGGAGACATTTTATTATTACTATTTAGTTTTTCTTTAGTTGTTTTTCCGTTACATTGTAGTATGGCCAGTCTATGAGTATGACAGGTGAGGCTCTGCCTCCCCTGCCTGCCCTGACTGCACGTCGCTGAGTGGCCCTGACTAAAGCAATTCACAAAGAAATTGGATCGATAAAGCAAGCAAGATTTCTGAGCAAAGGACGGATGTTGATTGAATTGATGAATGCAAAACAACAGGAAAAGTGACTGAAAATGAAGACCCTGAATGAAGTTCGAATTAATTAAATGCTATGTCCAGCAAATCGGAAAATACTTGGAGTTATCAGTGGAGTTCCCATAGAAATCGGCATAGAAGAGCTCAAGAAAGAAATTAAAGGGGGGAAAGTGTCTGTAGTTAAGCGTCTTCCTACTAGGTATCAGGGTAAGATAGTGGATAGTTTGTCTGTTCTTCTTCAGTTTGAAAAAACAATTCAACAGAAGATAATGATCGGTTGCATGAGCTTTCCAGTAAGATAATTCATCCCTAAACCTCTGTGGTGCTTTAAATGCCAAAAGTTTGGGCATGTGGCAGACAAGTGCAAAGCAACTAAGCCCAGGTGTCCAACATGTGCGGGGGAACATGAATATGGTAGTTGTGCTGCAGGTGCTAAGGTGAAATGTGTTAACTGTGGTGGGGAACATAGTGCTGCGTATCAGGGCTGCGAAGTGCAGAAAAAGGCCAAGGAGGTGCAGAGATACAAAGCATACATATGCTGAAGCAACAGAAAAGGTTTCACTAAACATAGCTAGGAAATCCCAAGTAGCAGCAAGTATATTCTCTTCAAAAGATTTTCCCAAACTCCCAGGCAAAGGAAAGCTCCACAAAGTGTTCACATAAATGTGTGATAGGAGAGGATGCATTGATTGTTAATAAGTACAAATGTGTGGCCTTTATTGGAAAAGTGGTAAATGTTGCTTTGCAACAAACAAAAAAGAGGTCAAGACTGAAAACAATAGTGGAAGCAGCAGGTGCATTTTTGGGGATAAAGGATATAACCGTTGAAATTATGCATGATATGCTAGCTCCCAATAATGATGATTCACAGATTAGTGAATAGATTAATGGTTTTTCTCATTCTGCAGTGGAATGCTAGAAGCCTTATTGCAAATGGACAATAATTCAAGACTTATATATATCAGTTAAAAGAAAAACCAGACGTTATTTGTATTCAAGAAACATGGCTGAAGACTCATTTGGACTTCATAATTGGGGGATTTACTGCTATAAGACAAGATAGAAATGATGGCCAGGGAGGGGGATGTGCAATCTTTATCAGAGAAGTAATGTCTTATAGTAGGCTAACATTTAAGAACAGTCATGATTTAGAAATAGTGGGTGTAGAAGTTTGGATTAATAAAAGGAAAATTAGTGTCCTGAATTTTTATAATCCATGTAATAAACTCAAAATAGAGGAATTAGACAGTCTTTGCCAAGGAAATCAAATAATATGGTGTGGTGATTTTAATGCACATAATACAATGTGGGGAGGGAGATCAACAGATTACAACGGACAGGTGGTGGAGGACTTAATGGAGGAAAAGGAATTAGTTTGTTTAAATAATGGGCAAGGTACAAGACTCAATTTTAGAGATGGAACAGAGTCTGCGATCGACCTAACTCTTGTAACAAGTGAATTAGCTTCGGGTAGCAGTTGGGAACTATTGGCAAATAACAGTATTGGGAGTGATCATCTTCCGATTTATAATCAAGTTTGATATAAGTGATGTGGTTGAGCTAGATGGTATCATGAGATGGACCTTTTCTAAAGCAAATTGGGAGATGTTTGCTAAATTGTGTGATAATGAATTTGATCAGATTGATATGGCAGGAAGTATTGATGAAATAAATGAACAATTTACTTCAAATATAATTAAAAGTGCTAATCAAACTATTGGGAATAAAACTGGTAAACTTAGTAAATGTGTTAAGATGGTACCGTGGTGGAACAAAGAATGTAATGATGCAATTCGAAACAAAATCAGGCTGTTTGGAAAGCTAAGAAAGACACATTCATTACACAATTTATTAGAATATAAAAAGGCACAGGCTCAGGTAAGGAACATTGTTAAAAGAGCAAAAAGGGAGTGTTGGAGAGGATTCTGTTCAAGTATTGGGAGAACTATACCATTAGATAAAGTATGGGGAATGGTTAAGAAGATGAGGGGAATAAGACAGCAGAGTAACCTGCCAGTGTTAGAGAATGGAGGGGAAATTACCACTGGTGCTATGGAGAAGGCAGAAATTCTAGCTAAGAATTTTGTCAAAGTTAATTCTTCGGAAAATGTTACAGAAGAAGGTAAGATCAGGAGGCAGGAAGTGTTAGATGAACATCCTAATGTATATGAAGAAAGACATTCGTCGCAGAGTGTTGTAAATATACCTTTTTCTATTCAAGAGTTGAGAAGAGCATTAAGTAAGTGTAAAATGACTGCTCCTGGGAAAGATAATGTATGCTATATAATGTTGACCAAATTAAGTGATTTTGCATTAGGAAAGCTACTGGAGATGTACAATAGGATTTGGGAGAAAGGGAAGCTGCCAATAATATGGAAAGAGTCTGTCATTATTCCTATTAGAAAACCTGGGAAGGATCCAACCAGTCCAGGCAGTTATAGACCTATAGCTCTGACATCGCACTTGTGTAAAGTTATGGAAAGAATGATAACAGAAAGGCTGACATACTACATTGAGAAAAATGAACGAATGACTCCTTATCAGAGTGGGTTTAGAAGAGGGCGGAGTACTTTAGATCCATTGCTGTGCCTGGAGTCTGAAGTCAGGAAAGCACAAGCGAACAAGGAGTGTGTTGTAGCTGTATTATTTGGTGTGGAAAAAGCTTACGATATGATGTGGAAGGAAGGATTATTAATAAAACTGGACATTATGGGTCTGGGAGGTAATGTATATAATTGGATTATGGATTTTTTGTTTGGCCGTGCCATCAGAGTCCGAGTTGGCAATTCATATTCTCGAAGGCATGAAGTTGAAAATGGAACCCCGCAGGGGAGTGTAATTAGTCCTCTTTTGTTTTCTATCATGATAAATGATATATACACACAAGTAGGATCGGATATTGGTAAGTCACTTTTTGCAGATGATGGAGCTATTTGGAAAAGGGGCAGAAATGTAAAATATATTGTAGCTAAGATTCAGGAAGCCATTACGGAAATTGAAAGCTGGTCTCTGACATGGGGGTTTAGATTGTCGGTGGAAAAAACTGAAACTTTATTTTTTACGAGGAAAAGGATAGGTGAGGAGGTTAGGTTAAAACTTTATGGACAAGATCTAAAGAAAGTGAAGACATTTACATTTCTGGGAATATGGTTGGACGAGAGAGTCACATGCAGTACGCACATTGATAAAGTAGTGGATAAATGTAAAAGGGTTTTAAATGTTATGAGGTGCTTGGCAGGCACTAAGTGGGGGGCTGATAAAGCTGCTTTGAGGAATGTATACACAGCCTTAATAAGATCAGCCATAGAATACGGACTAATAGTGTATGGTTCAGCTGCATATTCTTCTCTTCAAAAATTAGATAGAGTCCAGGCACAAGCACTAAGGTTATGCTGTGGGGCAGTCAGATCTACACCAGTGTCGGCACTACAGGTAGAGGTCGGAGAAATACCAATTTATTTGAGGAGAAAACAGTTAATTGTTCATTATTGGGCAAATCTTCAGGGCCATAAAGATACTTGTTAAGGAAATAATTATCATAGACGCCAAGATGTGACATACAGGACAAACCTTGATGTCTGTTTACCTCCTTTAAGGACACAGGCTGCTTCAGCCAATAATGTTATTGTTCCCATTCTATGACCGGTCAATACTGGGTCACAGATGGTCTGTATTGTGGGTACACTGGGACACTTCCTTCTCTGTTGTCTGAGGACTCCAGGGCATGACATATGCAAGGCCATACGTGGCGGAAGCTGGTAACTTAGTGTGCCCAAACTATCTAAAGCTATCTTATCAAAACATGTTGATGACTCTCTGTGGAACCAGTTAAATGGGCTAGCAAGAGACAGGCTCTCCAGAATTGACGTGGCAACCCACCCGTGCAGTCTCACCGTGACTGCTGTGACTTGTGATGTGAATACTCTGGTACCAGGAACTCCAAATAAATCAGTGGTTTGACATCAAAGCTCCGACTCTTCCCGTGTCTCCTTCCTGAGTCGGTGACTCCACTGCACATGCTACACAGAAGTTTCCTCTACAATACTCACCCTACTAAACAAACTGTACAAACAAGTTGGGAAAGTAACAAAATAAAAAAATTAAGTTTTTGTGTTTGTGTTTCGGAAATATGTAAGGAATTCAAAGTTAAAGAATGGAATATTAGTCCGACGGTGTTGTTATCAGCTGTTCCAACATGGTTGCTACCTCAACCTATAGTAGATTTATCACTATTGAAACGGTTACATTCAATGAAAAACAAAATCAATGTACAGGCTTATGTGAATACTGTTCTACATGAACAATATGGGCACTTTATAAAAATATTTACTGATGGATCCAAAAATCCAGAAAATGGTCTAACTAGTTGTGCATTTTATGTTCCTGAATTAAAAGTAAAAGTGGGAAAGCGTACGAGTGATCACATCGCAGTATATACAGTATAGATGATGGCTATCTCACTAGCACTTCAGTGGGTAGAGGAAATACAGCCAATGCGAGTGGTCATTTGCTCTGACTCCAGTGTAGCTCTGGAGAGTATAAACAACTTCTCTTCAGAATGTCGTCAGGATATTTTACATGAAATTTTACACATCATGTTTAGGTTAGTTCATCTGGGAATTGTTGTTCAATTTGTGTGGGTTCCAGCGCATGTGGGTATTAGAGGGAATGAAGTAGTGGATCAACTGGCAAAATGTGGTTTGAAAGCAAACCAGATTGATATTATGGTACCCATCAGTCGATCAGAAGTCAAATCTGTTACAAAAGTGGTTATCAAGCAACAATGGCAAAAACGATGGGACAGTAACATCAAAGGAAGACATTTATACCAGATACAAAGGGAAGTAGGAACAGGAAGCACTTGGGGGAGTAGTAGAAGAGAACAGAGCATTAACAGCAGGATACAATTGGGACACTCTGGATTAAACTCATCACTGCATCTGATTGGAAAACATCCAAATTACAATTGTGATGGTTGCCAACAACCAGAGACAATACATCATGTATTTTTTAGCTGCCCGGAATATACAAGGCAAAGACTCATTCTGAAAACTGTACTGGAACAATTCAACGTCAAGGACATGGATTTCAAGTCAATATATGAAAGTAAATCACGAAATGAAGCAAACAAGCTGATCTTCAAATTCCTCAAAAGCACTGGTCTGAGGACAAGGATTTAATATGAACATTTAATACCTCAACAGTAGGTGGTGATATATGCTCCAAGTGGAAGCGATTCGCCATTAAAGAGAAGAAGAAGAAGCACGTGCATTTGCGTACACGTAACAGCACCGCGCGTTCATGACAGCATGGTACTGGATTTATATTAACGACGAGGCGGCAGTTAGCAGCTAGCGGCTAGCTAGTAAATTATGCTAAATTACACATCAATCGTTATGTACTTTAATATTACGCTGACATCAGGATCTAGTGATATCCAAGCAACAGAGCTTCATTTAGCATTATACTTGTGTGGGTTGTACATGAAACCACTTGGTAATATATAAAAATAAACATAAACAACATGTTTATTTTGAAGCCTGTTATGATCAATTATGAGTTAAAACGTTATCTAAAAAAGTAAAGCTGATGATGGATTACTGTGGTGGAGTTAAAATAGCAATAGCCTATTTCTTTTTGAAATTTGATGGAGTAAAAGGATAGTAACTGTGATTATTCATGTTAAGTAGCCCACAAGTAACTAAAACAATTGCAAGTGCAATAAGAAGCTACAGGAACGTTAATCTACGTCGGTAATATTAACTTTATTTAATACAACATTTACGGTACAAGATTTACATCATACAGCCCATGTAGTATAATATTTTACAAATTATGAATTACAGCAAACATGTGCAATATATCCATTATTACAGCTCCGTGGGATGGCAGTAAGGCGATATGGTCCGTTATTCTTTCACACAGTGATGTCACAAGCTACCCACAATGCAACGCGCGCCATATATATATATATATAAATACGCCATTTTTCTGGAGGTGCAAAAATCCTGGAGGTGCTAATATAAACAGCTAGCTAATGTAGCCAGGCAGAGCGCATTAGGTTTTTTTAATGAATTAACGACCGAAGAAATCGCTGCATGTCTTCGGATTACATCTCTGGACTTGAGGGGTGTGCTTTAGGTCGTTACCAGCGTAAACTAGAGCTGTGTGGGTTGTCGGATTGCCCTATGGAAAAACGATCCTCGAAAGTGGCCTTCGGTCGATTTTGGCAGCATCTACGTCTATCTTCTGGAAACACCAGGTGAATACCCCACTTGTCACAATAATATTATCATGCCAATGCATATATGTGGTATTTTAGAGTTGACTATATTGATTAAGGCAATAGACTATGATATTCTGCTTGCACCTCGTGTGAAATGGCGGATACCGGAAGTACGGTGTCGCCCTCGGCCCAAAACCCGTATGTGTGTGTGAAAGAATTGTGCATCCATGGGTAAAGAGAAACTCATGTAGTACTGAACACGTAACATGAACGTGCCGGGCGGCGCGGTCCCGTGGGTTAGATGCGCGTTCATAATGCCGAGGGAAATAACTCTCAGAATAACGTTATTAGCACATTTTTACAACTTGAGGAACGAATGTTTTTAATAAGGGCTATACAAACGTTCATACTGGGTAGTTTATTTAGTTTAAAAAAAATTATCCAACGAGTTACAGACCACTCTTTCCCAATGTAAGTCAATGGGAAAAAGTGTTTCCAGGCCCAGCAACCTAAAGGAAGTGTAGTACCGCCGTTTGACCAGCACGAATATTCTCATCAGACTCCGGCGCACTTCCTGGGGGCTTGGGCGGGACCTGCTGCCTCCGAACTGGAAGTAAACAGAGCTAGCTCAGGCTAAGAAGCTAAGCTAACATGAAATACATGCATACCAAGTTACTGCGAACAGTGTAGTTCCCCTATATAAACGTTACATTCACAATCAAATGAGACAATCTGCAAGAGAATTAGCTATATTTTGTTATTCTTAATGCTTGTCATTCACACGTTGAGAAAAGACGGACCTAATGGATCCGCAGTGGGCTAGCTCCGGGACGCCGGCTGGAGCTAGCCCCCTGCGGCTCCGTCAGTTTGTCCAGAAGTCTTCTCATCAGGGCTCTATAAATAAAGAATTACGGCAGATGTGTAATATTTAATGCAGTCGAACCGTGTATTACAATGCCGTCATGTGATGACTTCCAAAGAGAAAAGCAAGAACACTCGGAATAAAGTATTTAAAAAAAAAAAAAAAAAAATGTTTTCGGATATCATATCTTATTAACACCATATCCCAGCGTGCATTGCGACTGAAACATCCAATCAACGAGCTTCAAGCTGAGGATCTTGGGTAATCAGTTCAGTGGGTTTGTGGCATGGATGTATAATAAGAACTGGATACAGCGTGGGAGGCGGGGACTCATTCATTCCTATGAGAGTTGCTCATTAGCGCATGATGACAAAATGGCCCAACTTTTGAGAGAGCGAAACGTCACAGATTACCCGGCATGCCTGAGAAGTACCCGTATGTGCGCTCATAGCGCATGCGCAACTTTAACCACGCCGCCCAAAAGGCTCGTTCACATTAAGCACGTGAATGTACGTACACGTAACAGCACCGCGCGTTCATGACAGCATGGTACTGGATTTATATTAACGAGGCGGCAGTTAGCAGCTAGCTAGTAAATGATGCTAACTTACACATCAATCGTTATGTTCTTTTATATTACGCTGACATCAGGATCTAGTGATATCCAAGCAACAGAGCTTCATTTAGCATGATACTTGTGTGGGTTGTACATGAAACCACTTGGTAATATATACAAATGTATATGTTGAAGCCTGTTATGATCAATTGTGAGTTAAAACTTTATCTAAAAAGTAAAGCTGATGATGGATTACTGTGGTGGAGTTACAATAACAATAGCCTATTTATTTTTGAAATGTGATGGAGTAAAAGGATAGTAACTGTGATTATTCATGTTAAGTAGCCCACAAGTAACTAAAACTTATAATACTTGAAGGAAAGGTGTAAAATGTTCCCATAAATATACAGTACAACACCCCTTGTTGTTAAATACCAACCATGTGTATATATATATATAAATATATATATAAATATGCCGCTAAAACTGTGTAATATACCAGGCTGCTAAATCCTCCAAACTGTTGTTGCTGGATGTGTTTTTTGTGAAATGTGTATTTTTTTTAAATTATAATTTCTTGTTTTGAATCTTTAATACTTTATTTATGCATACTTGAAGTAACATTAGGCTGTCTTTGGCTCTTTTCTGCTGTAACAATGTAAATGTATTCTGATCTAATTGATGTTTTTGTCAGTTTGTTTCCCTATATTGCGACACTTATTTGGTTTAAGATTATTTCTCCTTTTTTTACAGACATCCCGAACCATAGTGGAATGCTGTTGTAAAGGATTGTATTGATCCGTGCATCAATACCTTCACCCAGCTTTGAGGCCTCCAATGAATGAACATCATCTTGTGGCTGGGAAAAATGTGAACAAATACATCTCACAATGAGTGACTTTCTGGTGTAATCATTATAATATCAAAGACAAGCACTTTAAGTAACAATATATCAAATCATTCAGCAGCAGAGGATGGGGTGGAAACAGTATTTCTAACTAAGAGGATTACAATATTACAAGTTAAACATCAAGATGAACATACTATTATTAATTTAAAAAGTACATGGGAGACTTAAATATCCTGCAATATACCATTAGCAGAATAGGAACAAATGTGCCAAAACATTTCTAAAATAAACAAACAAACTGAGGGCTTTCTTCCTGAGCCGCTGGGAGTAAAGGTCCTCCATGGATGGCAGCTCCGCCCTGGTGATGTTCTGTGCAGTTTTCACCACCCTTTGGAAAGCCTTACGAATGAGGGCGGTGCAGCTGCCGTACCAGGCTGTGAAGCAGCTGTGTCCGTGATGGACACTGAGGAACCTGAAGCTGCTGACTCTCTCTACCATAGTCCCATTGATGGCGATGGGGGGCGTGTCCCTCTCTTTGCTGCTTCCTGCAATCCACAATCAGCTCCTTGGTTTTGCTGACGTTGAGATGGAGGTTGTTATCCTGGCACCAAGATGTCAGGTTTTCGACCTCCTCTCTGTACGCCGTCTCGTCGTCTGGGTGAGGCTGGGGAAGATGAGTGAGGGAAAGAGAGAAACAAAACAGGGGGACTAATATGAGTGAAGGAAAGAGAGAAAAAGACAAGGGAACTGTGACGGAGCGGGTCACAGAGTGACTGACTCCGCCACTGACAGCCGACACACCAAACATTTCCTGCTCTCTTCCGTCAAATGAACCATGCAATTTCTTATTTATTTTTACTTTTGTTAATTATGGGGAATGATTGTATTAAGAGGTGGTTAACCTGTTTTATGTTTGGGTCGGATTTTTATGTTGAAATGTGGTTTTGAGCTAATTGTGTCACCTGTTGACGGTAAGCCTGTGGGAGGGGCTATGGGCTCATAAGGGACGGGGTTTTTTGGACTGTGGCACTCTGAAGAATGTTGCAGTGAAGGCAACAGCTGGGACGTGTTCGGGGGTTTGTTGCAGAGAAGGCAACAGCCAGAACACGTTTACTCTGAATGAGTGATGGACGGCCTTTTTTTGTTTTTTTATTTTGTTTGTTTAAGGTATGCTGGTTCGTATATTTTTTGTTGCTGTTAAGAATAAAGTTTTTTGGAGCGTAACCCAACCGACTAGGCCAGTGTTTGTGAACGGACAAATAGAGCCCCGTCACATATGGTGTCAGAAGTGGGATGGCTAGTCGGAGGAAGCTGGGCGGCGTTGCGGAGCGGCGAACGGGACTACGATCCCGGCGTCAGCAGCAGGAGGAGAGCGCGGCTGCCGGGTCGGAGCGGGCATGGGAGACGGAGGACGAGGATGAGGACGGGTCCTGGGTGGGCCCAGCGGCTCCTGCGGCCTCGGGGTCGGCCAGTGGACCAGGGCGAGAGGGGTTCCTGTTGGCGGAGCTTCGGGACCTACGGACTTCTGTTTCGGTTGGTGATCCGTATCTTCGGTCGGACTCCGATGGCCGGCCTGATCAGCCGGCGCATGGGTGGAGGCACTGTGCGGTGCGGAGATTCCACAGTGCCAGTGCGGTGAGGACATGCAAACTGTTTGTTGCGGTTTGGGACGCATTGCCAAAGCGTGGAGGTGGCTGTTTGTCTTTTCAGGTTGCCGCACATCGCCAACCTTGGGGAGGGAGAGGATAATGTGACGGAGCGGGTCACAGAGTGACTGACTCCGCCACTGACAGCCGACACACCAAACATTTCCTGCTCTCTTCCGTCAAATGAACCATGCAATTTCTTATTTATTTTTACTTTTGTTAATTATGGGGAATGATTGTATTAAGAGGTGGTTAACCTGTTTTATGTTTGGGTCGGATTTTTATGTTGAAATGTGGTTTTGAGCTAATTGTGTCACCTGTTGACGGTAAGCCTGTGGGAGGGGCTATGGGCTCATAAGGGACGGGGTTTTTTGGACTGTGGCACTCTGAAGAATGTTGCAGTGAAGGCAACAGCTGGGACGTGTTCGGGGGTTTGTTGCAGAGAAGGCAACAGCCAGAACACGTTTACTCTGAATGAGTGATGGACGGCCTGTTTTTGTTTTTTTATTTTGTTTGTTTAGGGTATGCTGGTTCGTATATTTTTTGTTTCTGTTAAGAATAAAGTTTTTTGGAGCGTAACCCAACCGACTAGGCCAGTGTTTGTGAACGGACAAATAGAGCCCCGTCACAGGAACCTTACACACATTTAAAAAAAATAGTGTGAGTAAGTGAAGACATCCTTACAAGGAGGACTGCCCTGTCAAATTTAAAAGTTATTCTTGTTAAATATACATATCCTGTTGAGGCTAGAATCCAAAATGCAGAACCACTTTAGATTGTAGCCTCAAGGGACTGTTTAAGGTTACTTAAAAACATATCATTTCCCAAATTGGGGTGAAAATTAAACTCCATCTCTTAGAAATATGCCAGGGCAGTCAAACTTAATGCAAGGATCCTTACACTCTCTCTTACAAAATTCTTGTAAAAACTATACAGCACCTTGTCCAAGTATGGCGGGAGGCCCACTTTCCTTCAGATTTCTCTCTGGATGTCGATCCGGCTATTTCTGTCGCCATCTATAAATAAAAGTACAAATGATTAGCTCTTCACGCCTCTTTTAAAATAATATGTGTTTCTTGAAGATTCTGTATGCATCGTCATTTACAATGGTAGGGGACATGGCATTGGAAATTAGTTGTGAAAAAGACATGTCATTTTTTAGTTTTTTCATCTCACATTTATAGATTTAAATAAAAAATTATATATATATATATATATATATATATATATATATAGATATATATATATTATATATATATATATATATATATATATCTATATATATATATATATATATATATATATATATATATATATATCTATATATATATATAATATATATATATATATCTCGAATTATAAATGCAAAGTCTGGTTTCTAGAAAGTTAGCTAATGCATACAGAGTTAACATTGCAGAACTGCTGGCATGCATACATTCTCTAGCATTTTGTTAACTATGAAAAGTATGGAAAATTACTGTGCAAACACCCAACATTAGCTTAGGCCCACTAGTAGCGGTTGCTGATGAGTGGTTTGGCTTATTTTACACTTTTATATGAGAACATGTTACATTACATACAGACATTAAGGAGGCAGGTTAGAAAATACATATGTTTTCGTATCTTACCTTTTGGAGCAAACTGTTGTCGGTTGTTAGCATAGACTGTATATATAAAGCGTTGTCTCTTTAGCCTCAGTGACGTGACAGTGAACACTGAACGTGACCGCGTGTGAAGGGGGAGGTGCGTGCTGAACACGTCACATCACATGAACGTGCCGGGCAGCGCGGTCCCGTGGGTTAGATGCGCGTTCATAATGCCGAGGGAAATAACTCTCAGAATAACGTTATTAGCACATTTTTACAACTTGAGGAACGAATGTTTTTAATAAGGGCTATACAAGTCTTCATGGGTTGTTGATTTAGTTTTTAAAAAATTATCCAACGAGTTACAGACCACTCTTTCCCCATGTAAGTCAATGGGAAAAAGTGTTTCCGGGCCCAGCAACCAAACGGAAGTGTAGTACCGCCGTTTGACCACTACGAATATTCTCATCAGACTCCGGCGCACTTCCTGGGGGCTTGGTTTGTGGTGTGTATCGCTCGAAATGTCCCGTCTGTTTCCGGTGACTTTATTTACGGCTAAAAAGCATGCTAAAAAGCCCAAGATTATAGAATTAAACGAATAAATAAAAACAAGGATAATTGTGTGTTATTGTTGAGTAAATAACAGTGTGTTATTTAGAAAAGAATAACAAATTAGAAGGAAAAAAAGATTTGAAAAATACAGATTTCAGTATTCTGAGGCTCTGAGCTCCATTTATTTTCCTCACAGACGGAAACAAAAGTCCGAAATTATACGATTTAAAATAAAAGCAATAATTGTGGGTTGATATTGAGTAAGAACATGTTTTTATGAACCACACAGCTTCCGGTCTTCCACAGACCCGACCGGAGAAAAAGACGTGCTGCAGGCACGAAACACATTACCAGTATAAATACATTGCTTTTAAATTCGTGCTGTGCAACACGAAACAAAGGGGGAAATTGTGTTGGTGAACACGAATCAATAGATTAAAAATCGTGTTGGTGAACACAAAATGCCATGTGACTGGGTAGTATATGCTTTATGAATACATAGATAGCAAATATTGATAACATTGTAAACTAGTCCACTGTATGTCTTATAACAAAAGAGCCGTAATATACACACACACACACACACACACACACACACACACACACACACACACACACACACACACACACACACACACACACACACAGTACAGTAACTTTTTATATGGAGTGACATGTTTTCCTGAAATATGATCTGGTCGACATTCCAAGACATATTATATGTCGTATTTGTCGTCTCATTCATCTTATTTAGAAATTGCAATCCTTTGCAGATATAACATTATTATTTTTTATTGCATTTATTTTTTAAATCTCATACAAAAACAGACGACAGAGTAGCTTCTTTCCTCAGGCTTTTTTTATTGTTATGTAGCTTAAATGGATAATATTAAAATGTCTAATAGATCTAATTCAGAAACTTGTGTACTTAACTATTATCTTGAGTCAAACCATTACTAGGATCTGTGTAGCTCTGCATTTCATAGCTCATTATACTCATTTATCTTCAATTCTGGTCTACCTAAAAAACAATGTTAAACTCTTTAGCAGTGTGTGGAACTCAGGGTGTCCGAACATGCAACAATTACTCCCTACTTTATCAAGGATTTAAAAACAAAAGTCATTTCGTATGTCCATCCGAAAGCCCTTCTATGGTAATAACTATGCCACAATTGTGAAACCAATATCTCAAATTGAAATACTATATTTTGTTTAGAAATGAAAGCTTTAGCGCAAGTTCAATAAGGAAGACCTAACACGAGTCACTTACACGTCACTCTATAGCTCCCTTCCCCCCTCATTAAATACGAGGGCGTCACCCCTCAGCAGCCAATTGCTGCACATGCTAAATTCCTTAAATGCCTGCTCTTCCTCCCTGTCAGTTGTCATTGGAGATGATCACACGCAATGGTAATACTACAATACTCCTTCTCGTGAGAAAAACCGTAAGAAACAACTAGCTCAATATGTCCAACTCGGACAATTCGAAACACGAACCTTCTCTGGAAGTATCCGATCCCGGTTCGGCTACCCACAGCGGCTTATCAACAGAGGCAGACTTCCTCATCGCCCGGCTCCTGCAGCAGGGCTTTCCCACAGCCCCAGGCCTCACTCTCTCTCAGCGAGAGCTCTCGGACCAGGTCTCCAGCGTAGCTCCCCAGTCCGGGGCAGCAGCTCCAGTCAGCTCCCCAGAGAGCAAGGCGAGGACGAGGCCGCAGCCGCGGAGGTAAAAAAGGGCAGGAAGTCGAGCCCTCCAGGATCCCGTCCCCCTCCAAAATCCACCCCTTCTCAGGCTCGCCATGCAGGGAGTGTCACACCCCTATGGAGAGTGGCGCGGCCGGCTCCCTGCAATCCCTGGCTAGCTCCATGATAGCTATCGATGCTCGCCTCCAGGCCCAGGAAGACTCCGCCACAGGAGCTTCAACTTCCGTTGCACTCAGGTACTAGTTTTAACGAAAATGCTTGCACTCACCATTACACAGGGTTGGGTTGTAACGGAATACATGTAACGGTGTTACGTAATCAGAAAAAAATCAGTATATTCAGCTGGTGTTACATTTGAAAAACGAGTAATCCGAGTGCAGTTACTTTCGTAAACCTGAAGTGAATACTTATTGGAATTATTGGTGGAAAGTTTCCTCACAATATGTAATATTCATTACCGGCAGAACCGTGTGCACACTGCACAGTGCTGCAGCGTATCTGTGAGCGAGAGGTGCAGCGTGTCCGTGAGGCCCCGCCCCGCACGCAGATGAGAGAGAGAGAGAGAGTTCTCTTTCAATATATATTGGAAGGTAGAAACGGAGATGTTTAGATAAAACGTGGCAGATAACGTTTATGTAGCATTTATTTATTGTCGAAATGATGACATTTATAACGGGATCAAATCTAACTGAATGGCCTGCTGCTGCCGAATGCATGGGGCAAGTAACTGGGAAAAGTTTTTTAAGTTATTACATCGTTTCAGATAATAATGCATTCTATTTAGGGGTGCCTTTCAAAGCACCCAAGGACACCTTACAATGCATAAACTATTCCAAGGAAAGGTTTGAAGACAGTACAAAGAATGCAGTCTGGGTGAGTTTTTCTTTTTATGTGCGGTGCAGATGAGAGAGCTGTCCAGAATGACACTACAATGTTGTGTTTGTGCTCTTCATAAGCCATTAAAACAGTAAAAATATGTGTCTCCCGTTCACCAAAACATACCCATCTGTTATGGAAAATAAAGTATTCTAAAGAAAAAAGAAAGAAAAGAAAAGAAAGAAAAAAGATTAAAAAAAGAAGAGGAAAGAAAAAAAAAAAAAGAGAAGAAAAGGAAGTATTCTAAAAGTAATCTGCCACCGGTACCGGCGGGATTGTTGTTAGTTTCTGATGCGCAGAAGAAAAATCTGGCCCACCCTATATTTTTACAGGCCCACATTTCTACATTTCTGCCTACGCTACTGGTCCGCACAGCAGCAACAACCAATCGCATGAATCTCTTGCCCCCGACATACAAAGCAATAGCAATGTTAAAACGAAGTAAACTGTAAAAAATAAAATAAAAAAAAACCCGGGGATTTTATGCGAGATATATATATATACTCCCCAAACAGGCGAAAACCTACCAGTTTCACCCACTGTCTCTGCTACCTCCCTCCATGCCTCGCTCCTCTGGTTTGTATCCCGGTAGATGAACAGACTGATCATACAGCACCAGGTGATTCAATACCGCTATAATGAATTTTCCCTCACATTTTTGGAATATGAGGAATTACCTGCGTAGTCTCTCCCAGCATACACGCAGTCTGATTGGCTAGCGCTTGTACTGGCAGATTTGCATAAATGGGATTTCATTGGCTGACGCTTCTGCCGAGGTGCCAAAAGTTGAACATTGCTCAACTTTTTGAAGCGAGCATCGCCAGCAAACGCTCCACGTCGCTTCCCAAAATACAGTTCTGCTAAAAGTGACGTCACCCCATTCAAAGTGAATGGGCAGAAGCGTTTGGAAGCTGTAACGCACGCCACCGTGTGGACGGGCCGTCACAGTGGCTCTGCGCCAGAAACATAAAAAAAATTCTGGAATATCACCCCTCCACTCCCATTAACATCCCTCAGCTAGCAGCTGCGCTATCTACTCACCCAGATTCCGTGTTTGTTGACTATCTCCTGTCAGGGCTCTCCCAAGGCTTCAGGGTAGGGGTCCTCCCATCTCCCACAGTGACTTTCGTAGCAAGAAACTTACAGTCAGCCGCTAAAGAACCCAACATAGTTTCCCAGCTCATCAACAAAGAACTTCTCAAAGGATATATAATCGGTCCTTTTAGCTCCTCCCCCTTCTCAGTTTTCCGTTCAAATCCCATCGGAATAGCCACACGTAAATAAAAGGCTGATTTTCGATCTGTCCGCTCCCTGCTCCGGCCCATTCTGCAGCATCAATAGCATCATCCCTCCAGATCAGTTCTCCCTTCACCATGCCTCAGTGGATAATGCAATAAAGATGATCAAGTTCACAGGGCACGGAGCTCGGCTCTCCAAAGCGGACATTACTGATGCTTTCAAATCATCCCCATTCATCCGTCTCAGTGGAATCTGTTCGGTATTAAGTGGGAGTCCAAACTCTATTTTCGCCGTTCGCCTGACCTTCGGGTGCAGAAGCAGCCCCCACATCTTCAATTCCTTCTCGGAAGCGCTCTACTGGATCCTGCTGAACATCGTCAGAATCCCCTCCGTCCTTCACCTACCGGACGACTTCCTCCCCATAGACCCGCCACAGGACAGCTCAGGGATCTCACTGGCCAAGCTTAAACACTGCTTCAGGAGTGAGGTGTCCCTCTCTCCAAAGAGAAAACGTTAGGTCCCGACACACGCTTAGAGTTCTTAGGCATCATCCTCGACTCCATAGACATGAAGGCGTCTCTCCCCTCCGACAAATTGCAGCGCATCCGGGACATCACCAAGTCATACTGCGAGCAACAAGTTATCACAAAACAACAGTTGCTCTCCCTTCTCGGACACCTCAACTTCGCCATGCACGTCATCCCCCAGGGGCGCTCGTTCATCTCCCGCCTCCTGGACGCAGCATCAGCAGTCGACAACCTCCATGACTGCGTTTTCTTAGACGAAGGCTGCCGCTCAGACCTATGGTTCTGGTCCCTCCTGCTCGCCCACTGGAACGGAGTTACTTTCTTTTACGATGACCTCGTGCGTTCCTCTGACTCAATGAGGTTCTTCACGGATGCCGCCCATCCATGGGTTTTGGGGGTTTCTTCCAGGGAGAGTGGTTCGCAGGGTCATGGCCCTGTCAATTTCTACCTCAAGCAAGTTCTCATTAAATCCGGCCTATCACCTATATCATACCCGGGACATTCCTTCAGGATAGGTGCAGCCACCTCTGCTGCTAATCAAGGTCTCTCTACCTCATCCCTACAACAACTAGGACGGTGGTCCTCCTCCGCCTTCACAACCTTCATTCGTCCGGACATCAACGCCGTACGGGCTTCCCAAAGATCTCTCAGACCCTAACTATGGTATCTATGCATATAACTGGTGGTGGTTCATAACACATCTACACGTATACATGTCTCATCATGGTATCGGATTTCAAACTGCATTCCTGTCCTAGTCCGTGGGCCCCCGCCCACAGGGAACAATGTCTCGTCTCACGCTGCACCTACCTGTAACGGGCTTCATCTCCTGCACGCAGGTATCCAAATCCAGGCCCTTGCTCAAATGTGTCAGTGTAAAATGTATATCCTGCGAAGTCAGGCGTGGACTCGGGCCACCGTACACTTCGGTGTCGTGGCTTCGGGCCACCGTACACTTCGGTGTCGTGGCTTCGGGCCACCGTACACTTCGGTGTCGTGGACGTTGGGCCACCGTACACTTCGGTGTCAGTTACAAAACAAAGAAAAAAAATAAAGAAAGAGTAAAAAAGAAAAAAGATATATCCTGCGAAGTCAGGCGTGGACTCGGGCCACCGTACGCTTCGGTGTCGTGGCTTCGGGCCACCGTACGCTTCGGTGTCGTGGCTTCGGGCCACCGTACGCTTCGGTGTCGTGGCTTCGGGCCACCGTACACTTCGGTGTCGTGGCTTCGGGCCACCGTACACTTCGGTGTCGTGGACGTTGGGCCACCGTACACTTCGGTGTCGTGGACGTTGGGCCACCGTACACTTCGGTGTCAGTTACAAAACAAAGAAAAAATAAAGAAGTAAAGAAGAAAAAGAAAAAAATATATATCCTGCGAAGTTAGGCGTGGCTTCGAGCCACCGTACACTTCGGTGTCGTAGCTTTGGGCTACCGTACACTTCGGTGTCGTGGACGTTGGGCCACCGTACACTTCGGTGTCAGTTACAAAACAAAACCGTTCGACCTTCGGGCGGCGTAATCAAGCCCTGCTAGCCAGGCAGGCGACCCGCAGGTCGTTTTCAGATAAGACCGGCACTGATTTCGGCAGTCAGTCTCAGCATGACCCGTAAGCTCCGGCAGTGATTCCGGCCCAATGCCGCTTACATATGTTAATCTATTATCTTTCATTCCCAGATCACCAGTCACCCCACAAGGTAAGCAACTCAGTTCATCTCAGTATTTCATACTTCACTGGTTTTGGGGATTTCATCGGAGCGGTTCTTTCCCTCCTGAATGATTATCCTGCAAAACGGGGCCTAATCGCCAAACACCATTACATTCTCCTGTTGTATTATCATGGCAATCATTTCATTCATATGACGTGTAAACAATAAATATGTAATCCTTACATCACGTCTCTCCGGTTTGAAATGAAAGCTTTAGCGCAAGTTCAATAAGGAAGACCTAACACGAGTCACTTAAACGGCACTCTATGGCTCCATTCCCCCCTCATTAAATACGAGGGCGTCACCCCTCAGCAGCCAATTGCTGCACATGCTAAATTCCTTAAATGCCTGCTCTTCCTCCCTGTCAGTTGTCATTGCAGATGATCACACGCAACCCGCCTCCACCCCACTCGCCTCCCGTCTCCTCCAGGACAAAGCTAAACCTTCCTTCTTCAGACCGGTCTCACCTACTCATCACCACCACCAGTGTCTAGACCCCGGGGATTTCATCGGAGCGGTTCTTTCCCTCCTGAATGATTATCCTGCAAACCGGGGCCTAATCGCCAAACACCATTACATTCTCCTGTTGTATTATCATGGCAATCATTTCATTCATATGACGTGTAAACAATAAATATGTAATCCTTACATCACGTCTCTCCGGTTTGAACTAGCTTTCCCTTCAACATGACCTAAATAAATATTTATTTGATTGTATTGAGTGGTTACCAAAACTCTCCCTTTGAACTGTAGATAAATACTGTAACAACTTAAAACACTACCCAATTCTCACATGAATACAAACTCTAAAAGAATAATTTGTAAACATGATGAAAAGATTGAAGAATCTGTTCTACTCTGTACTCCTAACTCCAAAACACCCACTGCTGAAAGTGTTGTGAATATTTCCATCATGTCTCCCCCTTTATCCCACAGTACCTTGTGTGTTAGGATTATTTTCTCCTTTTACTTTAATAGTTTCTCTTTACTGCTATTTTTAATTTACCAATTGATTGATTAATGGGTAATACAACTTTTTATCTTTACTTATTTATCTTTTGTTCATGATAACAATGGTATAACAACCACATGTTTTACCCATAGCTAGTTTCTATGTCAAGATTATTATGTGTGACATAATAATCAGATGTCTTGTTTGCTAAACAAGAATATTAAACTTTAATCTTTTCAGTATTCCAGACCATCATTTAAACAAGCAGCCTCTTATCTAAACACTAAGCATTAAGCAGGGCTCGACATTATAATTGGCCCGCTGGCCCGGAGGCACTATTTAGACACCCCGGGCCAGCATAACGTACTTTCCACTTGCCCGCTCGGGCCACTAAAAACAGTAAGACATACATTCACATTGTTCTGTGATATTGGTATTTTGACAAGCAATTTTGTTAGATTATTCCGTTTATTAACGCTACAACATCGCGCTCTACTCTGCAGCTGTTTGTTGCGGAGTAGAGTGCAGTGCGAGCAGGCTCTCGTTCGCGTGCAGCGGGAGTAGGCCCGTGCACGCGCAGCTCGAGCCTGCTCGCGCTGCACGCTCACTACAGACTTTCGCCCCACCTAACCATTCGGCAAAATGTTTTTAAAACAACCAGTAACCGGCCAAGAGCCGGGCAAAAAACAGTCCTTAAATAAAAGAAAGTCACCGGAGGAGTTAAAGGAGAGTGACAGGGAGTACGAGAAGAGGGAGAGAAAGTTTCAGGCACACTGGCTTGATCGTTGGAGTTGGCTTGAATATGATGCCAATATAAACAAGGTCTTCTGTCGGCTCTGTACATCAATGCCGACCTATGCTGACAAGTAAGTGAAGAGTAGAAAATATTATGGTATATTCGCTATAGGGAAATGTCCCAGCAGTTTAGGACAAGGAAGGCTAGAGGCTAATATATTATAGCCATTACATGTCTAACTCCTGATAATGGCAGGAAGGCAGAAAGCGCATTATACAAATAATAATACTCATACCATAGTGTCACCCTCCTTTTTATTTTATTTTAAAAATGACCACAATATAATTATTTTAATAAACCAAATATGAACAATTGCTTTATAGAAATGTATAGTAGGCCTAGCTAGTTAGTGGCTAGCTAGTGGCTATTTACATATGATATTTAAGCAGCAGATTGTTTTGCTTGTTTAGGGACTCTCCACTCTTCAAGGGACAGGTAGCAGAACGCTCCACAGGGTTTGACCCGCATGAAAAAAGCACCTCACACCAGGTGTGTGTGAGGAGGCAGAAGGCAGCAATCGAAACACCCGCTGTGTTAGCTGGGATTCATGTTAATGGTGAAATAGATGCAGGTTTCCAGGATAAAATGGAGAATATGTTTCATACAGCGTACTATGTTGTCAAGAAAGAAAAGCCATTTACTGACTTTCCGGACCTGCGCAGCTCAACAGTAGGACTGGCTCCAACATGACCAATTGTTACTTGTCAGACAAGGCATGTTTAAGGTGAGAATCACAAATACATTAATACTGTACATTCCAAATGTACTATTTAATTAGCTTTTTACAATTCCTTCATTATTAATGAAATTCCCTTTTTTTACCTTCAGATTCACAATTGATATCTACAATGTGGAGAGGGAGCAACTGCTTTCTGACCTAAAGAATGCAGGCTATATCAGTGATTGACGGGGCAACTGATACTGGGAACCTTGAGAATGAGATTGTCTATGTCAAGTTCTTCAATAAGGAGAGAGGAGTGGTTCAGTCCTTCCTTGGCATTGAGGATATCAAACACGCACATGCAGATGGTGTACTTTCTGCAGTACAGACAGTGTTTGAAAAAGCAGGTCTGGATAACTGGAAGGAAAAGGTGGTTTTCCTATGCGCTGATGGTGCGGCTGTCAATTTGGGGAAGAGGAATGGTGTGGCTGCAAAGCTGAAGGAAGAGATTGGACACCTGCTTGCTATACACTGTGTGGCACACAGGCTGGAATTAGGTCTGGTGGATTCAATAAAAGAGAATCAGAGGCTGAAGCAGCTGCAGGAGGTGCTGCAATATTTGCATCAGCAATACCACTACTCTCCAAAGGCACTGAGGGAGCTGAGGATGCTGAGGATGCTGGCAGATGCAATGGAGGAGAAGGTCCTCAAGCCTACAAACCTGAAGGGGTCCAGGTGGTTGCCCTACATCCACAAGGCAACTCAGATCCTGTGTAATAGCTATGCAATCTTTGTGGCCCACTTTGAGGACCAGGTCAGCCCAGAGAGGACAACCCGACCATCACCTGCAGTGATGGGAAGGGCAAAGAACATCCTCCACTACCTCAAAAGCCACACCAATGTCCAGTTCATGCACTTCCTGCTGGATACACTGGACTTTCTCAAGGCACTGAGCCTCCAGTTTCAGCAGGATAGTCTGACACCAGGGGAGGCAGTGCAGTACATTGAGGCCTGCCTCAATGGCCTTACAGAGCTGTGTCTGGAGCCCGGAGAGCAGCAAAAGAAGATGTTGGCTGATGCAATGAATGGCACCTATAGAGGGGTAGAGCTCAAAAACACCACCACAGACACACTGGCTACAGACAGGAAGAAAATTACAGACATGCTTACCAAACATATTGAGAGCCGTCTGGAAGACCTGCTGTCTACCGAGAGCATTGTGCAAACATTCTCATCTCTTGATCATAATGTGTGGCCAAAACTGGACAACTCAGATGAGTCCAAAGAAGCCTTTGTCCTCCATGGACGAGCAAATATTGAGTCCCTGTGCCACCATTACCAGAGCGTCCTGGTGCGTGAGGGGACCACAGTCACTGAGGTGTTGGGAGAGTACAGGCTCTATAAAATCTGGGCAAGAATGCGGAATGGGCCCCTCAGAGACACTCTCCTGGAAATACTCCAGAGAGTTGATCTACAGACCAAGTTTAAGAACCTAGGCATCTTTGCCCAGATCTACCTAACAATGGCTGTCAGTACCGCAGCATGTGAGAGAGGCTTCTCTTGCATGAAGAGGGTGAAGAGCGACTGGAGGTCCTCACTGTCGATCCAAAATCTCACTCGTCTCATGTTCCTGACCATTGAAGGGCCTAGTCTGGATACCTTTGATGCTAAGAGAGCTGTTTTGCAGTGGTGGCAGTCGGGGTCAAGAGCCAGACGTCCAGGATTTACAGCCTGGTCATCAGGAGGACGGCAAAATCAACCGACCGCAGAGGAAAATGAGGAAGAACTGACGATTGAAATGTTGTAGTATAGTAGTAATGTAGTTTGTAAATAAATTACTATTGCAACAAATGTGTTCATTTTCTTCATTATTAGAGTCGATTTTTTTGGACGAATTCTCTTGGGCCAGTGGTTACAATGGTGGGGCCAGTGAAAATGCCGGGCCAGTATATTTTTACCCTTAATGTCTACCCCTGCATTAAGGTTTCCACACCACCCCCTGGGAAATTCTTGCACAATTATGCTGTAAAATCATTGCATCATTCCTTCAGAGTCTGAACAATCTGAGACAAGCATGTCTCAAGATCTTGTCATAATGAGCACAGTCAGTGATGCAGCTGTAGTCAGTGGCAGGGTCCCCCAAAAGCTAGAATCGGCCCTGGTCAGTGGTATATGCTTTATGAATACATAGATAGCAAATATTGATAATATTGTAAACTAGTCCACTGTATGTCTTATAACAAAAGAGCCGACATACACACACACACACACACACACACACACACACACACACACACACACACACACACACACACACACTGTACAGTAACTTTTTATATGGAGTGACATGTTTTCCTGGAATATGATCTGGTCGACATTCCAAGACATATCATGTCGTATTTATTGTCTCATTCATCTTATTTAGAAATTGTAATCCTTTGCAGATATAACATTATTATTGTTTATTGCATTTATTTTTTAAAGCTCATACAAAAACAGACGACAGAGTAGCTTCTTTCCTCAGGCTTTTTTTTGTTGTTATGTAGCTTAAATGGACTACAACTGCATTTGGTTGCAGTACCCTGTGTCGTCCAATCACAATAAATTGACCTTGATCCTTGAACCTTGTCGATGCATTTGCAGTAACTGCTACAATAATGGGAAGGTTAATTGATAGCTGTTTGATTGCTTTGTGAGAAAAGCTGTTTCAATCAATATTCTTCTATGTACAATAGATACAATGACCACATTTAGTTGAGGTCACAGTTATAAACCAGAATCACCTGACTGTGCAGTTCTCCTCAGCTACGCAGAGCATTTTAAAATCTTTACCCTCATCGTTTTGGTTTTATGGCCAAAATATTTGCTGTTTATGTTCTTTCCAACAGCTGCAATATCAAGTTTTCCCATCAGGCCACTGCTTTAAGAGAAACAGTTCTCACTGAACCTGCCTGAAGTGAAGGAATGGTAACTGGAAGCAGAAATGTATGGAGGGAAAGTTTATAGAACCAAACCAAATTAAACACCTGGCCACAAAATGAGGGGACTTCACATTAACCCCAGTGTGAACTTGAACACGTGAAGACATTTTTTGAGGGAAGCAGAAAGTAGCAGTTCCCGGCACCAGAATGCGTTGAGCAGCATTTCCCCTCCTCTCTGACAGTGAACGTTTGAACCTGTTATGGCTCTTACATTTTAAAGAGTATATTATGTAGTATTCAAATCATTTTGTTCAGGAGAATCAATTTAAATAAAAGTGCTTATAGTTTAACGCTTGTCAGAGCTTCAACCTTTCCTGATGTTGTCCTTATTCCATTAAAGGATAATTATTGAAAACTCCTTCACATCTGAGCTCAATGTCTCTAAAAGTCCCATTTCAACGTATTTTATTGGTTATTTTGCATCCTTCATCCATTTAACTCGTTACCACTTTCCAACAATTTAAATTACTTAAGCTGCTTTTACTTGTATTTCCTACTTATGTTTAATAATTTATATTCTGCAATATGAAGTTTCCCTATCAGGCCGCAGCTTTAAGAGAACAAGTTCTCACTGAACCTGCCTGACTAGAGAAGTGAAGGAATGGTAACTGGAAGCAGAAATGTATGGAGGGAAAGTTTCCTAACCTGCTCTGCAGCGTACTTTGTTGACCCCACTAACCTGAACTCTGGCTGGTTCAGCAGCATTTTCTATCTTCTGTGCTCAAAGTATTTTTGATGAGCGTCCTCCCAGGTTTGACTGGAAAGATGGGCTTTCAGAGGTTGTTTTGTACAAAATCAACAGACCTTTGATCCAAATCTTAATTGGAACACCTTTTCTGGAATAACAGGTAAGCAGAAAATAGCATTTCCCGGCATCAGTAAGAGTTCTAGATGAACACGTTGAGCAGCATCTTTCCCTCCTTCCTTACAGTAAATGTTTAAGCTGTTATGGCGATTACATTTTAAAGAGTAGCCGATACATATTTAGTATGCAACAAGGTTGTTCAGGAGATCATCCTGTTTCCCCCGTAAGGTAGATTCAGGATTCAAGGCTTTGATAGTTAATGAGAACTCCTTGTGTGCTGATGTGGAAACCGCATGGTCTTATTTTTATCTTGGTTTTATGGAGATCATTGATAGACATGCACCCCTGAGTAAAGGGACGAGCCAATCCTTGGTTTTCTGCTGAGCTGTCTAGTCTCTTTCATGAGAGAAACAAGGCCTGGGCAAAGGCTAGGCAATCAGGCTCAGAGGTAGAGTGGCTGCGTTTTAGGCAGCTAAGGAATAGCTTCACTTCAAATGTCAAAAGTGCAAAGTCGAAGTACTATTTGTCAGTTACCACAGAAAACCTAAATAATCCTAGGACATTTTGGAAAGCAATAAAATCGATATCCGCCGGTGAGATCCGTAATGAGCTACCTCCGTGCCTTACCACAGCATCTGGCTCTATATTGGACAGGGCCACTATGTTAAATTGCTTTAATGAGCATTTTGTGTCCTGCGGTTCTATGTTTGATTCTGTGACTAACTCTGCTTCTGTGAACACCCCAATCCGTGACCCTGAACAATGTGGTCTGGAAAACCCTTTCAGTTTTACTCCTTTTACTGTCAATGTTGTTCATGAAGCCTTATCTAAGCTAGATCCTAAGAAACCGGCTGGCCCGGACAACGTAGAACCTTTCTTTTTAAAGATAGCTGCAGATTGTATTGCTCTTCCTCTTACTACTCTTTTTAACCTCTCCCTCAGCACAAATGCAATTCCAAAAGTATGGAAGTCAGCTTATGTCTTGCCTTTACTAAAAGGAGGGGAGGCAACTATTTTAAATAACTATAGGCCAATCTCTAAATTGTCAGTTCTGGCGAAGGTGCTCGAACGCCTAGTGAGTGAACAGGTAAAGGTGTTTTTATGTAAAAATGATATCCTGTATAAACATCAGTCAGGCTTCAGAAAACAACATAGCACCATCACTGCCACAATGAAAGTGGTGAATGACATTACGAGTATTTTAGACAATAAGCAGAGTTGTGCAGCTCTATTTATTGACCTTTCCAAAGCGTTTGATACCGTCGATCATCGCATCTTAAAGCAGAGGCTAGCCAGTATAGGCATGTCCAGCCATGCAGTGGGTTGGTTTGTGAACTACCTCTCTGAAAGGTCCCAATGTGTTCACTTTGATGGGCTGTCTTCTGAGTGGTTAAACATTGCTAATGGTGTTCCTCAAGGTTCTGTTTTAGGTCCACTTTTATTCTCCATATCAACAGTTTAGGTGAAAATGTGGATGAAGCTACTTTACATTTTTATGCTGATGATACCGTGATGTATTGTGCAGGTCCCTCCATTAAGGAGGCTGGTGTTAAATTACAGGCTGTTTTTAACATTATTCAGACTCAGCTTGCTGAACTTAAGCTTATTTTAAATGTTGATAAAACCAAGTTAATGCTATTTTCAAAAGCTAAAAAGACACCAGAGCCTGTTTTGGATATTGTTACTATGCAAGGACAAGTACTTGAAGTGGTTACCTGTTACAAATACCTTGGTATCTGGCTTGATGATTGTCTTACTTTTAAACTTCATGTCAATAACCTGCTTAAAAAGCGGAGGGTTAGACTAGGTTTCTTTTTCAGAAACAAGTCCTGTTTCTCTTTTGAAGCCAGGAAAAGGCTAGTCACTGTGACCTTTTTACCTGTGCTGGACTATGGTGATTTGATCTATATGAATGCACCTGCCCATTGCCTAGAAAAGTTAGATGCCGCCTATCACAGTGCCCTGAGATTTGTTACTAACTGTAAAGCACTTACTCATCACTGTACCCTGTATGCCAAGGCAGGTCTGCCTTCACTAACTGTACGGAGGCTCAGTCATTGGTACATGTTCATTTACAAAGCCATGTTGGGTAAACTACCTTTTTATATCTGCTCTCTGATCTCTCGACGAATTGAAAGTACATATTGCCTGAGATCTCATGATGTTGTTTTATTAAATGTGCCAAGTGCTAGGACTGTCTTAGGGAAGAAAGCTTTTAGTTGTGCAGCTCCACTAAATTGGAACAGTCTGCAAACATGTTTAAAACTGAGCACTTTGGTTCCCCTGCATCATTTTAAAACTCGGCTGGGTGACATGCTGTTTGATACTGTTATGGAAATCTAAAAACCCCAATACTGTAGAGTACAAGTCAGAGTGATCAAAACAAATAAATGGTGAATCAGACAGAGTTGTCTTTCTGATGATTTTATTTGAAGCTTCAAATATATATAAATACAATACAATAAATATAGACACAGGTCCCACAGAGTATAGAATAATCTGCGCGAGTGTGCGCAGTTCAATATGGTAGCAAGGCTTATATACAAGAAATGGTGGGAAGGTAAGAAATCTGTCTTCACACGGTCACATTGTTATTAGACACATGTCCTTGAGCTGTAGATCTCAGGAAAGGCAAGTTCTCGTGTGACTATGTGTGAGTCTCAACATAATAGCAGCTGTGGCCTTGAAGTAGAGTAGATAGAGGCAAACAGCACATCTAACCAAATGAGAAGCATTTGGTTTAAACATATCAGGATATAATAAAAATGTCCACTACATTCCCCCCTTTTGATCATACTTGATCAATAAAAAAAACAAATGACAGGATAGACTGATATAACACATCAATGAATACACTCCATCACTGGTTTAAGTAAACACATCACAAATATATCATAGAAAACTGGCTGTTTTTGTGGAGGACAGACTCCAATATAATGTAAGCATAAGAGGAGGATACACTCGATTCACATGATTATATTGATTATATTGTAGTGTCGGAATCAGACTCTTCTGATTCTAGCTGGTCTATCTCACTGTGGCGCAAAGGATTGTCTTGTAATGGAATAGCAGTATACTGAACGAAAGCTAAGGATACCAGGCTGGAAAAGCCTTTCTTCAGTATTGGGATAATCAAACAGGTACAACTGATTAATAGGCCGAAAATGATCACCAGGGGTGTAACTATCCTAGCCAGCCATCCTTGCCACCCCCCCGATGTAAGCCAGGACCACCAGTCCCAGCCGCCTGCGTTGGATATGTCATCCGCTTTCATGTCGGCTAACAAGTTGTTAAGATGCAGCACGGTGTCAGTGATGTTCTTGGTGGCGTCGGGAATGTAAGTGCAACAAGAGTCACCGATCACATGACACAGGCCACCCTTTGAGGCGAACAAAAGGTCAAGAGCAAATTGGTGCTGCATGAGCATATTCCTAGAGGCTATTATGAATGGGGGCAATGCCTGGAAGCCTTGCGTCGTCTCGTAAGTGAGGTTCTCAAGTCGAACATGTAAGGTATCTATGTTATGGGCATTGTTTACTGTACCCCACCATGGGAACAGGCCGCCAAAGAATTTAGCTCCAGCGGACGTCAGATCTCTTTTTACCTTATGGTGGTCGGGGTGTTGGAACTCTGGGTAATGATGTGTCGTGTACATTAAGGACGTGAGGACCGTGACTGCTGGATTCAAATCCACTAGAGTGCATTTACCTATCCAGAGGGGAGCCAGCATCTGATAGAGCTTGTCGCCGCACAACCAAACGTAATCTTGTGGCGAGCTAAACCCAGCATCACTGGGCCAGGCCAGTTGGAGGGAAGTATGGTTAACATCAGGGAATGCTACGTTAGAAAGGATTCTTCCAGGGACACTGAATATGCAATACGAGATATTGTAAACACCGTAACTGCACGTGTTCCGTAGGATACGAGTACAACCAGTAGTAGGGCCTAGGGAAAAATAAGGTGGTGTAAGAGACGTTTTGTGGTATACTCTCTGGATGCAAATGCTGTGTTTCATCCCTCTCAAATGGCTGGGGTGCACATGGCTGACCGGTTGGTACTTTGCGTATGTGGTATCAACCGTATATGCACGCAAAAGGGAGTTAGACTTATTACTGCATGGTGGAGGAAGCTGCCTGGCATAACGCCACTCAGTTACGCGGTGGTCCATAAAACAAAAGTCCAGCCCCCCGAGCAGTGATTGGCGGTGTGACCAAAACTGCTTTCGACATAGCATATGTAGGCGTCCGCCCACCCCAGTTTCTTAGGGTCGGAGCAATGCATGTAGTCGCACGGGTCTAACTGCACTGTGCTATCTTCCCCATCCCTTAGAGTAATGTTACCAATCCCTGTCTTGATCAGCCCCTCTTCCCATGTGGTTCGCCCTGCTTTCCCCATGTACCTCTTAGATACCTCGATTTTGGCTGACCTGCTGTGTGCTGACCATGGATACATAAAATATAGGACTAGTCCTAACACAACTATCATGGCAAGTATGCAGAGGAACCATTTTATGATTGTCCAGGCTCTCCGGTAGTATTGCTCACAGTTGCGTTGTCGTTTTCCCAGGCGAGCCGTCATCACGAGGTGGGAATGCTCCATGGGGTGTGTGTGTGTATTCCCTCGGTTGATTTTGTGACATGGACAGTCAGACTCCGCACACCGGTAACACAAACGAGGAACCAGAGGGCATATGGAACCGCTCAGCTGGCACTCGCTCGTGACACCTTGTGTGTAGTGTGTTTTGGTGTATGTAGTGCAAGTGTGGTGCTGGTGGTGACTAGGACACGTCACTTGTTGTCGTCTTCTTCTTCTGTTGGTGACTAGGACACGTCACTTGTTGTCGTCTGCTTCCGTTGGTGACTAGGAAACGTCACTTGTTGTCTTCTTCCGTTGGTGACTAGGACACGTCACTTGTTGTCTTCTGCTTCTACCGTTTCTCCTTTCCTGTGACTACGACCTTGCAGTGGCTGGCGTGGACCCACGTAGCTCTCTCTCGGCGACCTTGACCGCTGTCTGGTTGACCAGAAGCAGGTAGGGGCCAACGATTGGATTTCCAGCTCTTTCTCCGGAAATCCTTGACCAGCACGAAGTCGCCGGGTTGGAGATGGTTAAGTGGACCAGTGGCAGTCGTTAAAGTGGATGACAGGTTAACATACAACATAGCAACATAGCATCCTCACACAAAGTTGTGGAGGGAAGAGGACATCCTGGAGCCTTGAGTCCAATCTGTGGAGGAGCCCCAAAAAGGATTTCAAATGGCTGAGTTGGCTCCGTGTTCGTTCCCACATCCGCATGTACATCAGCACAATGGACAGAGCTTGTGTCCATGACAGACCTGTATCTGCACAGCATTTTGCTAGTTTGTTTTTGATTGTGCCGTTGCCTCTTTAGCAAAATGTGAACCGTTGTTCTAATTTAAGATGTTCTCTGATGGGCTGAACTCAATGAAATCCAGCATTAGGTGCTCAAATGAATTTTGCATAATGCAAATTAGGCATGCTTCACCCCCCTTGTGAACCACTCCTGATTTATAGCCTCTAACATCCCCCCTTTTTACACATTGTCCAACCCATGTGTCAAAAACAGCCCCAACAGCCTTCCACCGAGCCTTCTCAACTGGTGTAGCTAGCTGCTGAAGTGACGACATGTTGTCAGTGAAGGAGGAGACAGGGATTCTAACAAATGAGTGTAAGGTGCGTGAGGTGCGAGAGGAATCAGACTCTTCCTTTGCGGCTGAGTCAGCAGTTAAATTAGCAGACCCAATTTCTTAGGGAAACTGGGTCTGTACTGCTTGCAGAAATTGTCTACACTTCCAAATAGCCACAAAATCGTGCACTACCCCAAAAGCATAGCGTGAGTCAGTGTAAATAGTCACGGTTTTGCCTTCTGCAAACGTGCAGGCTTCAGTTAGTGCGATGAGCTCTGCTGCTTGTTATGAGAGGTGACATGGGATTGGTCCGGAACGGAGTACAGCAGAATCTGAAACAACAGGAAAAACCCCACCTGATTAGTGCCCCCTTGGTCGCGAGAGGCAGACCCATCAACATACAAAATGAGGTTAGCGTTGGTCAGAGGAACGTCTTTTAAGTCCGATCTAGGTGTGCACACAGTCGTGTTCGTCACCTTCAGGCAAATGTCAATAAGAGGGTTCTTACACCTTTTCCAAAATCAAATTCAAGCACTTTTCAAGCATCTTACAGCTGTTGTAAATTACATATTTATATGCACATACTCAAATGAGTATTTCCCTACCTCATATTAACTCAGATGTTCTTTATGCTATAAACAACCAAATGTGTGTTTCGTGATAGCATTCTACACGAGGATGAAAAATTAAAGAAAATAAAACTAAGTTTAATATTAATATCAAAATTAGTGATCTGTACATCTAAAAACCCAATTCAAGCGACCTTTCACCTCCACTTAATTAAATGCACTGGTTGCAAGATAAAAATGTGAGTTAATTGATTTAGATAAAGTCCCCAAAATCCCCCCATAATTTGCAAAAATGAATTTATAAGTTGTGTTGACGTAATAATGTTGGTAATTACATCAACTTAATATTGTGTCTCATTTGAACTCTGATTTCTGCGTTAATTGACTTCAACCTAAATTCAAGTTGAGTTATTGTAATGCAATTGGCTTGATAACTTCATTGTTCTACATCTTGAGTTAAGGATTTCAAGTCCACTCCCACTTAAGATGCCTGGACAAGTTCCCACAGTTAAGACAAATATAAATATACAAAGGACATTTAAAGGTGAGTGTCATCTTTTGTCATTCAAATACAACTTGAAATTCAAACTCTCCTGATTGAAACATCATGTGTTGAAATAAACAACTGCAGTTCAAAAATAAAAAGTGAATTGCCTAATATTTTTGTTGTGGAATCAATTAATTTCTTTCTTTAAAGGCAAAAACATGAATAAGCTAAGAGAAAAACCCTATTGAATACAATATTATTTGGAGCAACTTAATTTACAAATGGCTGTCAACCTAAAAACATCTGTCCATGTTCAACATGTCTTAAGATTACATTTAAATGGAGTAATCAACTTAAAAACGTGTGTTTATGCTACCAATTATTAAGTAAGTGGTAATTGAAAACACCTCTATGTAGAGGAAACGCCTTCTCCCCTAACTCAAATAACTTTGTTGCTTTAACAAAATGTCATTAGAAGTTGTCTTAACTCAATAACCATCGATGCAACCTATTGCCTTGATTCTCTTTGTTAAGCCAAGCATTTGTTTTTAGAGTGTACGTAGACTGGGTTCGTAGACTGGGCCTCCCATACAACCTGGCTGAGCCGATATAAAAACAATCAGCCAAATAACTTTTCAATACATTATTGATTACTATTCTTTGAGGTATCTTTTAGGTTGGCAGTAAACATAAGTCAGAGGTACATGGTGTACTTTTCCTTCACTACAAGTATTTAATACCTTTAGTTACTTTCAGATCTGGATGAATGATGTGAAATCTAATCAAGTGTTAAATCAGACTTTAGTTCCACCTGGAGTAAATCCACCAGCTACCCTGCAGAAATATACAAAGTCATTCAAACTAGCTGCACCTTTACCTGCTTTGAGAACACTTTAATGATCAATCATTATAAAACATATCATATATATTATTCTGAAATGGACCAATCTGCACAATGAATACTTTTACTGTCGCTACTTTCACTATATTTTGATGAGAATACTTTTCTACTTTTACTTGAGGAACATTTTGAATGCAGGACTTTTACTGTACCACTCTGGTACTTCTACTTTTACTCAAGTACAAGATCTGAGTACTTGTACTTTTACTCAAGTACAATATCTGAGTATTTAGTCTGAATTCTAGCTACAAAATCACGCAGAGCTGCGTAAATATAGCCTCACAATGGTAACAAGTGGAAAATAATATTTACAAATGTGTACAATGATTTGTAGGTAATTTTGACTACTCAAGACACCTGACTTATACAAAGGAAGACTGTGTTCATTCTACAATTACATGGGATTAAAGCAACATGTAGTTTTACTTGTATAATACTTCCATTTTGTATAAAAGACAGTTTGTTTTCATCTGTTTTCGAATAAACAAAGTATTGGTTTCAGAATATTAAACTTGTTTCGGCAAATTCAGATGATAAATACAACTTTGAAGCTTTGTAACGGCATAATTACAATACTCACGGTACCTGTCTCTGTAAATAGAGTTTGTAAACTGTACCCTGTACATTATGTTGTATGTCATCCTTATTGTTGTTCTGTTGTTTTTATTTTACATGTGTAACTAATGTGCTGCAGGTCACCCTTGAAAAAGAGATCTTTTGATCTCAAGGGGCTTTCACCTGGTTAAATAAAGGCTACAAACAAACAAACAAACATCTGAGCTCAATGTCTCTAAAACTCCCATTTCAACTTATTTTATTGTTTACTATTTATTTTGCATCCTTCATCCATTTCACACGTTACCACTTTCCAACTATTTATATTACTTACGCTGCTTTTACCTGTATTTTCTACTTCTATTTAATGATTAATGATCTGTACACACTTTCATTTTTCAAATATTAGGAGTTTTATATACATTTCAAACATGATGGGTATTTGAACTTTTGATCGACATTCATGTCATTCAGTGTTGTGTCAGCAAGATGTTACGTTATGTTGTGTTCATATTGAGGCACCGCTGACCTCAAGTTGCCCCTTTTTCTCTGGCTAATCAATAGACCTTTGATCAAAATCTTAATTGGAACAACTATTCTAGAATACCAAAGTAGTAAAAAGGGCTGTAGCAGCGGATAATGCATCCATCATTTGTGTAACCCAACCCCAACATTAAACTGAATGTGTAACTTCACTGTTACTGCTGCATGAAAATACTGAATTTCCCCATGGGGATTAATAAAGGTCCATCTTATCTTAAAGATTGTATAAAGTGAACTAAGTATATCATTTCCTGTCAGGTTCTCGAATAACAGTAACATAGCAAAATACAGAGAACAAAAAAGTAAGATGAACCCAACCTGAGTGTAGGAGCCATGATCAATATTGATTGGTTGGCTTGGGTCACATGGGTATGGGTGGCACTCATTATAATCCTGTTCACCTGTGTGAGGTGTGGGTGTGTGGAAGAGAGGGTGACACAGGGCCGTTGTACTTTTTTGTTGACCGCAAGATTACAATTGCTTTGATTATAAACATTGTATATGTCTGAGAACCGAGTTTTTTCATTAAACTACCATACTACGAAACAGAGCTTCAGATCTCAGCGAGTACTTTTTTAGCGTGTCAAACAGGCCCGGCCTCAGCCTCTCAGCGACTTATTTTGTTTCCTGCTGTCGCTACACTGAGTTTTCCCCTAAATAAGACACAAAGCAGGTGTACATGCATCCTCTTGGATTTACGTGTGAAACAGGTCCATTATATATAGGAACTTTCAAAGTGACCACAGAAGAATGGTAGAGTAGAACACCTTATCTCCAATTATTGTATTCTCATTCAACCCCCCTAGAATTTTAAGGCGTATCTCGTTCAGTTTTTTGGAAAACTGCATTCTTGTTTTGAAACAAAACTGGTGATTCCAGTGGGGGGGGGGGGGGGGGATTTACTCCCCCAGCTGTATTTAAGGAGACAGGAGAGCACTTCATGAACCAAACTGTTCCACTGAGAGGTCCTGCTGGTGAGTCTCTTTTGTTTTTGCTGAGAAATTTAACATGCAACTATTTCTTTTTCTGAACTTCATTTTTACAATTTACTTCACTTTTTTTGAACTATTGATTTTAAAATAATGTGATTTTTGTTGAATATATGCTTAGATTGTAAATGTATTTAGTGTAAATACTGCAATACATTGGCATGATTTTTTGTATAGCTTTCAACCTTTGCACACATTTTCAGCATTAGTTAAAAGTTGTTTTCTTGTTAAAACTGAAATAAAATAGAAAGTTCGTCTCCATTCTTTTTATTTCAAGCAACTCCATTTATTTTGATAATGCTCATGTTGATTTAAATTCCTAATTTCAAACTTCCTTTACAGTTTTAAAGGTCCCTGATCCTCTGCAACCATGATCAAATTGGTAATGTTTGATTATATTTCCTTTCATTCTATGTAGATTTAAAAGTTCTGCATATACAGTAGGCTATGTCATAATAAACTTTACATTTTGTATTTTCTCCGATAGTTAAGTGTTGCCATTTTTGCCGCATTATTCTTGGGTAGGTTAATTATACAAATTACATGATCATATTTGCATTTCACCCGGAATATACAAAGTCACAGTTTGTAAAATTGTTCTCTTAACCTTTATCAGAAAGCCACCAGTCTCCCTTTCCAGGAGATCCAATAGGTCCAGAAGATCCAATAGATCCAATAGATCCAATAGATCCAATAGGTCCAGAAGATCCAGAAGATTCAGGTAAGTCATTTGTTAAACCATTCAGTGGCATAAGCATTCATTTAGGAGAGTTTTACAGCTTCAATCAAATCAAGTTTTATTTATATAGCACATTTTTTTTAAACGATTTTTGGTCGAGCCAAAGTGCTGTACATATAATGAAAATATAACCTACAGTAAAGACACTTTACAGCAAATACAACAGCACAGTTTGTGCAGAATATCAGTATGAGAAAAGCTTCCTTCCCAGTCGTCCTCTCACTCTTGTATTGCTCCTTCCAGTGTGCTGGACCGACTGGTTTGACCGTGACAATCCCAGTGACGCAGGGGACTCGGAGCTTTTGAAGGACCTGAGGAAAGAAAACAAAGGAAAGATCTGTAAATACCCTCTGTACATTGAGGTCGTTACCACGGACACGATGACCCCAGCCATCTCCACAGGACAGACCTTCTATATGTAAGTTGCCTCACTGAAATAATGCAAATGATTATTTAACCACATCCCAGGAATACATCGGTACCTCTGAACATTGAAAACTCCTTACAAGTCACCCACATGTGCTGCCTGGAGCTGCACCTATAACAGTGAATAGAAACTCTGTACATGGAAATTTAATTTACATTAGAAGACATTTTAATGATTTCAAATGATCATTGTGGATATCTGAGATATTTATTATTAGAAACAAAGTTCCACCTGACAACAAGAACTAGTATGATAATTGAAAGGGTTGTAGAGGTTTATTTGAACTAGCATCAATGTACTTTAATAAACTATATTGGGTTTATATCAGAGCTAAACATGAATTATGGTTTAAGCAACATATCCAATTCAAATTACGTTTTTGTTTGCTTTTAAAATTGGTTTTCTTCATATAACTATCGATATGATTCATTTAATAATTGTTATTGTTTTTCAGCTTCAATCCGACTCAGGGATTTATTTGCCGCAACAAGGACCAGAGAAAGCGCATGTGTCGTGACTACAAAGTTCGCTTTGGGTGCCCGTGCAAGAAGCCAGGGGAGCCGTGTGGCATAGTGGTCCTTTGTTAGGTGTTCGGGACAGGGGGTCACAGGTTCAAACCCCACTGCAGTCAGCATGTTGTTGTGTCCCTGGGCAAGACACTTCACCCAAAATTGCTCCTATGGGGATTGTCCACAGTACTGAGTATGTAAGTCGCTTTGGATAAAAGCATCTAACAAGTAACATAATGTAATTAAGCTGCGTCTCCACAGCAAACATCCAACAAGAATATGAAGCTTTGATTGCTTTAAATGTTGTCCTTTTCTCTTTACCTTTCTATTTTATATCTTACTTTGCCTGATGGAAGAAGTTCAATAGACCTTTTTTACGGCAGATATGTTGACTTAGCAGGAACAGGACCATGAAGCCTCATCAGCTGATTACAACTGAGCTTTATATCGGAGTATGTTTTACACCAGTACGTTTACCAACATGTCTTCCGAGTTAAGATGCCTCATGTCATGTGCTTCATCAATTTTTTTTTCTTTTTCTAGTGATTATGAAATCATTGTCTAATGTAGGAAATAAATCCACATCAAACAGCAATAAAACTGCTATTAATGAGCAAATCCCTTTGTCATCACATTTTACTCATAACCACTCTGCATAGCTCAGCCTGTCCTCCTACAAAAAACGACCATATAGGCCGATTGTTCATGCCCTTATTACAACTCAGACACACGTTTTAAAGTGTATGTTGTTTCTTACACGACCACTAGAGGTGCTCTAGTGGTCGTGTAAGAAACAACATGCTCCCGGCCCGTTCATTGCAGGAGGGACGTTTATTCACAAATAACCCTCTCTGGAAAATCCTAAATTGTGGCATAGTTTGGCCATTAAAATGCTTTTTGATTAGATTTCTGGCGAGAAGTGTATATTGTACTCTTAGAATCCACGTCCAGTCGATGTGTAGGATCTATAGTTTGATAGATATTACGATGATGATTTGAGGTCTCGCCAGGATAACGTGTATGCAGCTTCCATGTAAAGTTAGCGTGGGTGAAAACTGTTTTTCCGGTCTCGAAGTTTTCATAATAAAACCGGATATATTCCCCTCACTGTCAAATGATTACACAGTGATATCTGCATTACACATCCACTAAAAAACATCAGGTTATCCTTGTTAATTACACAATATTGATTGGTTTATATTGTGTACAATGCTTTTGTGTTTTTAACCTTCGAGGGGGTCCTGGGAGAGGGATCCCTCCTCTGTTGCTCTCCCTGAGGTTTCTCCCATTTTTTCCCCTTAAACTGTGGGTTTTCTCTGGAAGTTTTTCCTTGTACGATGTGAGGGTCTAAGGATAGAGGGTGTCGTTTTTCTCATACTGATATTCTGATTTGTGCTGTTGTATTTGCTGTAAAGTGTCTCTACTGTAGGCAAATTATAATAATATATAATACATTTTTATTATATGTACAGCACTTTGGCTCGACCAAAAATCGTTTATAAATGTGCTATATAAATAAAACTTGATTTGATTTCTGCTTGCTAATTTGCTTGTTGTTTGATAATTAAATTAAATTGGGGGAGGCGTGTGGTGCAGTGGGTTGTGCGTTGGTGTTCAGAACAGATGGTCACAGGTTCAAACCCCACTGCAGTCAGCATGTCGTTGTGTCCCTGAGACACTTCACCCCAAATTGCTCCTGTGGGGATTGTCCACAGTATTGAGTATTTACATTACATTACATTACATTGCATTTAGCTGACGCTTTTATCCAAAGCGACTTACAATAACTACATTCGACCAGGAAGACACAACCTTGAAGAAAACAGAATCATATAAGTACATCAGGTTTCATAGAGCCAAACATTTCAAGTGCTACTCAACTGGCTTTAGGTAAGCCAGTCCTTTATTAGTATAAAAGTGCTTCGTTAATAGTTCTAACGCTCGAAGTGGAGTCGAAAGAGATGAGTTTTCAGTTTGCGCCGGAAGATGTGCAAGCTATCTGCCGTCCTGATGTCAATGGGGAGCTCATTCCACCATCTTGGAGCCAGGACAGCAAACCCACGTGTTTTCGCCGATAGGAACTTGGGTCCCCCTCGCAGCGAGGGCGCAACGAGTCGTTTGGCTGATGCAGAGCGTAGTGCACGCGCTGGGGTGTACGGTTTAACCATGTCCTGGATGTAGGAAGGGCCAGATCCATTCGCAGCATGGTAAGCAAGTACCAGTGTCTTGAAGTGGATTCTAGCAGTTACCGGAAGCCAGTGAAGGGAGCGGAGGAGCGGAGTGGTGTGGGAGAATTTAGGAAGGTTGAAGACCAGACGAGCCGCTGCATTCTGGATGAGCTGCAGAGGTCGGATGGCACATGCAGGTAGACCAGCCAGGAGGGAGTTGCAGTAGTCTAGGCGTGAGATGACGAGAGCCTGGACCAGAACCTGAGTCGCTTTCTGAGTCAGCTGGGGACGTATCTTCCTGATGTTGTAAAGCGTGTATCTGCAGCAACGGGTTGTAGCAGCGATGTTTGCAGTGAAGGACAGGTTGTTATCTAGGGTCACACCCAGATTCCTTGCAGTCTGAGTCGGGGAAACAACTGAGGTGCCGATGTTGATTGTTAGGTCAAGAGTGGGACAATCTTTTCCCGGGAGGAAGAGCAGCTCAGTCTTGTTAAGGTTGAGCTTGAGGTGGTGAGCAGACATCCACTGAGAGATGTCAGCTAGACAAGCAGAGATGCGTGCAACGACCTGGGTCTCTGAGCGGGGAAAGGACAGAATTAATTGGGTGTCATCAGCGTAGCAGTGGTAAGAAAAACCATGCGGGCTAATGACTGATCCGAGCGAGTTTGTGTACAGGGAGAAGAGGAGGGGACCAAGAACAGAGCCCTGAGGGACCCCCGTAGTTAATTGACAAGGGTCGGACTCAGACCCTCTCCAAGTCACCCTGTAGGTACGGTCTTTCAGGTATGAGGTGAGGAGGGAAAGTGCAGAGCCTGAAACTCCAAGTTTTTGGAGAGTGCGAAGGAGGATCTGATGATTCACCGTGTCGAATGCAGCAGACAGGTCCAATAGGATGATGACAGAGGAGAGGGATGCAGTTTTGGCAGTGTGCAGTTCCTCCGTGACAGCAATGAGAGCAGTTTCTGTGGAGTGACCTGCCTTGAAACCAGACTGGTGCGGATCCAGAAGGTTGTTCTGATTGAGATAACAGGAGAGTTGTTTAAAGACAGCGCGTTCAAGTGATTTAGACAGGAACGGGAGGAGAGAGACAGGCCTGTAGTTTATAACATCAGACAGGTTGAGAGTGGGTTTCTTTAGGAGAGGGTTTACTCTTGCCTCCTTGAGACTGTTTGGAAAGTGACCAGAAGTTAGAGAAGTGTTGATGAAATGGGTGAGAAACGGTAGAATATCAGGAGCGATAGTCTGAAGGAGGTTTGAAGGGATAGGGTCCAGAGGACAGGTGGTAGGGCGGGCAAAGGTAATGAGGGTAAGAACCTCACTTGGAGAGAGAGGGGAAAAGGAGGTAAGTGTGTTGGTGGAAGGAGGGTCTGGTGACCCAGCGGTGAGTAAAGGTGAGTCAGAAAAAGAAGAGCGAATATCATCAACCTTTTTCTCAAAGTGGGTAACAAAGTCGCTTGACAGAAGTGAGGAGGGGGGAGGAGCTTTTGGAGGGTCCAAGAGGGTGGAGAAGATGGAAAATAGTTTTTTAGGATTGGAATAGGAAGATTGGATCTTATCTTGAAAGAAAGTGCTTTTTGCCTGAGAGATCGAAGCAGAGAAAGAGGAGAGGAGAGCTTGATAGGTTAGGAGGTCGTCACGGTGTTAAAATTTCCACCATTTCCGCTCTGCTGCCCTAAGGACGGTTCTATTAGCACGCAGTGCATCATTTAGCCAGGGAGCAGGAGGGGACTGACGAGCCTGCCGAGATGTGAGAGGACAGAGCGAGTCCAGAGTGGATGAGAGAGTAGAGAGGAGAGTTTCTGCAGCAGAGTTTGGAGGCAGGAGTTGGAACGAATCAGAGGAAGGGAGGGCTGAGAGCACCGACGAGGCAAAGCTAGAGGGGGAGAGGGAGCGAAGGTTACGGCGGACAAGTGCAGGATGAGAAGAGATTAGTTTGTTATGTTTGGAAAGGGATAGAGAGAATGAAATGAAGAAGTGATCGGATGTGTGGAGCGGGTTTACAGAGAGGTTAGAAGTAGCGCAGTTCCTTGAGAATATGAGATCAAGGACATTGCCAGCTTTATGAGTCGGTGGGGACGGAGACAGTGAGAAAGCAAAGGCGGTTAACAGAGATGTTAGTTTGTCTATCTTCCCCGTCTGGAGGTTGAAGTCTCCGAGAAGTACAGCGGGAGGGCCAGTTTCAGGGATGAGTGAGAGGAGATTATCTAATTCCTCCAAGAAGTCCCCCAAGGCGCCTGGTGGACGGTAGAGAACAACAATGGTTAACTGTATAGGATGGGTTACTGTGACGGCATGGAATTCAAAGGTGGAAGGAGTGAAGTTAGGTAGCTTGAAGAGGGAAAAGCTCCATTTGGGAGAGAGCAGGAGACCAGTGCCACCTCCTCTGCCAGTGGGTCTGGGTGTATGGGAGAAGGAATATGCAGTGGAGAGAGCTGCTGGGGTGGATGTGTTGGATGGAGTAATCCAGGTCTCAGTGAGAGCAAGGAAATCCAGAGACTGCAGAGAGGCGTAGCCAGAGATGAAGTCAGCCTTAGGAACAGCTGACTGGCAATTCCACAGGCCACCAGAAACTAGATGTTGGATCTCAGTGGAGCACGTGGGATAGACGAGAGCAGGCCGGTTATATCGATTAGGAGATACACGGGGCCAGTGATAATTGGTATGTAAGTCGCTTTGGATAAAAGAGTCTAACAAGTGACATGTAATTGCGGGAACCTTTCAATCTTCTTTGAAAATGCCATTAGTGCAATAAACATGAACTATTAAACTTGTATTTAGCTTTCTTATATATTTATAATTTTTTTGCAATCAATATTTCTACAGTGAAAAGGAACTTTAAAAATCTCCTGAAAAAAAACATAAACAGTTAAAACAACTTTGACCTGCTGTAAGACCCACAGTTTTCACTTTTCATGTTTAACTTTAGGTATCTAACGTAGAATAATGTTTGGCAGTTGCACACATTTAACTATAGAATCAAACTAAATTATACATATGGCCACAAAATGACAAAAACTCCAACCAGCTTCATATTAACCTAAACCCAAAGTAGCAGTTCCCAACACCAGTAAGAGTTCTAGATGAACGCGTCGAGCAGCATTTTCCCTCCTTTGTGACAGTGCAAGTTTTATCCTGATATGGCTATTACATTTGAAAGAGTATACTCAATATACTCAAGACACAAATGCATCTTCTTGGATTTACGTGTGAAACAGGTCCAGTATTTATAGGAGGTTTAAAGTGACCACAGAAGAATGGTAGAGTTGAACACCTTATCTCCAGTTAATGTTTTTTCATTCAACCCCCTCGAATTTGAGAATTATTGTGCAAGGCGTATCTCGTTCAGTTTTTTAAAAAACTGCATTGTTTTCTTAGGGTGAGGTTAGCAACATGTGATTCCAATGGGGGTGGATATTTACTCCCAAAGCTGTATTTAAGGAGACAGGAGAGCACTTCATGAACCAAACTGTTACACTGAGAGGTCCTGCTGGTGAGTCTCTTTTGTTTTTGCTGAGAAATTTAACATGCAATAATGTATTTTCTGAACTTAATTTTTAAAATTACTTTTATTTATTTATTTTTCTAACTATTAATTTTATAATAATGTGATTTGTGTTGAATGTATGCTTACATTGTAAATGTATGCTGATTTAGCATTCAAGTTCAAGTACTAACTACTTCAGCATACGTTAAAGGTGGGGTAGGTAAGTTTCAGAAACCGGCTCGAGATACACTTTTTGTTATATTCCATGGAATGCTCTTAACATCCCGATAGCAATGAATATCTTAAGTGCCATAAAAAAGTGTCATCTGTGGAACTCGTAATACTGTAAAAAGTGCAACCGCCCTGTCTCTCAGCCTTCCATCTCGTGCACGCACAAATGTATCTCGTGCCCTCATTGGGCGTGCATTGCGAGTTCATGTGTGTTGGAGGAGGTGCTCTGTAAGGAAGTCTGAAGGAAGGGGCGGATTATTTTCGGCTGTGTACTTTCAAATTTTAGTGCACTCGAGCCGGTCATCAGTCCTTATTTGGTAATGTGTGTGTGTTAGACTGCTGCCAAGACCGGAAGCAGCAGCCACTCTGGTGGCTACCATTAGCAGCTAACTTTTGCTCTCCGATTTTTACATTAAAATGGAATTATGGATTATAAATGAAATACTTTTTTTATACAGAGACGTTAAAAACCTATGGATTAACCGATTCAGCCGCATTTTTTCTCGTTTTAATGCCATTGAACACGTCTTTTGATCAGATTGACAGCTACGGTGAGACGATCTCCCTAGAAGCTCCGTAAAGGTACGTTTTGTGATGTCTGTGTTTGCTTCCCCTGTCACGAGTTCGGATGACTCAGTGATGATACTATATACCTAAATAATCTGTGGAACCTCAGCTTTAATCGGATATCTTGTATGTGCAGCTACGATAAGTAATAATAAGGGTACTTTTATCTTGAGTTCTGTGCCAATGTCCGTTAGCATTTTTCGCTAAGGGGTCATTTAGATGCTTCTTATGAGACTTGTGTTTTGTTTTGGTAAAAATGGTTTGTATCGTCAGTTAGCTGAGATTATTCCCATTAATCTGATATAACACATTAATAGGTTCTTAAATATTAAAATCCCCTGAGACACAGTGTCGTGAAAAAAAAAAACACGGCCCCGCCGACGGGAACGTTGGCTTTTAACGTCTAATACAGGGGCGTCGCCTGGACCTGGAAACATTCGGGTCTTAGCCCACAGTGGCGGCGCTACAGTCAAATGTTCTACTGCAAGACTCCCGACACGCACATACACAATTGCGCCATCTGGTGTCACAAACGTGTGCCTGCATTAGCTTTGTTACGGCAATGGATTGTGGGAGATTCTCATAGCACGTGAGGATCTCTTGAGGGTAAGGTGCCTGTATTATCTCGGTGGACAAAATGTATGTTTTTATTTTATAAGGACAATAATGTACTGTTGTGTTTGTTTAGTTTAATGTTAATTGTTTAATGCTCACAGTCACAGCAACATGTTTTTAGTGTGATTGGCTATTTGTTTTATATGATTTATCAACGTGATCATCAATAGCTAATCTGAGCAACAGAACCCAGCTCACGTGTCCTTTTATGCTGTCCATTGAAATGCAGGTATGTGAGTTTTGTACACCAGTTTATTTATGTTTAATGTTTCACATTGCTCCACATGATGCCTCGACTACAAAGTCTTCCATGTTTCTTCGCTTCTTCCTCTGTGTCACAGTTTCGGGAATATCAAGATCATTGCACAGGGCCTTGGTCTTGTCATAGACCTCATGTGCTTTCTCGTTACTTCTGTAACTTTTCAGTGTGTTCTCAACTGCTGTCTTGTAATCTACTGCCTGCACCAAGTCAATTGTTTCTTTCTGCAGGTATTTGTGCAGGCCCTGAGTGGTTGAGAGCAGTGTCTGGAACATGACAAGCATGTAGATGTACTGCATTTTCAAAGCTTGCTTTCCAGTCCCTTTGCTAGAGGGGCTGAAAGGCTCCCTAAAGTCTTGATCAAAGCAGGGAGGTTTTTGACATGCCCAGCGAACAAGTTGTTTGTCCCCTACCTCTAGCTGTTTCTGAAATGTTTGCAATCTCTGATGGTGGACAAGAGATGTGGAGAAGAAAGAGTAGAGACACTCCAGTATATCAACGCAGGTATGTGAGTTTTGTACACCAGTTTGTACAAGTTTAATGTTTCACATTGCTTGTGAAAAATATACTACCACTATACGATCACTGATGTTTTGTTGTTGACTGGATATTTATTTTGTAAAAGAGATAGCATGTGAGGATCTCTTAAGCAATGCAGCTCACGTGTCCTTTTTATATGCTGTCCATTGAAATGCAGGAAAGTAATCAGCTCTGAGTGATCTGTTGCAGAGGGGACACTACACCGTAGTTACATAAGCAGAGATAAAGTGCTATTTTGGGGGGAACTCACCTCCTCTGGGGTCTCCCAGGAAGATTTTTAAATATTGAAGTTAAAAGCATCAATCTTGTGCACTTTGAGAGCAACATTAAGAGATATGGATTAGGGCTGTCAGTCGATTAAAATAGTTAATCGCGATTAATCGCAAATTAATCGCACATTTTTGATCTGTTCTAAATGTACTTTAGAGGAATATTTTTCAAGTTTTTAATACTCTTATCAACATATGAGTGGACAAATATGCTTTATGCTAATGTTTATTATCATTTGAACAATGACAAATATTCTCATGAATATTAAACACAACAACCTCTGAACATTACAAATATTCGCCTCAATTCAACCTGGAACCTCTCTCATACAATAATACAATACAAATGGTGTGTGTGTGTGTGTGTGTGTGTGTGTGTTTGTGTGATGGATCGTTGGAGCTATGTGCAACTCAAGGCATATGCTCGAACGGGAGCTGCCTGGACGCTGCAATCATGTTGCGCACTATCCGTGCTGAGTGTGCTGACTTTTCGTACAATGTCCCACTGTCTGGCTTCCTGCATAAAGTCAAGTGCTCGGCGCAGTTGTGGCGAAATGTCGCTCCTCTGTTTTCATTTAAACAGCTCCATATCCGTTAGCGCAGCTAGCTATTACCAGATGCTAACAACAACAATGCACGTAAGGTCTCTCTCTCGCTCGCTCGGGCCACACATACACACACCCTCCCGGTCCTCCCAACAGCCAGTCGGTGCCTGCCGGTGAGCGTGGAAGTGTGGTCTGCGGCAGGAGCGGGGCTGTCAGCATCA